>NC_071618.1:1794348-2109575 GCF_014839835.1 Dryobates pubescens | reverse complement strand
TGATTGTTGGATGTGAGAAGGCTATCTGCACATTGGCCACAACAACCCCATGCAGAGCTACAGGCTGGGGTCAGAGTGGCTGGGGAGTGGCCAGGCAGAGAGGGACCTGGGGGTGCTGATTGACAGCCGCCTAAACATGAGCCTGCAGTGTGCCCAGGTGGCCAAGAAGGCCAATGGCATCCTGGCTTGCATCAGGAACAGTGTGGCCAGCAGGAGCAGGGAGGTCATTCTGCCCCTGTACACTGCACTGGTTAGGCCACACCTCGAGTCCTGTGTCCAGTTCTGGGCCCCTCAGTTTAGGAAGGAGGTTGACTCGCTGGAACGAGTCCAGAGAAGGGCAACAAAGTTGGTGAGGGGTTTGGAACATAAGCCCTACGAGGAGAGGCTGAGGGAGCTGGGGTTGCTTAGCCTGGAGAAGAGGAGACTCAGGGGTGACCTTATTACTCTCTACAACTACCTGAAGGGAGGTTGTAGACAGACGGATGTTGGTTTCTTCTCCCAGGCAGCCAGCACCAGAACAAGAGGACACAGTCTCAGGCTGTGCCAGGGGAGGTTCAGGCTGGATGTTAGGAAGAAGTTCTATACAGAAAGAGTGATTGCACATTGGAATGGGCTGCCTGGGGAGGTGGTGGAGTCGCCATCACTGGAAGTTTTCAGGAGGAGACTTGATGGGGTGCTTGGTGCCGTGGGTTAGTTGTTTAGGTGGTGTTGGATTGGTTGATGGGTTGGACGCGATGATCTTGAAGGTCTCTTCCAACCTGGTCTATTCTATTCTATTCTATTCTATTCTATTCTATTCTATTCTATTCTATTCTATTCTAATCTCTTCAAAAGAAAGCACCAGGCTTGATGTGTTTCTGAAAAGCTCTTGTCCCTGGGCACTTACTTTTAATTTTTGTTGCTGTAATGTTTGTACAGCCAGCAGCAGAAGCTCTTTGTGGCTTGATGTGAAAAGTTCTAAGACAGAAAATTCATAGCTGTGGTGGGTTTTTTTTGTTTTGTTTTGTTTTAATTATGATTTGGATACAAAGCAAAAATAGGCTGGCTTTCTGCCACAAATTGCCAGGTTATATTCTGCTTTTGGACAGCAGAAGTGTTGATTGCTGAGGGTATGTATGTCTCAGGAATGTCATAGCAGTTAAAGCTGTCTCCTAATATCAGCACAGTATAGAGTGTGAGAAAGAAATGAAATAACTTGGAAGGGAAAATGATAGTAAACATAACTGATGTGGCAGATCTGGTTTACAGACAAAGGCCACTTCAGCAACACTGATTGTACAACAGCTGCTTACAAAGCAGGACTGAGCTAGTAGCTGAAACAGAGCCCAGATCTGTTCCTTTTGAAAAGACTGGTTGGGACAGGTAGGAAAGCTTGTATCTGGGCATTTCAGAAATCTTTGGTTCTTAAAATACATCTCTATATCTATATGCATGGAAGTATATATTTATTGATGCACATACATTTATGTGTAAATATTTTTCTTCCTGCTCAGTGTGTGTAGCCATATCTGTATTTTCATGTTACATTTTCTTACACAGGATGAAAGCTCTACTGCCTGCTTGCTTGAGTGCATATGCTGGAGAGGAATGTGCCCTATCTGATTTTCACTGCATAGGTCCCAAGCCAAACAGTTAAATGCGTGAAGATTGCTTTTCCTTGCACTTTATTATGTGCTCTTTTAGCTGAAAACAACAGCTGCTGTTGTTACTGTTTTGTGGCACATCAAAGGCCCTCAGCAGAATCAAACCAATTTTTTTGCAGCAAGTTGTTCAGTCAGGGTTGTGGACATGTGGGCTGGGGCTGAGACCACAGCAGGAGGATAATGGGATTTTTCCTTGTAGACGAGTGTGTGTGTCTTTTCAGTTTAAAATTTAAGAAAGTCTTGCAGTTGATAGCCATTATTAGCTTTAAATAGTATTTTTTTCCTATGTCAGTCCTGGCTAATACTGTTTCTTTATGACTTGCCAGGTGCTCAGGTAGACCAGTCGGTGTTCGAAGAGCTTATAAAAGAACAACTTCCAGAGCTGGCTGAACATATGAAGGACCTGACCACCTTAGCTTCCATCTCTCTTTCATGGTTCCTTACCCTTTTCCTTAGCATCATGCCCTTGGAAAGTGCTGTGAATGTTGTGGACTGCTTCTTCTATGATGGGATCAAAGCCATTTTCCAGCTGGGCTTGGCCATACTGGAAGCCAACGCCATGGATCTGTGTAACAGCAAGGATGATGGACAGGCCCTGATGATTCTGAGCAGGTATAGCCATGCAGGAATGCTCCTTCCGTTGCAGACTCTTTTTGCCATAAAAGAAAGGCATTTGGGTGCTGTAGTGATAATGACAGCACTCTGCAGGCACTGGCAGGACCCTGCACCTTGCTGTTGCTTCTGCAGTGTCTGCTTTAAACAATAGGGTTTGTGCACTGGACGGGTAGATGTCCTGTGAAATTTCCTGGCAGCGCCAAGCCCTGCACCGACTGCGTCAGTGGGCAATATTTACTACTGCCCTTCGTGCTTTCCCTAGACTGACGGGCTTCCTGTTCCAGACTTCAAGGAGACAGAAGTTTTCTTCCTGGGGCAGCGTTAGTTATGTGGCTGGCTTGTTGCTCCTCAGATGAGTAATCACTGAAGGTGGTTTTGAAAAGCCCAGCACACCAAACCCCAGTTTCTAAGTCTGAGCCTTGAGACTTGTTTGCTTATCTATATTGAGAAGAGCACAGGGCAGAGTAAGCTGTTGCTTGCATTTATTCCCTTCAGGTTTTTAGAGCACGTCAAAAATGAGGAAAGCCCTCTGCCACCTATTGGTAATCACCATGCATTCTTCAGTGATGACCAAGAAGCCTCTCCAGTGACTGAAATAGCTAACCTGATTCATGACTCCTATGAGGTAAAAGACTGCTCCATGTCTACTGGTCATTGTAGTTAGAATCTTTCAAAAAAGGGAAAAGTTAAATTCAGCATGGATGCTTTGAAAGTTAATACACATCTTTCCAGATTCCCTTGACTAAGCGCTCCAATGTACGAGGTGAGGTGCAGTATAAATACCTACACTGACAGATCAGTTAAAGGCTGGGTGTGCTTTTTCTTCAAGGGCTCTGTAACAGTTGTAGTTCCAGTAAATGACAAATAAAAATATGAAATTCTGCAGAAACAGTAAACTCCTGTGCCTTCTTTGTAGAAGTTTGGAGACCACTCTGTGGAACAGATAGAGCACATGCGCTACAAGCACCGAATCCGTGTCTTGCAGAGCCATGAAGACACAACCAAGCAAAACGTGGTGAGTGTAGGCTAGTGCTTCAACTGAGGTAGCCTAACATCTCCAGATGGCTTTCGTTTTGTAGAAGGTGCTGCCAGATCTTGAAAAAAGACTCTGGTAAAAGCTCTCACTTGGGATGCTGAGGGGTTTGTGGCCGAGTGCCACAAGGGTGGCTTTCATGTTAAGAACAACTGCAAGACTGTGCAACCCAGCACTTTGTCTCTGACCGTGGTCCTAGGCAGATGCCTGGGGAAGACTGTAAGAATGCTTGATGTGGTGCTTCCCTGGCCTCCTGTGACCTGTGGCTTGGGGACTTCCTGTCTTTGTTTCTAATAGCCCTTAGGGATTTCTCTTTTCACAGATCTTACCAGCTGGTGAACCTAAAGAAGCAGGGAAAATTGCAAAGATTTTTCAATGCTGCTGTTCTCAGCCCTGCTACATAAATAACAGTCTCTGCCAGGCTCAAGAGTCTGCCTGTGTCAGTGAGAACAGGAGAAAAGACAGACACTAACATGTTTTTTCTTTCTTTTTAAGCTCAGAGTTGTTATCCCAGATGTTTCAATTCTTCCAGAAGATTTAGAAGAATTGTATGACTTGTTCAAGGTTGGTCTCCCTGAAGCATAGGGGATGCACTCATCTGAGGCTTCTGGGAATAACTTCCAGCTGTCACTTTGCAGAGCTGCATCAGTCCTCTGCGGGGTGGTACGGTTTGGGTGGGATGTTGTCATTTCGTCCTTTTTGTGCTTGCCCACTTCTTAAAGAGGAACTGTAATGCATTAGTCCTTCAAAGGAGAATTGCTTCAGAGTTTCATTTCTAACTTGCTACTTGGAAATGGTCCATGAGAAATTAGGTTCTGGTAACTTTCACAAGCGGCATAAGTTAAACCATACCTAGCTCTGCTCACTGGGAGCTCTGCTGTACTTTGAGGTCCTGGTCTCCTAATGCTCTTTAAAGGAAGACTCTGTTTTCCACAGGGGGAGAACTCCCCACAAACTTGTGTTCTTGCTACTTGTTCTCAATTTTCTAACAGTTTCAATTTTTATCTTTAGAACTAAAATCAGTTCCTTTCTGTCAAACTGATGTTTGAATAAGATATTGTAAGAGTTATTTGGAGACAGAGATATCTGACCTTATATAAGTATACTTGATTTAGAGGCCCAAGCATGTAATTATAGCTCTTAATGGACCATTTCTCTTGTGTATTGTTCATAGCCATAAATACTAGGTACTGAGAATGTGACTATGGTGTGTTCTTAGTGTATGTGGCTAAGAGCAGCTGTATCCTTCCTCCATTAGTTGCTGTAAGACAATGCTGCTCTGCAGTGCTTCCCTCCCACTCTTTGCTGCTCTGTTTGCACTCCTGCTCTTTCCTCATTTAACTCCTTGGCGTTGGTTCCTTTTTCATTTGCTCCCTTTCTCCTCTGGAACAGCTCATTTTGTTAGGACTCTTTGTTTTGCATCAGCTTGTCCCTATGGGAAGCCTAGCAGGTGCAGTATCCAAAAGGTCAAGCCTGTGTAAAACTTACCCTGGATTTTCTCAGACTCTCTGGACCTTTGGCTGGTTAGAATCATCCTGGGCCAGGTATTGCTTACAGAGTTTTGGTAGCTTGCAGTTCATTTCTTCCAAGAATCTGCCCAGTCTCCCTTCAGGTTTATGAATTATCCATTGGAAATCATGAGAGCACTTGGCTGCTCTAACTTGAAGATTCATGCTTGGCTTTTTCTCACAGGGATGGTCTTGGTATCATAACACTTCATACAAGAATTGTGAGCATTTCCAAGCATATATTGAGGTGGATGCCTTTTTCCGCTGGTGGTGCTCTCCCTGATGCACACTCTCTCCCACCTCTGATTTCTCCTAGAGGGAACATTTAATAAGGTGTTACTGGGAAGTGACAAGCCCGGTCATTGAGCGCCATGACCCCAGCAGGCCGTATGCTGAGCAGTACCGCATCGACGCCCAGCAGTTTGCTAACCTGTACAGGCTGGTCTCGCCCTGGACCTGCGGGGAGCACACTGATGTCCTTGCCCAAAGGACCTTCCGGCTCCTGGATGACAACATGGACCAGCTGATTGAATTCAAGGGGCTGGCCAGCTGCTTAGGTATCAGCTCCCCTGCAGGGTAGAAGGTGGGCAGAGCCAGTGGGTGGCATTTCAGTGATAGGGCAGTATGTGGGCAGATGGTTGTCTTGGGCTTGTAATTAGCCTAAAACAGTGGCCTCTGCTAATTTTTTTTGTGTTCCTGTCACTTAAAGTTGCTAAGATTTAAAAGAGAGCCTAAGGACATGATTGTATATTGTATTAAAATACTTGATTTCCTGGACAATAGTAAATATTGTTGGAAGTATTTTATGAATTAAAATGATATTTGGATCTGTGTGAAATGTTATGAAATCCTCTGCTGGACTGTTGCTCTCAGTTTACCTTTGAAATGTCAGTATACATCTTTGTAACTGATTCTTGAAGACTTTAATTTCACACAACCAGCTGCTGCTTGCCTCATATGTTGACATTAAGCAGAACAAAAAAACCAGAAGTCAGGCCACCAGAGACTGAGAGCTGTGCTAGTGCTGGTCTTGAGGCCACCAGCTGTTCTAGTGAGATGAGGCTGCCTCTCCCAAAATCCTGTCTGACAAAGAAAATGCCACATCTCAAATGGTGCCTGACCTCACGTGGGCAAAAACTGCAATCAACATTCAAAGCTTCAGTCAAAATCAGTAAATCTGTATTCTTGCCACTTAAGCTTTTTGGATCTTTTTAATTTAATGTGAAGCAGGGTGCCCTGTATTATATTGTTACTTGATTTTGATTCTTAGAGGGATTCGAATTTAAACCACAAGAAAAGAAGTTCTTCACACTATTTCAGTGCATTTGAGAGTTTAGAATCTCATTTCTACTGGTCATAAATTATATTGCATGTGAGGCAGTTAGCTCCTTTGGGTTTATTCTATAGAATAAGTAAGATGAAGAACATGATGGCCCTGAGGGAAGTTTTCTGTCTTTCCCTTTTTCCATTCCTGTTCATCTATGGCAGCAGATAGCCTTGCTAGATGCCCTACCATCATCCCTTGGTATTTTTAAACAACGCTGAAGCTCCGTAGGGTTAGGTACTCCAGGACCGGTTTAGAAGAACAAAGACCATGCCAGATGGCTCTCACCTGCTGCTCCTTGTTGACGGGCACAACTTAAAACATTTTGTTGTAATGCACTGGCCATATGGTTTTGTGCATTGTTGATGCAAAAATCATATTTTGTGCACAAATCGATGCCAAATTTATTTTAAGCTCTGGAAGTAAATGCTCTGGTCCACTTCCTTTTTTTTTTTCTCTTACAGATGTTATGTATAATGGAGAAATGAATGAAAAGATAAAGTTACTATATAAGCTGCATATCCCACCAGGTAAGAAATCTGAAAGGGAATGAATACCTATTCCCCCCCCCCCAAAAAAATCTCTTCCTTAAAGCTTTTGGGAAAAGGCTGCTTAATGACCAACCTGGCTTCCTTCAGCTGGGAGCATATAGGATGTGCATTGCTAGTTAGGCTCATTGAGCTTTAAAAATTACTCCAGTGAAAAGATTTTTGCCTTGCATTCCTAGATACACAACATCAAGGCTCACATCTGCTTCATTTAGGGTTCATTTAGGACATTGAGTCCATCATCAGTAAATTTGCTGGTGACACCAAGCTGGGGGCAGGAGTTGATCTGCTGGAGGGTAGAGAGGCTCTGCAGAGGGACCTTGACAGGCTGGACAGATGGGCAGAGTCCAAGGGCGTGAGATTGAACACATCCAAGTGCCGGGTTCTGCACATTGGCCACAGCAACCCCATGCAGAGCTACAGGCTGGGGTCAGAGTGGCTGGAGAGCAGTCAGGCTGAGTGGGACCTGGGGGTGCTGGTCGACGGTAGACTGAACATGAGCCTGCAGTGTGCCCAGGCAGCCAAGAGGGCCAATGGCCTCCTGGCCTGCATCAGGAACAGTGTGGCCAGCAGGAGCAGGGAGGTCATTCTGCCCCTGTACACTGCACTGGTTAGGCAGCACCTTGAGTCCTGTGTCCAGTTCTGGGCCCCTCAGTTTAGGAAGGAGGTTGACTTGCTGGAACGAGTCCAGAGAAGAGCAACAAAGTTGGTGAGGGGTTTGGAACACAAGCCCTACGAGGAGAGGCTGAGGGAGCTGGGGTTGCTTAGCCTGGAGAAGAGGAGACTCGGGTGACCTTATTGCTCTCTACAACTACCTGAAGGGAGGTTGTAGACAGACGGATGTTGGTCTCTTCTCCCAGGCAGCCAGTACCAGAACAAGAGGACACAGTCTCAGGCTGCGCCAGGGGAGGTTCAGGCTGGATGTTAGGAAGAAGTTCTCTACAGAGAGAGTGATTGCCCATTGGAATGGGCTGCCTGGGGAGGTGGTGGAGTCGCCATCCCTGGAGGTTTTCAGGAGGAGACTTGATGGGGTGCTTGGTGCCATGGGTTAGTTGTTTAGGTGGTGTTGGATTGGTTGATGGGTTGGACGCGATGATCTTGAAGGTCTCTTCCAGCCTGGTTTATTCTATGTATTCTATGTATTCATTCAGCGATCTTTTGCAGCCAATTACATGCTACTTCTAGACAAAATACAAACCGAAATAAGGTTTTTGGAAGGCTCATACTTTGTGTATATTAGAACCCCCACTTTTTCCCTTCTTGACAAAATTCTCTGGTAGTTGCCCTGTGCAAAGTTTTTAACTAAGTGTGCCATTCATGGCAAACTTCCAACTCTCACTGCAGCTCACACCTTAGTTACATTGACAGAATGATTTAATGAAATAGTTTTAAAAGACACACCTTTGCCCAGGTCCTTTGCTTCCTTCAAATATGCACATTTTGAAAGCATAACTAACCATTATGCACCAGTCAAGGGGTTATTTGTTATGTTTGTTTACTCTTTGTTTTTGGATAGCTCTCACAGAAAATGACCGAGACAGCCACTCGCCATTAAAATCTCCCTTGCTGTCCACGTCAAGACCGCTCGTCATTGGAAAATCAAACGGTATGGCCTAAGTGTTTCTCTAGTGTGGATGCACAGAAGATAATCACATTCCCAGTGTTAACCCTACTCTGTTCTGTCTGCTTTCTAGGGTTTATTTTGAAATGTGTCAGTTTACTCCAGTGAGTTGAACACTAATTCTTCTTTTTGTGGCTCTCTCTAAAAAGGTGATGCAGTAGATTACCAAAAGCAGTTGAAGCAGATGTTGAAGGATCTTGCCAAAGAAAAAGATACTAGAACTGAAAAAAACCTGCCAAAAATGACCCAGGTATGTGCAAGAGAGGCTGTAGTCTGTTTTACAAGAGGTGGAGAGTGCTTAAAAATCAGATGACTGAATGCAAGTGTTAGTCTCCTGACAAAGTAACTTCAAACTGAGTTTAGATTCATCCTTTAGATATATCAAGAACTCTGATCCAGAGAGGCATTTAAAAACTCTCAGCTACTTTTCTCACATCTCCACCTCCTCAGACTGGCTGGTGTGAATAGAGAACATGTCATACTCGCCCTCACCTGCAGTGTAGCAGTCTGGAAAAGAGGCTCACACAGGCTGGAAAAAGTCCTCCTCCCAGGCCTGAAGAATTCCCAAGAATGTGTATTGCTGCTCTGTCTTCCCTGACCTCCTCTCCACCAAACAAGCAACTTCTTTGGAAAGTAATCCATCACCCAGTGAGATTTGCCCAGTCTTAGCTAAATACTGACTAAAATTAAATGAAGGACAGCTGAAGGTTCTCATCATCCTAACATCTCTTCCCCAGTTCCAGCAGAGCAGTCTGTGTTTTTGGCACAAGAAAATCTACTGGAGGGAAGAGAGTCTTGTATTAATTGTGTTATTGAAATTTTTTGTGGTTTCACTCTCATCTTTACTCAGTGGAAGAAAGTCAGAGAAATAGGGGACACAGTCTCAAGCTGTGCCAGGGGAGGTTTAGACTCGAGGTGAGGAAAAAGTTCTTCACTGAGCGAGTCATTCGTCATTGGAATGTGCTGCCCAGGGAGGTGGTGGAGTCGCCGTCCCTGGAGGTGTTCAAGGGGAGATTGGATGCGGCACTTGGTGCCATGGTCTAGTCATGAGGTCTGTTGGGACAGGTTGGACTTGATGATCCTTGGGGTCTCTTCCAACCTTAGTTATACTGTGATACTGTGATATTTCTAACATAGTCTTTTGAGGTAAAACGTGAGCTTTTAAAAGATTGACTGCCAAAGTTCACTCCTACTGTGGTGATAGGTTGGACTCGATGATCTTTGCGGTCTCTTCCAACCTTGGTGATACTGTAATGAAACAAATGGACGAATGTGCAAAGATGGGACTATGCCCAGAATCCCCTCTGGTGTTGCTAAATACAGGCTTATATGGGTGGCATGCTCAGTAAGGCCACATTACCCTCACAAAAGCATCACTTACCTGAGCTTCCTGCTGCCCTTTCCACCCTCAACTAGCATGAGTGTATGAAACTCCAGGGCTCACAGATTTCATAATAGGATATGGAAACATCTTCTAGACTGATAATCATCTGTGATGGGTGAGCAAGGGAAGGAGAGATGGGCAGGAAAGATGTCTGAATTTTGTTAGTAGAACAGATGGGGGGGAATAGGAGAGAAACAAGGGAAGTTGCTTGCAGGTCTGTGGATGGCTGCTTCTCTGTTAACGGCCACCAGTAACAGCTCCTGTCCCTTGCCTCATGTCTCACTTGCCCTTTGATCATCTGGGAAGTTCTGATCTCATTCATCAAAGCCACAAAATGCTTTCATGCTCTGTTCACTTTTTGATTTGCAGCACTAAGGCTTCCTAGCTTCAGTGACAGCTGAAATGGCTTCACTAGCAGTTCTTGGAAAGCAGGCAGTTGTAAATGAGCACATGAATATACACAGCGTCCTTTGCAGCGCTGCACCCTCACCCAGCTCCTGCAGCTACCCAGAGTGGTGGTGCAGGAGTTTGATTTTGGTTCTTCGTCCTTTACAGAGGGAGTTCATTCAGTTCTGCAAAACCTTATATAGCATGTTTCATGAAGATCCCGAGGAGAACGATTTGTATCAAGCCATTGCCACTGTGACCACACTGTTACTTCAGATTGGAGAAGTAGGACAAAGAAACACCAGCCTGGGGAGCGGATCAGATGAGTTCACTGAGGACTTGCAGCCTGAGGCCTCTGCTTCAGACCAGGATGCTGTTTTTACTGACACTGTGAAAAGCCCTCACAAAGACTCACAGCTTTCACCTGTGACTGAAGGGGACTGGACCGTCTCTTTTGAACACATTTTAGCGTCCCTCTTGACTGAACAGTCTTTAGTTAACTTCTTTGAAAAACCCATAGAACTGAGGCCAAAACTTGAGAACGCAAAGTTAAATCAGTACAGCCTCAAAACAAATGGAATGAGCTGCCAGTCACGGGGTGAACATACAAAGCTAAACACACAGTAGCAGCAAACGGTGAAAATGCACTGAAACGATGCCAAAGCACATACTGTAAAAGGCTTTCAGTTAGCAGTGGACTTCTGAGAAACAATTTGTTGGTTTGTGGTTTTAAGAGCTTTAAAAGCTAAAGGGTGTGTAGGTTTGTTTGAGCTATTGATTTATTAATCATGTTCCTGTCTTGAATGTAAAAGGAAACATCTGTCTACAGTATGAAGACACCGAAGCCCTCTTCCACCCTGGGACAGCAGAGGCAGGCTCCAGTAGTCCTTTTGGGGTTTTGTTTTTGTTTTGTTTGTTTTTATACAGGGGAAAAAAACCTCTCAGCTACTGTCTGCAGTTTGTTTGGGTTGCCTTTTTTTGCACTAATACTGAAAACTGTTTCAATGCTGGTAATTGAAACTATTTTAATATATTTGATTGTATCCCAATTTTTATGTCTCGCTGAAATGTCAAGTGTACATGGACTCTGCTTCTGATGTTGGTCTGTGAAAACATGCACTTTTCAATAAACCCTTTTTGTACTAGACTTGTATTGGCAGCCTTTATTGATTTATGCAAGGTAAGTGCCTTCAGTCTTACTTCATTGAACAAATCCCCTAAGCTAGCACACTCAATTAATTCACTGGTCAGAGCCCTGTATTTCAGTGTAGTGCACAGACCTGCCCAGGAGAAGCCTACTGATTGTATCTAGGAGACCAGTGGGGAATCACACACAGGGAGTTACTTTATCCACAAGACAATAACTACATGAAGTATTGGTCCAACAGTTTTTTGGGTGTTGCTTTTGTTTTGTTGTTGGGGTTTTTTGGGGGGGTTGTGTGGGTTTTTGTGTTGTTGTTAGGCCTTAATAATTAAAGTATCAGTGTGGTGGCTCTTTATTCCCATAGGAACAAAACAAAAACACTAGGAACATTCAAATGTTCTTATTCCATTCACATCTGCAGTATCTTAAATAAAAATTATACCATTAGATCATAGAGCAGGATCATGGAATTGTTTTGATTGGAAGAGACCTTTAAAATGACCTTCAAGTCCATTAATTCAGCACTGCCAGATCACCACTAAACCATGTCCCTAAGCACTACATCTACTAGTATTTGAAGTAACCTCCAGGGATGTTGACTCCACTATTTCCCAGGTGGTAGAATCCCAAAGAAAGCAAGATACTTTTAAGATGATGTCACCTACTCAACTCAGTGCTTCATGGATGAGAGTTTGAAGAGACTGACAGTAAAAAAATACCAACTTGGGAATAAACTTTTTTTTGGTCATTTTATTGTAATGAAAATCAGTTTAATTTTCATCCACATTGACTGTCTGTAGACCTGCAAAACAAGAAAATGTATCACCAATTACTAGGCCAATTCCCTTTATGTATATGCAAGTCTTAACAAAAACCATAACTAGTTTCAAAGCCAGTTTGCTGATCTACTGCAGGAAAAGCAAACTACATAGGCAAGTATTCCACCAAATGCTAGAACAAGACCTCTCTGTTAAATCAGTTCTGCAGATAAGATACTTCTCAGAAGATGGGCAGAAAAAGGAAAACAAACCTTAAAACTACCCTATGAACTATGGCCAACCTTTTTTTTGGTCTCCCCAAAATTACTAAGTTCTGTATTTATGTTTGAATTCTGCTCAGGCCATCTAATGGTCCTATTCACTACAGCAGAGCTAGTTTAAGGCAGCAGCCTGACCCCTTCAGCATGCTTATCATCTGAACTTTGCATCACAGGATGGGCTGTCCTGCTTTGCTACTTGTTCAGAGAAACACAGCACGGAGCAAGAGGGACAGCGTGCAACCTTACCTTTGAATGTTGTGACTGGTACATAGGTAACCAGCGTGTACAGCTTGTTTGGTGAATCTTCATCCTCGTTGCGCTTTCTGGACAAGCGCACACGGATACGATAAGGAACGTTCCTAAAATGAAGACAGCAGATTAGTTTTCAGTAAAATACATATTAATAGCTGTTAATTGAGAATGTATTTGCTCTAAGGTTACTACCCCACCTCAAATTCTTAAGCTTTCCCTGCTTGTGAAAAAATAGGGCGAGTCAAATCTGTTTTTATCTCAGCATCGTAACAAGAGTGGAATCCTGTACCTTCGAGATGGAGCTTTTTGTTTTCTTTTGCTCTTAGTTTTTAGGTAAGCAGGTAAGATTTAACTGAGCCTTGAGGAAGATGAATCCAGTGGGAGCATGAAGCAGAAGTGCATCATCAGTCCACTACTGATCCAGGAAATACACTATTAAGATGATCATGAAGCACAGCATGAATATGATCAGCCAGCAGCTGTTACTGACAAGCATTTCTTGCAAGGTGAAAACACCCTGTTCATCGGTTCTGAAAGCCTGAGGCCCTTTGCAGTCTCAGTACTGCCCAATCTGTACATCAGGAGTTGTGGAAATTCTAGTGAGCTTCAGACCTTGACCAAAATGTTTTTGTGACCATAGGACTAAGAAACCTTTCTTCCTCATGAAGACCATGGGACCACAACTAAATTGCTTAGCTGACTCTGTCTGTAATAGGCAAGTCTTAGCTTAGTGTCCTCCCCAAAACACACTGCTGATGAGGGAAGGCACAAAATGATTTGTTCAAATAATTCTTCAGTAACTTCCCACTTAAGTGAGTTCAGGATTTTGGGAAGCTCCTGCTCAGTCTGTGGAGGATCTTCCTCCCTGCTGTGCATTCTCAAGAGCATACTTACTCAATCAGATGGATGTAGCAATTCAGACACAGGAACTCGCTTCAATTTACTCTTGAAAGCATTTTTCACAACTTCACTCAAATCACTATCATACTAGCTAACATAGTGGGTTTTGCCTATCTTGGTCCTTCCAGAGGAACATACTAGTGAAAACTGCAGCTAAATTCACTCTGGATAGACATCATGACTCTTTGCTCCATAAACCACACTTCTACCAGTTAACAAGGAAGTCTTGGTTAGCAGCCTCGCTACTAAGCTCTGAAGTTATGCTGTCACTTGGCTCAATTGCTACTTCCTCATTGGTCATGAATTGGAACAGCTCAACAGGAAGGACAAAGAACCCCTGCCCAGAAGACCCACTAACTCAGTCCCACTCTGGTTTTGAAGGGTTGGCCTAAGCACACAACTCCATGTGAAGGACTGTAAATATGTCATAGGTTAGACTTAGGAATATTCATTCCTGCAAGACATGGTTTAACACAAAGGTTTGTGTGCATCCAGTACAGCACTCACAGTATTAATCTTTACCAGACAAACTTCAGTTATGGTTTAAAAGGTGCTGTTCTTCACAGGAGTCCTCGTGGACAATCTATATACCAGTCAAATCAGCTCCCTCAATACCAATGATTCAACAGAATCTGTAATTTTTTGGCCCACAAACAACTCATCATTTGTACTTCCAAGGCAAGATGAATGGCTCTGTTTAAAACATTTCATAATTTCCTTGCATAGCATTTATGAATTCAGCATGCTTCGAAACCTAATCCTCCTCAGAAACATTACACACAACCCAGGTACCAGCCTGAGACTGTAGGTTTCACTAGAAAGACATGTTTCCAAAATCTGCCTGCTGCAACATGGATTTGGGTTCTACAGTACTACAAAATCCCAAAGCCTTTCTCTGCCCCCACCATCCACACCTAAACCTGCATTCCTTCTTTCCTTTGCTTTATTCTTACTGGAGGTAAAAGAAGGTTTCAATTCCAGAGTTTAACAGAGCTTTGCTACACACAAACACTGAAGGAGCTGGCCAGAACACAAAGGCGACAGGAAGATTAGCTTGCCTTGCACACTGTAAGAAAATGCAAATACTGCAAGATGTATACATATTTTTCTACTCCTTCCAAGTCCCACACCTCCACATACACAAAGTTCTTCCTCGCCCAGTACGAGGAGTGGCAGAAACCCACCTTATTCCTTTAGCCCAGACGGCTTTGTTCAGTCTGGTGTCAATGCGAACATCGGGAGTCCCCATCTCCTTCATGGCAAATTTACGGATTTCCTTGAGAGCACGCGGTGCTCGTTTCTTGAAGCCCCTACAATAAACACAAGAGCCACTTCTTTACCTTCAGGAAACTGACAGCACCAGACACGTGTTGCAGCACCCTGCCACTGAGATTCTCAATACATGCCATCCACAGAACTCTGTTCAACAGCAGTTCAACAGCTGCATCATAGAATGGTGTGACCGTTTGACACTGTGCCTTTAAGGACAAACAGTGCTGAGACACTGGCTAAATGTTTTCGGTACTAGAACCAAAACATTCTGATATTCTGAACGAATTACATTGGTTGATAAACAAAAATGCAGCTTTAGATTGTGAAGCAGTTGGAATTTTTTTTTCCTCAGTTCAGTTCAGTTTGGGAGTTGGGGGAGTTGGGGTTTCAGCCTGTTCTCCCTGCCTGCTTCTTCTGCGAACTGCTGGAGTTGGCCTTCAGATAAGCAAAAACTAATCCTGCATGGGCTTGTGAAGCTTACTAACAACTCTTTTCCTTAGTAACTTGCCTTTCTTTCTCTCTAACCCCTTTTTGGAGAAAAAGGGAGGTAGGGGGGGAGAGAGGGGGTTCTAAGGAGGGGATCCCTCCTTCGGGGAGGGATTTTTGTTGTGTTATTTCTCTTTGCTGTGTATTTCTGTGTATATATTGTAAATACCTGTATATATTGTGTTATATATAACCTGCTTTCCATATATGCTTGTAAATATATAGCTTGCTCTTCGACTGGGCTAGTTGTGGTTTCTTACTCTGTGGAGGAGGGAGAGCTAAGCCCTCTCTCAACCTACCACAAATGGCTATACCTTTACTCTGGTAGGCAGCTGCCAATCTTGATGTCTGTGCCTGACAGGAACCATGTATATTTGCACAGAGTAATTTCAGTAGTATTTTCCAGCTACAAAAACTCCCAGATCTTAAGTCTTACTCAAACATGTTAACATTAAAACTTATCACAGTATTACCAAAGCGATCAGAGCTTTCATAGATACTCTGAATAAAAAGCCTAGGAGAAAAGCAGTGACACAAACTTGTCAGAATTTTATCAGCATTGAAATAAAGAGCAGAGGAACGAACCGATGATACTCTGAGTAATTGCTTCTGCTAACCAGTATTTGATGGTTGCATTCTTACCTTAGCAGGACCGCACTGATACTAGCACAAGAATGGCTTGTCTCATGGCTATTATGGACAGATTCTGCATGCCTGGACATTACATTAGAAGCTACAGCTGCACCATATCACACCCACTCTATGACATAAGACTAGTGTCAGTAGTGTCCAAGGTCCCACAGTGGGCTACTGTTAGTATTATCTACACACCGCTGTCGATATTTAGTATTAGAAATCAGGAGTGGGCAAATGATTACAAGCAAGACAAGCATCACACAAAAAGCGTTTCATCCATAGCACTATTGCCTGAACTGAGAATAATCCCAAAATGAAAGTGGACAGCAGGATCATCAGTGTCCAAACCAGACTGAAATGCCAGAAACAAGCAACAGGCAAGGCCAGAACACCTTACTACCATTTAAAGTACTCTATCCTGCCACCCTCATCCACATCTTTGCAATAGCCCACTGCCTCATTTCTCTCCTACTCTAACTTCAGCAATTTCACCAATTGTTTTGATTCAGATATAGTCTTCTTCCACATGATTTCAGCCATACACACACCAAGGGAATCCAAGGGAGACAGCAAATTCTTCCAAGCACTCACCTGTATGAGGTTCTGCATTTGGCCAGGTAAAAAGCATTATTCTCCTCTACACGGAATAAACATTGTTGAACACCAATCATACCCCAATTTACAACTTGCACAGCTCAGTGATAAGCATGGAGGCAGTCATCTGATTACTACAATTTTAATTCCTAAAACTCATTACAGCAGGCTAAACTTTAAACTTTGCTTGGGAAAGTATGACAGCCTGTACAGAGAGTAACAAATAGCTCTACCTTCATACTAAGCCCAGGAACACTCGCAAAAAAAGAAGCATGCTTGTCCCCAAAAGCCAAGTATAAGCCCGGACAGATACAGAGCTATTTCCTTGGGACACAACTGTCGCACACGGAGCTAAAACATCAGGTGTCAGCTTGCACCCGTGCCGGTAAGGACTGTGGTTCCTGGCTGTTTAAAATCTACCAGACCCACTTTCACATACTGCATTACCTAAGGCCAACGTCACTGATGAAAAAAGAACTTACACGCCATGGATGCGCTTGTGAATGTTGATGGTGTATTCCCTAGTCACCACCTCGTTGATGGCAGAGCGTCCCTTCTTCTTCTCACCACCTTTCTTTGCAGGAGCCATCTGTGCAACACTGAAAAATACCCGTGCACGGATCAAATGCAAACCCAGCTTCTCTCAGGATTTTCCCACCACCCTTCCCTCCCATCGTCACCAGCTCCTTATCCCACAACACCCACACGGGGAAATGTTTTTAAACTTCATTCATTCCCAGTGGCATACCTGTTGCAGATTTTATACAGCAAGTTTTCAGCGTGACGTTATGTTTTATCTCCCTGACAGGAGCACGACCACTTCCTTAAGCACCTCTAAGGCAACCCCAAACAGCTTCTACTTGTCCAAGCCCTTTTCTCCCTCAAAGCCCTGCTCAGGCAGGCAGCTCAGCCCGTCCCGCAAAGACAATGCCAGAGAGGCTCCTTTCAGCAACTGACGGCGGCCTACGGCTTCCCTCTCCTTCGCCAAAGCCCAGCAGAGGCCGTAACCCCCTACGGGTGCTCCGCAGGCCTGGTAAGGATGGGGGGGCAGAGAGATGGGCCCCAGCCTCACCGAACGCACACCCACCGCGAGGTACCACCCACCGCCTCCCGCACCAAACCGTTCCCCGCGCCGGGCCAGGCTGAGGATTCCCTCCGCCGCAGGGTCTGCAAGGCGGATGAAAGCCGATTCAGCAGACCGACCCTCGTAACGCTACTCACCCTGCCCGGGCCTACACCGGAAAGGAGGGCGCAAGGGACTGTGGGAGCGAAGATCCCTTCCGGGACGGGAGTAAAGGCCAACCGCGCCGGCGCCAACCCAAGGCGAGCGCCGGGCGAAAGAAGGGAGGAAGGAGACGCATGCGTGCGGGCTGTGGGCGGGGAGCGTGGGCGTGCTGGGCGGTACGGGGCGTGCTGGGCGGTACGGTGCGTGCTGGGCGGTACGGGGCGTGCGGTACTGGGGCCGAGCCGTTGTGCTGTTGGGGCTGCCTGCTTCTTGGAGCTGTCTGCTGCCGGGGTGGGGTTAGGCTGCTGACCGCGAAGGCAGCTGCCCCCATCTCTCCCGACATGAGACCTGCTTCTGGTGCAGCCTGGAGCCTAAGCCCCGAGGTGGGGTTGGGACTGGCCGTCCCTCGGGTGGCTCCCTACCCCCGTCCCTCCCTCTCTCCCTGTCTCCCGCCCAGAAATCTTTGAAGGCGGTGCGTTGTATGCGGAGGTCGGCTAGGGGTGTAGTTGTGCTTTTGGCAGGCAGGTTACCTTGTTAAGATCTGTAGCTCCTCCTCTTGGGACGGAAACGGGAACACCTCCCCTCTGAGGAGAGGCTGAGCGAGTTGGGATTGTTCTGCCTGGTGAAGAGAAGCCTCTGGCGAGAGCTTAATGCAGCCTTTCAGCACTTACAGGAGGGCCTACAGGAGATAGAGCGAGCAGCTGTTCATCAGGGGGTGTAGTGATAGGATGAGGGACAACGGTTTAAAACTGAAGCTTTAGAGTCGATAGTAGGAATTGTTCACTGTGAGGGTTGTGAAGCACTGGAACAGGTTGCCCAGAGTTGTTGATACTCCCTTTGCAGAATTGTTCAGGTTGTATGGGGCTTTGAGCAACCTGGTCTAGTGGAAGGTGTCCCTGCTCACGGCGTGTGTGGGGTCAGAACCAGATGATCTGAAGATCAAGTCCCTTCCAACACAAACCATTCTATGATTCTATTCCAGCATGAGGCAGTAGTTCATAGTAACCGTGCTGTCTGGCCACCTGCTTAGGAAATGACCCACGGTGAGTGATTATGTTGCAGCAGGCCAGATCTGGGCTATAATGAACTAGAACCACCCAGCCCTGTGAAAAGGACTGGTAGTGCATTGTGTGCAGTGGGCAAAAAGTACAATAATCTAAGCCTGGAATCTATGTACAGGAAAGAAATGAGACAGAACATAAAAAACTAGGTATTGACACAAATCTCTTCTTGCAAATGCAAGAACTGAACTTCTGAACTATATAATAAATCAGCTTATTAAAAGGTCACCTCACCCTGCTCACAGCTTTTCCCTGTTAACTTAGAGTATTGCTGGTTTCAGAAATATAAATGTTTACTCTGACACTGAGCTTGGTGTGAACATACCTACTGGCAGCCAGGAGAGGGGTGTGTTATAACTGCCCCTGAGAGTAAAACAGATTCTTAAATGAATTTTCTCTTCCTGCGACTTCCATCATAGCAACTGAGACCCATGAAGCGCTGCTTCCACAGGTACTTCCTCAGATGTGTTCATATTCCTTCATTGCCTCTTTCCTACATGAACTTTTTGGGCAACAGATGTGTTCATATTCCTTCATTGCCTCTTTCCTACATGAACTTTTTGGGCAACAGATTTTCTTCCTTCTGCTTTCCAGAATAAGCCCTTAACAGGAGTGAGTGGAATTTGTGAAGTTAGTGTCAAACTTGGCCATGAGGTCTTCACTTAGATTTGTATATAGTTAATGGAAGGAGAGAGGTTCTTTCAAACATTAAGTGAAACCACCTTAGAGTTTAGCTGTTTCATCTTCATCTGGTGGGGTCACTCTTGCTTCACTGAATACAGGAATTTAAAGAGATGAGGAGCAGGCTAACTCAACTGGTACCTAAAGTTAGCAATAGAACCAGTTTCTTGAGACCAGCTCTGACCTCTAAACACTTTTTAGAGACCAGATCCTTGATTCCATCCCTCATCCTCCATAAATGTAGTAAAACAGGGATTGTATGAACTAAAATACATATGCACCGTGCTAGCAGTCAGTCTTGCGGTGGAAGCAGCAGGGACATTTTGCTAGTGGGTTTCCTGCAGGAGATTGTTTTATCAGAACTCAGGGCAAATGAACTTTCAGAAAGTTTGCTTTTACCATTTCCAGCTCTCAGTCCTATTATCTCTGTTGTTCCTCTATGGCATAGAAATCAGAGCTAAACACCTGGGACCTGATGATGTGATCCCTGATACAGAAAGACAGCATGATCTGCACTCTCTTGAAGCTAATGCTGGGTGGAGTGTTTGCAAACTGCCCTGAGGGCCATCCCTTCTCAGTCTTAATGCTGTGAATGAAACTATTACTGTGCTCAGTTATCCACCTCATACTGTGTTGGAGATGGCTGATCCTGCAGCAGAGCCAGCAGAGGGAAAGCACACCTGTACCGTGGCTGCTCTCTCCTGTAGTCACTTTGAATTTAATGTGAAAAAGAGTCTGTACAAAGATGCCAAAGTGGGAACCAGACCCTCTGCACTGTAGACATGGTAGCAGTTCCAGCAGAGACAGGACAGCAATATCTTAAAACACTGAGGGTGAACACAGGTCAAAGCCCTGGTTCTGTGCTGGGTCAAACTGTTCTTTAAACCATCTGGTTTGTCCTAATCCAGACTTGTTTGGTTGGAAAGACAGAGGTGCCTGAGATCAGCCAGGCAGAGAGGGACCTGGGGGGTGCTGGTCAATGGTAGACTGAACATGAGCCTGCAGTGTGCCCAGGCAGCTAAGAGGGCCAATGGCATCCTGGCCTGCATCAGGAACAGTGTGGCCAGCAGGAGCAGGGAGGTCATTCTGCCCCTGTACACTGCACTGGTTAGGCCACACCTCGAGTACTGTGTCCAGTTCTGGGCTGGGCCCCTCAGTTTAGGAAGGAGGTTGACTTGCTGGAACGAGTCCAGAGAAGAGCAACAAAGTTGGTGAGGGGTTTGGAACATAAGCCCTACGAGGAGAGGCTGAGGGAGCTGGGGTTGCTTAGCCTGGAGAAGAGGAGACTCAGGGGTGACCTTATTACTCTCTACAACTACCTGAAGGGAGGTTGTAGACAGATGGATGTTGGTCTCTTCTCCCAGGCAACCAGTACCAGAACAAGAGGGCACAGTCTCAGGCTGCATCAGGGGAGGTTTAGGCTGGAGATTAGGAGGAAGTTTTACACAGAGAGAGTGATTGCCCATTGGAATGGGCTGCCTGGGGACGTGGTGGAGTCAGCATCATTGGAGGTTTTCAGGAGAAGACTTGATGGGGTGCTTGGTGCCATGGGTTAGTTGTTTAGGTGGTGTTGGATTGGTTGATGGGTTGGACGCGATGATCTTGAAGGTCTCTTCCAACCTGGTTTATTCTATGTATTCTATGTATCTTTAAAGTTTTGAAAGAGCATAAAATGAGCTGTCTTGCTTAGCAGCTAATCTAACTTGCTGAGCTATCATTCTCAGTGACAAAGATCCCATAGGATAACACTTGGTTTTGGTAATGGGGTGCCAAACACTCTGCAAGGCTACGGTAGTAAAAACCTAAAGTGAATCACATAGTTGAACAGCCACAGGCAAATATGTGCAAGTCCTGCAATAAAGCCTTTTGGCTATTTTATTTTATTCTACAAATAAAGACAATTGTCCATCATTTAATGGGAAAAAAAAATAATAATAGTTTGGGTTGTATATAGCATGAAACAGTAGTTCCCTTCACCAAAACATTTCTAATTCATTAGTTTATTACAAAATATCCACTCACAAAAAAAAAAGCACAAGCACAATCGTCATACTTGTGAAATGAGTTGATATTTCATATACAAAATAATTTCCACATAATTCCATATAATTTTATTTCATATAGAAATAGGTCATTATTACAACAACTGTACAATACACTACTTTGCATTTAATAATTACATAAAATCTTTCTTAGAAACATATCAACAGAAAACATACAAAAAAAGCGAAAAGTGCATTTCTTTCCCCCTCCCTCCCCCCTCAAAGGAAAACTAAATCCTAAATGTTATAATGAAAGAGATATGTAATAGTCTGCAGCATCCCAAGTCAGTGGGCCAAAACACAGTGCATATTTCTCGGAGACTTGCAGTGGGTGAGTTCAGGTTGAAGAACGATCCGTGTTGTACTATTGGAGAGTTGCATGGTTGTGCTTACAATATTTCTCCTTTGCAACCACAATCCATACAGAAAACAGTCCAGTGGGGGTTGTGGTGGGGTTGGTTTCTTTGTTTGTTTGTTTCTTTTTCCCCCCAGTAATGAAGAACAGTTAGGGTAAGCTGCATAATACTTTTCAGACTCTAAACCAAGGTTATGAGCTGTAGACCATCTTCACCAATGACTGGGCTTTCTCCTCTATTGGATGTGCTGATTTGGCCACAAGAATAAGGAAACAAACTTCTCTTTACAGAAAGTGCCTAGGTTTTTTTCCTCTGTGCAGTTGTGCAAAATAATAACAATAATCATAACAAAAATAATCTCTCGTTCTCTCCTCAATAGACCTTTGACGCAGTGCTTTTCATACGCAAAAGAAGAACTGAAACAGTGAAGGCCAAGTACCTCTTGAGTCTGTCGACACTCTTTTGGAATTGCCAGGTAGCTTTCAGAGTGACACACCAAGATGGAACACCTACTCCCGTGCACCCATCAATGATGAGGCTGCACAGGATAGTGTTCCTTTTTATTTCGCTCTGCCAGTACATACTATGCTCACAAGACAACACAAATTGAATCCAGCATGCTGTAAATGTGCTGTCTGTGGCAGTCTGCGCTCTGTGGTGTACTTCTGTCATAGAGCTTTGAAAGGAATGCTTGTGCAAAAGCCAAAACAGTAAGTACAAAGTCATTCTCTTCTGCCCCATGTGCCCATTGGTTAAAGCTAATTGTGCATTGGTTGTGCTGGTGGGACTCTATCGCTGTGGCTGTGGTAAATTTGATGATTCTGATAAGCTATTGCTTCTCCGTGATGTTAGCTGCTGCTGCTGCTGCTGATACCCCATGTTTCCTTGCTGTGGTGAGTAAGGTGGCAGGAGCAAGGAATCTGGTTGCTCATTGTGCAAAGAACTTGGTGTTTGCACCTACAGATAAAATAAAATCCATCGTGGTGGTCGATTCTTTCAAATGTTAATGCTCTTCCTTCTCAGTATACAGGTTGCTGAAAGCTACTACTAGGTTGCTGGCTTTTATTTCTGGGCTTGTTTGGCATGGGGTTAGCTTACCTAATGCTAGAAGGAGTGGACATAAATCACAACAAAGAATATTACAGGTTAGGCACTGAGAAAGCTTTTCTAAGAGGAATGCACTGCCCAGGACTTGCAGGTTATCCTGAAAAGCCTGTTTAGGAACAGGATGGGCAAACACAAACATATCAGAAATTACATGGATGGACATAGAAATGAAACAGAGGATCCTAGTGTACCTCATGCCATCCTTCCTAGCCCTTCCTTTTTGTGAGTTTACAGTAGGGCATGACCTTACAGTGGTGAAGCTGATGTGGATTTTGCAGATGCTTTTACTGGGAACAGTATCTGCCATAGTTTTCTCAGTAATTCTCAGCTATGTCTCATGTCAGTAACAAGAGTTTAGCCATTTGAGGTTGATGATACTCTTTCGGTGATGCCAGTGGATATGTGATCAGGTTTTACAGACTCAGTTCAGCTCCTTTTGAGCAATATAGAAATGCCTCATTTCCTCCCTTCCCCTTTACTTTAGTATGTGTTGAATTAGGTCAAAAAATAAGTATTTTTACATCTTCAATTCACCTAGTTCTTCCAGGCAGTGTGCTCCAGTTTTATCTTCTTTGCCTTGTGGAGTGGAGAAAATATGTTAGTTTACTGAAGGGATCCAGATATCTGATCCAGATCTCATTTTATGTTGATGCTGGTAATAAAAATAATCATTTGACTCGTAAATTAAGCAAATTTTATACTGAATAAAGAGTACAGAATAAATCCTAAGGCAGCAATTTTCTCTGTCTAGAAATACACTTTAAATATACCCAGGATAATCTGATTACATTTCAAATTTACAGAATTAGTAATTTAAAATACTTTTAAATATTCTGACTGGTCTCACTGCTTCCTTGCTATATTGGAAGGGTACATGTCACTGTATCAGTGTCTTGCACATTTCAGTGTCTCTAAAATGGCCAATTTTGCCATGGTGAGGCTCCTGCTGAAACCTAGTGCCCCGTTTGCACTGCCCATTCACCTTACTGCTCTGCATGTACATTTTATGCATCATCCTCTTTGACCTACCCTACCTGCAGGTAGTGTTGTTGCTGATGCTGTTGGTGCTGGAGTTGCATAGGTGGCAGAGAGGATGGCTGGGAACGAGGTGTAGTGGCAAACCCTTGGTTTAACACTGCTTGTCCCATCAGTATGATTGGAGAGCTGCTGCTGGAAGTCTGCACTTCCAAACTTTGAAACATTTGTTGGGTTTGAGAATACCTGTGGAGGAAGCAAGCAAAACAATCAAGAATAAACTGTTGAAAACAAAGGTCTTCTCTTACGATAGGGATGAAAGGTGAAACCCCATAAATGGTTCCTAATAAAGGGTTCTTGTGCACAGGACCTGCTAATATGAATGGTGGCACTGTTGGCAGCACAGTTTTTGTCTTACTTTGTGCATGAGCTGAACTTGGAAGGAAGAACACATCTCACCTCAAAGACTATGCCACAGTTTAAATTTGTTAAAGATTCTAGCTTATGCATGCCTTCTCTTCAGCCACACCATTCACATCCCAGGCTCATTAAATTAAGTGGCCTCTGATTCTGTATTCATACGCTGAACTCTGAACTGCAGTGAGAGAGAAGTGAATACACCTCCCAGTCTGCTGCCTGGGCTCTCCTGTGACTGCATGTGGGGTGGTAAACTCTTGCAGAGAGATGGCTAGGGTCGATTATTTCTTAAGCTGCTCATATACATATTGCTAAGTATGTTCAGCAGTTCTCATCAATTCAAGCCACACTGTGGGAACAGATGAAGCCTCTGGAAGTCTTCTGGAGTGAGGAATGGGGCAGAAACAAAATACTAAGCTACTGTCACCAGTCTGCTTTTGCATAGCAAAACTTATGTATGTGTTGTTTTGTGGAAGGCTGTGGGCAAAACCACAATGGAGCTCTTGCTAAGCCAGCCTCATTCTGTTTATCCTGTGATGAGATCATAGTGTGGCATATGTTTGCTCAACAGCTGTTCAGCATTAGGGGTTAGTCAGGAATGCTACAGTTTGGGTACTTTACTTGGATGTGAGCTCCTAAAAATGTGTCCTGTGGGTCAGTAAGTCTACATGAATTGCACATCAAGCCTCTTTTACTTAGCTACTCAAAAGCAGATCTGAAATGCTGTACATTTAGACTGAACAGATATATAATCTGAAACAGTGATAGTGATGTTTAAAAAAAGAACTACTGAATACCTACATTCATGAGGTAACAGACAAAATTACTTTTCAAGTAATGAGTGCAAACAGTTGCCTGTTATTTTAGCAGTTTACAATCACATTTGGACTGATGTTTTTCATTCAAGTTTTGAGGAGACAAACGACAGAGGTGGTTTGTTAGCAGCTTTTCTGAGACTGCTCAGGTGCAGGGGCCTGTTGATTCTTTGTTCTGCTGGTGTAGCTAAGACGTATCTCCACTAGCATTACACCAGTGTCTCACTGCCCAGAGCGCAGGGGCTTTCTTGGCACCAGTGACTGCAACTGAGCCAGTGCTGACTTTCTCTCTCCCTTGGCAGGTCAGACGTTTCAGTGCTGAAGCAAGCGTCATGTGATAGAGAAAAATTCCCCCAGCCTCGGCTCGTTGAAACACCACTGGCACATTTTGTTTCTTTCTGTCATCCTTCCTGATGTGACCAGGCAGGGTAAGGCTGACCCTGACACTGGAAGGAGGCTCAGCACAATAACATGTTCTTGATATTTATAACTAGTTCATCATCTTCCTAAAGAAGGCTATTTCCCTTCAAAAGCAACTTTGATGTTTTATTTTTGACAAGTCACGTACTTAGCCTGGGATCCTGTCATGCTGAGGTCTGAAGGGTGTCTTGCATTACAGGACCCTGGCATCATGGGCTGAATAGGCTGGCTGAGCAAGAGTCTGGTACATGGAAAGAAGAAAAAGAGACACTGATGTAACAGAAGGACCACAGAAATCCCACATTTTGAAAACAAACAGGGTGCTTTCATAGGCATGGCACAAGGTTGATGGTTAGGTAATCCAAAATCAGCTAGCAGCTGGCCACTGGGATTTAATGGTTGGACTCAATCATCCAAAACGATTCTATGATTCTATGATTTCAGGAGAGTGCTATTTGTTTCGCTCCGCATAGTGGGAATGGGGATACTTGAGGTTTCTGAGCATGAGAATGTAATTTTTTTTGGTTCACGTGTCTAGCTGGACGCTGAGGTGGATCCTCCACCACCCGCTCGGGAACCTGAGGCAGTCAAGTTAAAACGGAGACACCCCACTGCCCCGGAGCTGGAGGTGAGAGGTGGCACGGCCGTCCTGACCACGCACGCAGAACCCAAAGAGAGCGGCTGGCGCTGAAGCCCAGGCCCGGCGGTCGGGCCTGGTTCTGCGTCGCTCACGGGCCGTACCGGGCTGCACCGGGCTGTACCGGACTGTACCGGGCTGTACCTGAGCTGCTGGTCGTGGCTGCAGCCGGGTCCGGGCTGGCCCGGGCTCGGGCCCGGACCCGGAGTGCCGCCCCGCGGCAGGGCGGCAGGGGGCGCCGCGGTGCCGCCGCCGGCGGGGGCTGCAGGGAACGGCTGAGGAGCGCTGCAAGCGGGGCGCCCGCTGCCAGGCGCCAGCTCCGAGCTCCTCGCCGCTTTCGGGCCCTGCAAGAGAGCGGGGAGAGAGCGAAACTTGAGCACGGCCCTGCGAGGAGAAAGCTTGAAGGCCGGGGCCGTGGCAGTGAGGCGGGGCGCAGTCGCCTTTGACTCCTGGCGATACGTCCACCCGGCTGCCGTCAGGATACCGCACACGGTAGCGTTCCTCTCGCCTGCCGTGGCTTCCATGCCCACTGCTGCCCCACGCTCCGTTCTACCGGCCTGCAAAACTCGTGGGACCAGAGCTCTGTGGAAGCACAGCCACCCCGGTCGTGCTGTCAAGAGACAAATGACACCCCATGAAGAAACAAAGAAAGGGAGGTGTGACAAGCTCTGCTGGAAAAAAAGTGAATAAACCTTATTTCAAGACCAGGTTGGATGTGGCTTTGAGCAACCTGACCTAGCAGATGATGTCCCTGCCCATGGCAGAGCGGTTGGAACTACATGATCTTTAAGGTCCATTCCAATCCAAGAAAGAAAAAACAAAGGGGTGGGGGGGAAGGTGTTTTATTTTATATGATGTTATAATTTTACTAGAGTCATTATAATGCAGGTGTGTGGCTGTTAAAAGCTACAGCTGAGAGGTCTGAAGATAATGATGCAGCTTTGTTTGCTGTACAATCAGCAGAAACAGGAGCTAAGTTTTCTGTGAAGGGAAGTACAACAGGTGAGTGGAAGAGCAAACACTGGAAATGTTGAGAAACCAGCAATAAAAATACCCCAACCCTGCCAAACCTACTAGCTGTGGCAGATCTCACCTAGTACTGAGGCTGAACTTTATTTCTGGGTGCAAGAATCTGTTATGTTTACAACCTGGGGGTCTCATATAGCTCTCAATGTTTTCCAGTTGTGTGCCACCAAAGCCGGTAAACTTTGTTGTACTGGTGGCATCTGACTGGATGCAGGGCAAGCAGGGGTACAGCTTATTCTGAGAGGTCACACTGCTTCTATTGCTAGTTTTCAGTGCAGCTGGACAGGTTTCTTTCAGGATCAACTGAAGAGCAGTGATTCATCCAGACCTTTTGCATCTCCCCTGCTTAGTTTTCAAGCTGAAACAGTTGTTCAAATAACCTTCCTGGCTAAGGTCTTTAAATAGGAATTGAAACTAAATGCTATAGGGATACCCTTTATGTGGCTGCCTTTGCATAGGAAAATAGGGATGGAAAGGCAAAGGCACACTTACAGGACTGATGTGATTTTGCTTGCTTAATAATAGCTTGGTATCTTCTTTCCATATAAATGTTTCTTAATTCAGAGAAATTATTACCTGGCTTGATACCACGCTCACTTCTCTCAGTGCTTGCTGGTTTGCTGATGGTGAGGATGCAACTTGCCCTTGAAGCTGAGGACTTGGTACAAGCTGCTGCTGAGAAATAACCCCTGACCTCTGCTGTAGCTGTTGTGACTCTGTCTGCTGAGAATTGCTGAAGCTCATGGGCACCGGTGGCTGCTGTAAGAACATCTGGAAAAGAAGGGAGGAGGGTTTATTTACGTAGCCCAGCTATCTCAGATAATGAAGACTACAGGTCTTAAATAAGGTTGTCACATTTCTGGAGTCACTGTGCATTTACTGTTAGCTGGAAATCACCTCTTTCCTATGTTGACAATTCTGTTGTCTCTTGATTTCTTGTTCTGCAACTTCATTTATTACTTGCAAACTGTGTTCTGAAGGTACAAGTCTCCTCTCTGTAGGGCAGGTATAGCCCTCATAAGGACAGTTCCCTGAATATTCACTGTGTTCTGGGGCATCCTGACCAGAATGAAGAGAGTAACTCCATGTCTTTCCAGCTCTTCCTGTCAACAAAATCAGCTTTCCTTTCAGACATGGCTGCTTTTGAATTTGTCCCTGAAAATTCAACATCTTGCATACAGTTGGGTTGTCAAATGTTTTTAATGAGGCCACAGTCAGGCCAGAGCTCTGTGTGTTGAATGGCTGTGTCCTTATCACTGAGAAGAGGTATAGACAGTCACTGGCATTTATCTGATTTCCCATCAGGTAACCGTCACTGGGTGTTCTTCCTAACCCCACCATGCTTTTGACTTGTGCAAAAGCCCTAGCAACTCCTCTGATAGTGCTTCTGTAAATGATATACTTCTCATTCTTGCATTGCAAGATAAGGCATTTATCTTTAGGAGTTGTAGGGCTTGGGAATTTTTGCCTTTCTAAGGGCTATTTCTTTTATTATAGCTGGACAGAGGAAAAAGGCATTTTAAAAACTACGTATTATTAATGCTACAAGCTATCTTTGCAATATTTCAAATCTATCCTCTTGCCACTAAGGGCAGTATGGAGGTACACATCCCATGCAGTTGAAGGTGTTTTTGGACTTGATGCTAATTTCACACCAATGGTACTCGTGTGAAACTTCACTAATTTTAGTAGAGCAGCTTAGGTTTAAATGAAATCAGAATCACAATTATGCTTTTCATTATTTATCCATCAGTCTCATGCCTAGCAGTGCATCTGAGGTATGCCCAGTAATTAGTACACCTCTCTGCAGCTTATTGCTATATTAACAATTCCCTAAACTATTGTGTTCCCTCTAATTTTTCTTAGAAAACCCCCATAGTTTTCTCCAAAGGACCAGCACAATACATTGCCTTGGTGGTTTTTTTTTCCTAATGTGTATGTATGGGTTGGTCCATCATGTTTGTAGTTATTTATCTAGCTTTGAAAACACAGTTTGTATTGAAATATGATGCATTTTTAATGAATTTCTGTGTGCCAAGATTTTACTCAGAAAAAAGGTACAGACAAAGCTTTTATTAATCAACTGGGAGAGTGGGACCATTAATGAAAATGTTAATGGACCTAAAGCAACGGCTGGTTTTAGGTGCTGTAGGCTATCCACATCTCAAAGACATCTGATAGAAATAAATGGGTCAAGGAAGAGAGTTGGGGCTGCTAGCAGCAGGTCTGAAACTAGCTTGGAGTGTTTTCTTTTAAAAACACTGCTCACTGAGTTTGGAGCCATTACATATCAGAAAAAGACAGATGGTCTTGCAGCATCTGCCAAGTAAATAGGTCTTATTATGAATAAATCAAAGACAGGAATTATGAAAATTCATTTTCTTGTTTATTTTCTGTACATAGAAGCTGAGCTCTGGCAATGAAACTGGCCACCACTGGTGCAAAATAGGTTATAAAACATTTGATATGAAATTCAGAACAGGTAAAGCAATTGGTGTGCTTCAAACATGTGATGGGGAGTGTGAACCCATGGGTACTGGCCTGATAACCACAAATTAAGACTTTTAGGAACATTATCTTAAATGTCCTCCCTGTACAAGGTGCATAGTGCTGGAGAAATACTAAGTTCACCCAATGTAAAAGTCAGCATCTATCAATGTGAATGTCAGGCAGGGCATGAACTTGCAGCAAATGACTTACTCTGCAGGGACCTACCTGTGTGCATGCCTCACTTCCAGATGAAGGCCATGGAGCTTACCCTTGAAAGAAAGCGGAGTAACCTACTTTGCAGTTACCAGAGTGTGCCACTGGGTAGAAACAGCAAGGTTAATTGTTACCTGCTAACGCGCTAAAAGTTTACAGCCAAGTTTATCCCAAGAAAGCAATTTCATTAGTTCCCATATACATACCCTGAAAGGGCTCCAAGTGTTTCATACCTAGGCACCCTCTGTTGCATTATAATGACCACAGCAGCACTAGTACTGTCTGAACATAAACGTCCTGCAATAAACAAGCTCAGAGGAGGAAGTGGCGCTGTCACTTAACCCATGTCCCCACAGAATTGCAAGACTCAAAACAAGAGTTAACACGAGAGAGGACTGAAGCACAGAATATCTACCTGCTAGTTAAGCCTAAAAGCAAAAACATGCTTCATTTGCACAAAACTTAATGGCATTTTTTCATAATGTGCCTCTTTTGGGACAGTTCTGCCTCAATTACCCTGAAACACTGAAATACGGGGGCTTTATGTAACAGAAACCCACTAATAAAGAACGAAATCTCTCCAGTCTGAGCAAATCCAAGTAGATAAATTAGCAGTGCCCCAACTGCATTGCTGCTAATGACATGTCTCATGGCTGATTTTGTGGACTGCGAGGTCAGTGAAGCATCTTACAAATATTTTTTAATTGGCCAGCTTGTTAACATACACAGCCAAGCAGTGAGGGAGGGGAGGGACCCTCTGACACTGCTGCCCCCTCATTGCAAGATAGATGGTCCCTACAGCTAATGGATGAATCACACTGGCAAGACCTTGTGGGGAAAATGGCTCTTTGACTCTGCCTGTCCTTTGGATAATCAGGGGATTATAGCCTTCGGGCTCATCATTACAGACATCAAGACACTTTCTTTATGTAAAATATGGAAAGATAAGAAGCACAGCACTGAGAAGCTGAGATTCACTGACATTGAAGGGAGCCGGGTTTGCAAATGATGGGTGGCTGCGGATGGGCTCATTTGTAGTTCTTGCAGGCTGGTCAGGCTCAGCCCTTCTGCCTTCCTCCCCTTCCACAATTCATTAAGCTGTTTGAATCTGGAGCAGATACAGTATCCTTCAGACTTCTGAGGTTACCCTTGTCCTTCATACTTTCATTTGTCAGGAAAAGCAGTAGCAGAGATTTAATGGAGTTTTGAAGACTTTTGTTCAGGGCGCACAATCCTCCAGCTAGTTTCATCTTTCATCGCACAAGTTTCTTGGAAAGAGTTTTTACCTCAAACTACCAAGCTCAACATCTGTCTGGTTGGGAAAGCGTTTCTTGGTGGACTGCTGTACTGTGGTTTTGAAGATCTCTGAAGGAAATGGAAATGGGGCTTAATGCTCCACGGAGCTACCTGTACACTTCTGTGTGGAAGGGAGTGAACCAGTGGGGAAGATATGCTAATAAATCAGCTAACAAGGAAAAACCAGAGAACACTTCCCCCCTTTCAGACAGCCTACGGCACTCCTCCATGCTTACAGCTCTTCTATGCAGAATATTAAAAAGACCAGAAATGTGCTCAACAGCAGCGTTCGCCTGTTTGCTGCTATGCTTTGTAGTTCTGATAACAGATACAGATCAGTGTCTGCAGACATCCAACTCCCCGAGTGATGAAATCCGTGTGGCAAAGCACATGGTTGGAATTCTGATTTAACAGTTTACTTCTTGCTGCTTGTGAGTCACAAAAGTGCTGCATGCAAAACTGTGAGGCCTTCTTTTAAGTTGCCTCTCGCCAAACAAGACAAAGCTAATTCCCGGTTTCACTCTGTCCCTGCAACAGCACAGTAATTTCTTTAGCCTGGAGAAAGTGGGAGAAGGAGAAGGCCCTGGCCATGAGTCAGTGTGTCCACTCGCATTGCAGAGCCTTGTTTGATTGCTCTGAGGAGACTGAAAGGCACCTGAACTATAGACCATGATCCTCCCTGTCTTGCATTGCCCCCTCAGGAAGATAGGGAGCCCCTGCATTTCTGAGCTGCCCTCAATCCCCCATACCTCTCAATTTAGCATCCGCAGTAAGCTGGAAAATGGTCAGTACTGACACCAGAGAACTTGCACGGGCCTGAAAATACTTGATCCAAACTGGTACAGTCTTAATGGGGGAGAGGTCAGCCCAAATGGTATATAACTCTGAGCTACCAATTGGCATGGATCGAGTAGTACAGAACTACCTACCATTTACCCACTGGGCTTCCTCTTTTCTCTGCTTGAGCTCCCTATGAGTAAATCTGAAACTCTGTCCCATGCTCTTTGGGTTATTAAACGTACCCTAGTGCATATGGGAGACAGCTATGTGAAAGTAAAACCCATTTCCTGCTTATAAGAATGTGCTCTGATCTTCTATTTTTGCCAGAATTATGCAAAAAAAAAAAGTGTATGTGCCTATTGAAGACTTCAGTGGGAGAAAGTTTTTCCCAATTAAAAGAGAGGCAGTGAGAATATCGTGTCTCTTGATATTCATAATAACAATAATAGCTTTCAGGCACATGACATGCTTCTGAACTGAAGGCCATTTAATTGCAGACAGCCATTCCCCTTCCAATTAATCAAAGTCAGCACAGAACCAATAGAAGGAATGCACTGAAGTTAAACCTGGTCTGTAAGCACATGCTTACATGACACCAGGAACAGAAAGTCCTGTTTTGGGGACCCACCATTCTTGTGCTGTATTACAGCAGTGCACATGCAGTAACTTAGGTGGCAAAGTTTCTAATTTGGCTTCACTGATCCCTTCATTGCCTAAACAGACAATACCAATTTGTTGCAGTACATGAAACTGCATTTCACAGGTAGTAATGATGGGTGAGCGTGTATTTCTGTGGATGTTAAGAGTAAAATTACTGCTGAATTCAGCAAGTCCCAGTTTTTCATCCTGTGCTTAAGTACTAGAAGCATTCATGTCTGTGACAGAGCTTCTAAAAAAATCTGGTGAGTACACTAATCACAGTAGGTCACCAGTGCAACATTTCTAGCAATGGCCATTTAACCTGGCACTACAGGTAAATTGTGAGAATATAGCAGTAATGACCTCACCTTTAGAAGACTTCCAAAAATATGGAATGATTTGTCCATTTGTTGTTAAGTGAAACCTGTGATGTACTGAACTGCACTTGCTATTATTTCTGAGCTTTGGTAGGTGTATGGTGTAGTACAAAGCAGAATTGGTGAAATAATTGCAGATACTGTGCTTGGTGAATTATAGCTTTGTGTAGGCAGTATCAAAGGCAGAAAAAGAGCAGGTTTAGTCAGCTTCACCATAAAGATTTAAGCTGGCCCGGTGAAGAGTAAATCGAGACATTCCCCAGGTGTGAGCAAGCAAACATCAACTGAGATTTTTGTGGGGGGTTAACTCTGAGAAGGAAATTAATCTCTTGTGCTCTGTATCCAGTCTGAGGTAGGGTCAGAAAAACAGGAACTGAATGAAAGAGATGAGCAGCGCCTGAAGAGGGGCTGTGGGCTAAGGAAGAGCTAGACAGATAAAATACTGAGCATGAATGATGCAAAAAGGAAGCAAGCAGTGACTGGATGGAAGCTAATGAATTGGAGAGACATAATCATTGGCAAATCTGAACCTGAACATTTTTCTGCTATAGGTGCTCTGTCTCTGACTCAGTAGATAGAGTAAGAAAATGCTACTGTAAGTGTCTCAAATTCTTCTCCTTAGGTTGAGATACTTGTTCCTTTCCCTAGGAGAGCTCTTAAATCTTTCTTGACATAAGTTACTCAAGAGGTTTTCAGAGGGCAGCATCCTCACTCAGATGGGCTGGTTTCCACATGACCAGATTTTATGGACCCTGTAGCTAATTTAAGTTGCCAACCCTATCAACAGCCACATGAGAGTGGATGCTTCCTTCTTCACCTCCCAGCAGTAACACACCTGTACGCTGGAGTCCTGGACCAGGCAGAGCTGTTCTTGTATCTTCTGGAGCTCCTCCTGCTGCCACCGGATGTTAGCTTGCAGGATCCGGGTCCGCTGCTCTAGCTGGTCCTTGATGGTCTGAAACATGCTGAACTGTGCTGAGAACTTAAAAAAAAGGAGGGAAAAAAATCAGTCAAACAGGCCTCAATAGAACATTGTTCTGCAAGATACATAGAATACATAGAATACATAGAATAAACCAGGTTGGAAGAGACCCTCAAGATCATTGCATCCAACCCATCAACCAATCCAACACCACCCAAACAACTAACCCACGGCACCAAGCACCCCATCAAGTCTCCTCCTGAACACCTCCAATGATGGTGACTCCACCACCTCCCCAGGCAGCCCATTCCAATGGGCAATCACTCTCTCTGTAGAGAACTTCTTCCTAACATCCAGCCTGAACCTCCCCTGGCGCAGCCTGAGACTGTGTCCTCTTGTTCTGGTACTGGCTGCCTGGGAGAAGAGACCAACATCCGTCTGTCTACAACCTCCCTTCAGGTAGTTGTAGAGAGCAATAAGGTCACCCCTGAGTCTCCTCTTCTCCAGGCTAAGCAACCCCAGCTCCCTCAGCCTCTCCTCGTAGGGCTTGTGTTCCAAACCCCTCACCAACTTTGTTGCTCTTCTCTGGACTCATTCCAGCAAGTCAACCTCCTTCCTAAACTGAGGGGCCCAGAACTGGACACAGGACTTGAGATGTGGCCTAACCAGTGCAGTGTACAGGGGCAGAATGACCTCCCTGCTCCTGCTGGCCACACTGTTCCTGATGCAGGCCAGGATGCCATTGGCCCTCTTAGCTGCCTGGGCACACTGCAGGCTCATGTTCAGGATCATGTTCAGTCAGATGTTATTAGTTTCTGTGGTAGGTTGAGAGAGGGCCTAGCTCTGCCTCCCCCACAGAGTAAGAAACCACGGCTAAACTCAGTCGGAGAAAGCAGACTATATTTACAAGCATATATAGGAAGCAGATTATATATAACACAATATGTACAGGTATTTACAATATATATAGAAATATACAACAAATAAACACCATCAGAAACCAGACCACCAACAGAGGGGGCTTCCCCCTGTGCCCCCTTCACCCCCCTACCTCCCTTCTCCCCCAAAGAGGGTTAGGAAAGAGAAAAGGGTAGTTAGCAAGGCAGATGGAGGCCTAGGTGCAAGGAGTTAGTATCTCTTATCTGTTAGTTGGCCAGAAGCCCAGAAGCAGTCCAGCTGAAAGGGAGAGCGAAGGGAGGAAACTGAACTGAAAGTTCCAGCTGTTCTGGGTCTAAGACCATCACCTCCCCCTTAATTCACCAATGAAATTCGTTTAGAATAAAGAATATTTGTCAACATTTATCCAGAGTGCCCCTTCCTTAAAGGCACAGCCTCAACCGGTCACAGTTTCTTAATTGTAAATCACACCCAAAGGAATAAAAGAAGTTGGTAAGATGCTAACATGTAGGCAGGCATAAATCTTGTCTAGTTTCAATTTTATGCACATATATTAAATCACTTCAGATGGTGTGATCTGCTTACAACTGACCCTGTTCTGTTAGGGAATTGTGAGAAGGGCTGGTTTTGAAAGTATGCTACTTTAAAATATCAAGAGCATCTTAACAGGGCGGCAAAAGAGTGTATTGTTTTTATTAGCCTGTAGTTTGGAGCCCTTAGTAGGGCATAACTGTATATTCCAGGTGTGCTTTACTAATAGTTTCCTTTTTCCACATGGAAAGAGCAGTACTGCAATAGCTTACTTGATGATGACTCACTATAGCATTAGGCAGCAGCTGACTATAGTAAACACTTTCTAGTGTTCTACATCAGAGGAGTAGTCAAGCACAGTGTCACAAAGATGATTAAGTGAATGGAACATCTCCCTTATGAGAAAAGGCTAAGGGAGCTGGGTCTCTTTAGCTTGGAGAAAAGGAGACTGAGAGGTGACCTCTTTAATATTTATAAATATGTGAGGGGTGAGTTTCAGGAGCACAGAGCCAGGCTCTTCTCAGAGATGCGCAGTGACAGGACAAGGGCAATGGGTGCAAGATGGAACATAGAAGGTTCCACTGTGAAGGTGACAAGACACTAGAACAGACTGCCCAGAGAGGTTGTGGAGTCTCCTCTGGAGACATTCAAAATCTACCTGGGCATGTTCCTGTGTGACCTACTCTAGCTGATCCTGACCTGGCAGGGGGCTTGGACTAGATCATCTTTTGAGGTCCCTTCCAATCCCTAATGTTCTGTGATTCTGTGATACAGGGAATGCTCATAAAGTTATTTTTATACATGATGTAAAATGAATAGCTTAGCCCAGTGGAAGAAAGGCTACACTAAATAAGAATATAAAATGTAGATCACTAGTCAGGGTCAAGAAGAAAGAGCAACCTCCAGGAGCAGCAATACCCCACACAAAGTGGAATCATGAAGAATTATGGAGGGGACTAACACAGTGTGGAGGTTTAAGCCTTAACTGGGAGTTAAGAGCTCAGATGGGGGCAAGGCTGAGAATCTCTCTCCCGCTCCCCACTTCTCCCTCCCAATAGAGAGGGAAAAAAAAAGGAAGGAGCAAATCCACCAAACAATGATTTGGAGTCAGCTTGGAAGTAGAGAGGTGAAGAGTTTTCTTTAAACAAACAAACAAAAAGAGGTATATAATAATAACAGGAAAGGTTCACAAGGGCAAGGAACAAGGATGGATGGGAGGGGGACAAAGAAGAAGAATACAAAACCAGTCTGAGGAGGCACGGAGGCAGCAGGGAGAAGGACCAGGCCCAACCATGTGGCAGAGGAGCATGAAGGCAGCCACAGTAGCTCTCATCCAGGAGAGGCAGGAGCCAAAAGGAGCCCAAATGACTGCAATGCCCTGCTTTTTATACCCTAGCTGAGCAGGGAGCGGGGAGTGGAACAGACTCAGGGGTAAAACGCCCTGCAGGGAGGGCAAAGCACCCACAAGCCCTCCACCCTGTTTTGTTTTGTTTTGTTTTTCAGAATGGGCGTTAACCCACCACACACAGCAATAAAGTCCTAGTTTTATTTGGTGTTATCAGGTATAATTCAAAGTCCAACAAAGTTAATTATTACTTTACCAGACTTTGGAATAGTTGCTTTGCATGAGCTCACATTCAAAAATAATAATTAAAACAAAACAAAACAAAACACACAAAAACCCCCACAACCCACCAAAAACACTTCAAAAAAGTCTGTAAGCTTTCCTGTAATCATGGCATCCAAGACCTGTCTATAAACATGTGGTGCTGGGAGTGTCCAGGCAAAAGAAAAACAGTAAATTTGCTGTGACTTGAAAATGATCCCTTGTTCCTGTAGTTGTTCCAATAGCTCTGTGCTAGTGGGTGAAGTGATGCACGCTGCTGGAGCCTTCCTGACCCATGGAAGTGCAACTTGCTTACACCATTTTGGGCTTTTTATCAGGGAAACAGAAGCAGTAACAAGAAGAGAATTAAGGAGTGCTCTAGTGCTAGTAACACCATACAGGTAAATGAAACTTCTAGCTACTTAGACAAATCTAAATGTGACAATTCAGATTTATATTGGTGAACTCTTTTTGCCTTAAACCGGCTGAGAATGTGAGCGACCCTCACATTCCCTCCTGAAAAGCTGAAATCCCCAACTGAGTGGCCTTTAAGTGAGAAAGGATGAAAATTTTAGAGGTTTTATTTCTATTTACCAGGTGGAGGGTGGCAGTCCCTGCGCAGTCTGGGAGGTCACTGCTCTGTGAGTGGTGGCAAGGTAGAGAGGAGCTTTATGGCCAACCCTGCTTAGGGGAAAGAAAGGCCATGAAGGTGACCCATGCTGGCAGAGGCCCCCAGAGCCCATTTCAATAGCAAAAGCATCTGAGAGTGCTTGCAGCTTGCACTGTCTGACCAAAGAGATGACTTGAGCGCCTGGCCTCTGGCACAGCGATCCCCTCTGCTTTTGCCTTCAAACAGCCTCACTGTCATGTGCAAGTCAGTCCTTCCCTAGAGCAGAGAAATGGTGTCAGAGCTCCCGAAGGGAAGTTTATGTTACTTCTAATTGGCATTAAAGAGGAGAAGTCAGAGCGGAATCTCCCTTTCTAGCCCATATATAAAGTATTAACAAGGGAATGGACAAGTGGAAACGTGATGTTAGGGAACAAGGATAAGTGCCTCGAGGTGCAACTGCTGCTTGTTGTAGCCCAACTGTGTTTCTGAAGAGTCTCAGGTACCTGATTTTTGGAGTTGAATGATGCTATGTCTTGCTTAGATGAGATGCAGCTAAGTCTTACTTTAACCTGGGTTTGTACAGGATTTTTTAAGAGGCTGAGTTTTGCAACCTAGTTCTCTCTGTATGAACTCTGTTAGTGAGGACTACTCAAGTTTTCAGAAGGGTCCTTATCAGAAAGAAATTAAAAACCAGTTTTATCCAAAAGCTTTGTTTTAACACCTGGCTTGCTGATGACAGATTTTTCAAACTCCTTGAAGACACTTTGGGAATAGAACTGTATTTTCTTCAGTGAAAAAATGTAAGGAATTTTATAACAGCTAATTTTATAATCATTTGGTAGTTCAATAAGAAAAAAAATCCATTTCCAAGCCTTAGTTTTGAGTGTATATTTGCTTTACAAAATTGCTCACAAGAATACATATTGCTCTTCATTTAAAATTAGTATTCCTGATTTTATTCAGTGCCTTTTTATATTTAGCATACTCATATGTTTTTTGTTCTCTTTATCATGTTCTTTTTGTCTTAGTACAACAACAATTAGCTGGTCTACTGCCATTATGAAAGAAGGTATGGAACTTTCTTTTTTGCCTTTTTCCCCTTTTCACTCTAACCTCCACATTTGTTGGTAACTCTAGCCATGACCCCTGTGATTACAGAGCTTCTATTGGTTTTGCATAATGTGACAGCAACAGCAACTGCCATGCACCAGAGAGTATTTACTGCAAGATCATTAGAATAGAATAGAATAGAATAGAATAGAATAGAATAGAATAGAATAGAATAGAATAGAATAGAATTAGCCAGGTTGGAAAAGACCTTCGAGATCATCAAGTCCAACCCATCACCCAACACCATCTAATCGAGTAAACCATGGCACCAAATGCCTCATCCAGTCTCTTCTTAAACATCCAGTGATGGTGACTCCACCACCTCCCTGGGCAGCCCATTCCAATGGCCAACTAGCTGCTCTACTAATTAGGGGAAAATCTGTAATTGTATAATAAATTAAAAGGACTTAATTCAAAATGTTCCACAGAAAACACTGCACAGCCTTAACTCTGCCATTGGTACCAGATGAAGCTGCACTCTGTTTCACTTAGATATTTACAAAGGTTTGTATGATCCTCATGAAAATGTGAGTTATACATGGAAAGGCAACAGCTTTACAGATACAGTCAAACATGGAAGACTAAACCTGCAAGATATCTATAATTGCACCAGTTTAATCAAGGTTTTATTAATGCAGACCAAAATAACCCTACAGCAGTAATTTTAGTCTGGTTTCTTAAAAAACAAAGCAAAACAAAAACCTGATGCTTTTGGGATCATGTCAGCAGATGTTCTGGTAGGAATGGGCTTGATGCACCAGCACTGACAGGCCAGACAGTCACTACAGCTCAAGGAGAGGGACTGGCACTTCTGGGCTGTGACTCCTCTCCACCAGCATAGACAGCTGAAAGACCATGCCCAAGGAGGGGTATTTCCACTGAGTGCCACCCCAGTGTGCCAGGGTTATTCCCTCTCTCTGCTGAGTGCTGTAGTCAGGGGAGGGGACCTATGGCTCCTGCACCTGTTGAGATGCTTCCCCCATTTCAGACCTGACAAGCAGAATGATGGAAATCTTAAAGACATCCTGTTCCTACAAGTTTCATAACAATGGTAGCTGGGTAAGGAAAAGAGTTTAGCTCAGTTGTCTTTAAACCATTCTTTTCTGCCTACCTTCCAACTTCCAATCCTTATGGCCAGTGCTAAAGACATGCAAAAGAGTTGTGAAATCTCAAAAATACCAGGTTGCTGTCATTTCAGGAAAGCTTTAGATGAGCAAAGGAGAGAGGGATCCACTTGTCCCTTCCTCTCGTTTGAAAGGCTGGGCCCATGCACCAGCCTTGCAAGATGCAGCCCCTGGGAAACCAGGTTTCATTAGTTTTTGCAGCTCACTGAGCAACTTGTTCATTCTTTCTGTCTTCTGAATAACACCTGCGCCATCCCAAATGGATTATTAGTGCTAATTATTATTCAGTCATTAGCATTGGCTGTGTTGTAGGGGATTTTTAATTTATTACAATGAGGAAGACAAACAAACAAATATTCTAATAGGGAGCACTTGCTTTAAAATCAACCATTTACATTCATATGACATCTAGTAGTGTGCTGTCTGTTCATTGAGACAAGCATGGCAGATGCTAAAACCGTATTTCGGCAGAGGCAAAACCATCTCAGCCTTTGCTCAAAATAAAAACTAATCAAAGTTCAAGCAGATGGTGCCTGAGGCAGGAGCTGGCTGCTTGCTGCAGATGCAGTCATGTCCACTTAAAATGTCTTTACCCCCGCTGCTACCCCATAGCCAAATGTTAGCAGCAAGGATGTTTGTCAGAGTGCTGGGACTCTGCGTGGCCAGGCTCACACAGTGCCTTTCAGTTCCCACCATCAGTGACCTTCAGCTGAGTTTGAGTGGCAGAAAGGCAATGGGGAACAACCTGTACAGCCCCTCTTCATGGACTGCCAGCACGGCACCTGTCCAGGCTATTTATAAAAGCAATGAGCTTGTGTTCTGCCACTAAACTGCAGGGAAATGGGCAACTAGGAAACCGGGGCGATGTTCATGGTGGGAAGCACATGTATCAACTTGGGTTTCCTCACTCATTGGCTTTGCACTGCAGGCACCTTGTCTTTTAAATAATGGATTACCTTGCTGTGGGCTGGGATGTTTATTACATTAAGGTGGGAGGTAAGCAACTGAAGAAAGTGAGTAATAGTTTAGGAAAATCATTCAAACCTGTGGAGAACTGATACCTTTCCCAGGAGTATCGCTATGGGCTGTGAGCCTCAGCAACCTGAGCTGCAATGTCCTGGTTCTATTTCCCTGCTCCACACCAAGTGAAGGTCCACCTTGAGCTTTGCCATGAGCATTTCTGTGACTTTGCTGCCAGTCAAGAAGAGGGTGGCTTGTGTAGACAGACTTGAACCAACCTTCTTCCTTTCACAGAGCCCAAAGAGGCTTAACCAGTGAACGTGCCACTGGATGGCTCTCAGATTTGGCAGTGAAGAAATGGAGCTGGCATGTCAGTAAGATTGTTTTACTGGGAAGTAAATGACTGTAAAGCATCTTTTCACAAAGAGCTTTGATGGATAGGAAAGGGAGGTAGAAAAAAGTCAAACTAAACACACATGGGTTTATATTAAAGTAAATGATGTTTGGAAATGCATTAATGAATAGCGGAGAGAACTATCTGTGAAATAAAAGGAATGCTCAGAGCAGATACGCTGTTTCTTCACTGCAAGCTGATGAGGAGTTGTGAAAAGAATATTAAACATAGAAGATTGTTGCAGTTTGGGCTGGGTGCCCTCTGCTGTGTTCATGTGAGGGACGCTTCCTGTGTCCCAAAGGAGTCCAGCCCAGTGGGTGGACACAGGAAGGCAGATATTTCATCCCATAATAACCCGCTCCACTATAAGATCTCAGCGGGGGCCCTTTTGGGCCTGGCTAGGCCCAAGGCTGGGGGGAAAGGCAATCTCAGATCTAGCAGTGGAGGGGGGGGCGGGGGGGAAGAAAGAGACCTGGGGGGGGGGGGTTGGGTGTACCCTCAGGTGAGGATGAGATGTTTCTGGGTGTGCCTTGGGATCTCTTCTGTCACTGCGCTTCTGGCTCTCTGTAAACAGTCACCGCTTTCCATTTAAACTTTCCATCACTTTTGCAATCCATTTGTCTGAGTCTCATTTTTGCCCATGGTGGGGAGGGGATCTGCCTCAACCCATCACAAATGAGATTTTGTTATTTTAAAGCAGGGATCCTCAGGACTTTCTGTGTTTTATATACTACAGGAAGAAGCTCTGGGATCTTGTGACGGAGCATAGGGTACCAATAGTAGAAGCGCCCTAGATCCAGGCCTATATAATTTCTAAAATCAGCAGGTGATGGGGTGCATCATCACAGGATGACCACCAGAGAGGAACCGTGTAAAGAGAACCTGGTACTCAAATTTGTCCCTTCAAAATCCACTGCAAATGAACCACTAAAGTGTCTTTTTGGGCCATCACCTTCTTTTGAGGTAGGGATTAATACATTCAGCTGGAGAAATCTGTCTCTAGCAGCAACCTCATTGTTACTTGCACACTCACAAAAAGGGTTTTGTTGCATTTGTATGTCCCTTATTGTTGGTTAGTTCTGCATTAGCACAGATGAACAGACTTTTCTGGGAGGATGGAATCTTTGTTAGTTTTTCAGTTTGTTTCTATTTCTCATTGTGACCTTGATTTTGATGGGAGCTGTAGAAGCAAAGCTTAAAACACTTCCTCTATCTTTTTGGTTTTGTCTTTGTCATAGGTTGAGTTTCAGTCTGCTGCTATTCATGCCATCCTGCCTCATGCTGACTTCAAAATGAAAGTACTGGCTGGAGCAAGGTATTGTGGGGTTTGAAGTTCAGGTTATAACACAGGAGACTTCCAGTTCTGGTTGCTGCTTTGGGGTTCTGAGTTTTGGGTGTTTGCTCTCTTCTGCTGTGATGGCAGTGGGAGAGGGAGGAATGGGGGAGTGGCTCCCTGGCTTGGGCTTTTAACACGCTTGCTTCTGCTTGCTGTTGCTTTCCACCTTGCCTTTTCTGCAGATAGGCTAAAGTAATTGTGCATTGTATTCTCATTTATTCAGTAAACTCTTATCTCACTCTCTTTGTCTCAGGGTTTCTTTGTGTGTTGTTTTTCCCCTCACTTCTGTGTTAGGGGAACAGACAGGTTTTGATTTAACCCATTACAGTCCTCCTATGAAATAGATATGTTTCTGCACCTGAACCTGTATGTACCTGAGCTTGGGCTTTTGCTCTAAATGCCTGTATGCAGTTCCATGTTTAAACACAAGTGTTAAATTCAGATTACTTTTCCACACTATTTTAAGCTGCTTTGAGAGCTGGTAGATCTGCAGATGTTGGCTGCTAAGGAGGTAACCTTAAAGTGCCCCAAAACCTGGACTCAATTAATTTATTTACTAGATGAAAGCAGAAAATGTCAGAAGAAAGGCAAGTGACCCATTCCACTTCTGAATCCCCAACTAACCTGTGCCAGAGGTGCAGTCTGATTTTGCAGAGTTGCCTGAGGCAGCACCTGCTGTGGGAGAAGCTCGCATGGAGCATGAGAAGGCAAAGAAACCTAGGTTGGAAACAAAACAAAACTGTATTTATAAGTCTGCCCCCTTTAAGGTTTAGATTTCTTCTAATGCCATGGCTTTTGCATGAGTCATTTTTATCTGCTAAACTGCATATATGGCACATACTTTATACTGTCTGCCTGTTTAGGTGACTGTGAAGTTACCTGAAGAGTAGCAGGTTGACTGAGTCTATGCACAGATAAATCCTGCTGCGTGCTTGGTGTTCTTGGCAAGGGAGTGTTGGACTCTGCAATCAGCTTTGTTGGTGTAGCTGCAAGGAAAGTACCAGTGAGTTTGCACACTCTGGAATCATACCACTTTCAAGTGATAATTACAAGGAGACCTAGCTAGAAATGGTTGTGTCCTGGCTAAGTTCCAGTGGGAGTCAAGGCTGTTCTTGTTGACTTCAATGGCAGTAAAATTAAACTAATAAGGAGGGCCTGGGCAAAGATAAAAGAGACAGATTATGATTCTGTGCTCCAGTGGATGGAGCAAAAGTACCCACGAGCTGTTCTAAAACAGATGCAACTCCCTTTATATGGGCTGAATAACTGTAAATTTAGGTCAGCTCAGTGGCTTTTCTTCCAGACCAGGAAGCAGAAAGAGTGTATAATGTGTGCCCAAATAAAGGCCGGTGTATCCTGTATCTTGGGCAGGGAGAATCGCCCACAGACTGTTATTACTCATGTAAGTCTAGTCGTGTTGCAAGTCCTGATTTTCATAACAGATTAAAACAGCAGCTCTCACAGCTAGTCCTGCTACTCATTTTACAATGTATAAGTGGTTGCTCTTGAACCTTTCCTCTTGGGTGTCATTATTTCAGATTTTGTACTTTGTTGTCAGTGACAAACACATATCGTCGATACCTTGTAAGTAACTGTCAAATTAGCATCTACAGAACTGCCACAATAGGCACATACTCTGTAACTTTGTTAAATTGAAAATAATGCAGTAACCCAGGAATGCTACTCACATGCTGGATCTGACTTGGGTGTGTGGGAAGATTTTGGTGAGCTCCTGGATGACACTGAGGGTGTCCGACTAGCGTTGAGGATTGAGGCACCAATATCAAGTGCATTAAAGTGCTGTTCAGGATCCAAGCTGGCACTGCTGTCCTAAAACAAGCCAGGAAAAGGGAGTAGCTATTGCATGTCAGGATAAAAACATGTTGAAAAACATTTAGTGATGGTTGCATGTCCAGTTCTTTGCCTGGTCTAAAACAGCTTGAGCAGAACTAATTCTAGGTAGGCCAGCAGAAGACCTAGGCACGGGTGTCAGTGTCCCTTCTAAATAGTGTGCAACTAAAGCATTTTATAAAGAGCTGTCACAGAGTTGGAAATAAATAGCAAGCTACTGCCATAGTAATTTTGTGCCTGAATCTTTAGCTTTTTCTTAATTTGAATGTGACAGAAGCTGCAACCTCTGTGAGATACTCAGCTGTGCACCAAGGAGGAGCTTTTCTTTCTTCCCTCAGCAGATCACCAAGAGGCAGTCAAGAAGGCTGTTTGCCAGAACATGTCCAAATTAGTCTCTAAACTGTAGTACCTTGCAAGGAAAGGTAGCGATATCTCACATTGCCCCTGCCCGTGTTCCACTTAATTTGTGGCTGTTACTAATCTCCAGCTTTATCCTTTCATAAGCTTATCCAATTTACTTTAAAATTATTCCAGTAATCAGTGAATTCTAGTTGAGGGAATTCACCCAGAAAGACAATGCTGGAGTCTTCAGTGATGTTAACATAGGAATGAGTTGTGATTGCTACATATATTCCCAGGAAAAACCTTTTCTCTTTGTACCTTTAGTGCTGAGGACACGACCTCTGAGGACACTTCTACCAAGCCCATCTCCTGTCTCCTCTCCACCCGAACATCTGCATAACTGAATGCAAAATATAATTGTATGTGTCAACACAGTACTGCTGTAGTTCATAAAATGGGCTGCAAGCAAATAAAGAAGCAAATGATTGTAACATTTTACAAGTTAAATTACAGGTTAATAGCTTAAAGAAGTATATTTAAAGGTCAAGTTCACAGCCTACAACCACTTTATCACTTCACTGGAAAATTCCACACATCTCTTTGAAGAACAGTATAAGGATTAGAGCTTAAGTAATTATCAGAATAGTTAGGGCATCTATTTCCTATTTTTGCACAAAATGGAAAATTTGAAGTTCATCTGCCCCTAAACTCCTGATTGACAAATAAAGCTTAAGATAAAGTAAGGTTTAGTCTGATCATTTTTCTGTAATGAACATATCACAGAAACACAGAATCAACCGGGTTGGAAGAGACCTCCAAGATCATCAAGTCCAACCGCTCACCCAACCCTAACTATCAACTAGACCATGGCACCAAGTGCCTCATCCAGTCTTTTCTTAACCACCTCCCTTCATAGAGTTCAGTCTTCTTTTTTTGCTACATAAAAGATAACATTTTTTTCTAAGACAAAATTTTGGCAGTCATGAAGATGCCTGTCTCTTACTGTCCTTTTTGCCCTCACCAGTTGATAGGATTTTTCCATACCTTACCACCATGTGTGTGCACACAATGAACTCTGGCTTGGAGTTCCACTGGTGGTAGGTGATATAGTAATGGGTCTGAAGCCAGATCCACTGCTGTCCTTTGGTCAGAAACCGATAGCAGCACGACTTCCCTTTGCCAAACTGCATCACTGTCAGCAGAAAATACACACAGGTTGGAGCACGATTTATGACAGGAAAATGGCATGAAATGTGAAGTGTGACAAAGATATCTATGGACCCATTGATTCCCAAAGGAGGTAGGAGTCTAAGCACCTTTTGAGTGACTCGTCCTATCAGTCTTATGACAGAGCAAGTATCTACATCATTAGGTAACTTTTTCTGACCCTTCGAATGGCACATTCCTGCACAGTACAATTAACCCTAACTATGGACACTCATACAGTAATATCTGCTACAATTTAAATATATATCTTACCATGGTTTATGTGCTGATCACATAGTACTTAATTAGCCATCTGGGATTAATCTCTAAGAGTGATCATCTTCAGCAGAAAAGTACATTGTAAAAATTCTTGAAAGAGTATCGTGAGCAGATGGATTCAGAATGAAATGAGTGTAGCAGATAACATTGTGCAAAGACAAAAATCGTTTGAAACAGAAAATTCACAGACTGACAGGAATTCAAAATGCAGTAAACTGGAGTGTAATACGGGTTTTAAAGATTTGCTGTCAAAATTAATGTTTGCCTTTCCCTCCGGTTATTTCAGGGGGTTCCCAACCACACACACATTTAGCCTTTCTATATGTTAATGTGAACATATAAAAGCTAATGTTGATGGGATATTTTCAGGTTGCCCAGAGATGGCAAACTGAGATGTTCCAGCCAGTTCTGTCAGCAAATATTTGAAAAGCATTGCCTCATTTTCTTTACTTAGTGAAAGAGTTTTTCATTTAAATCTTAATGGATGATATTTGAATAATCACAGGTAATGCCATATATAAAATGGACATTAAGGTAAATAATCTGCAAGAATTTTACAAAATAAGATCCCCTCTGAGAATGCCTGAGCTGTTCCTCTATATTCTTTACTAGTAAAGCAGGTGCCTAATCTGGTGTATTTTATCCATGCAGTGAGGCACACTGACTGTGTCTGGGGATAGAGACGATAAAATTGTGTTTTTCAGAGCTTGAGAAGTCTAGCCCAGGCACCAATCAGCTGTGGTCCCCTCAATCTGCTATAACACCACGAAGATATACACATGTGAGGCAAGGGTCAAAACTCTCCTTCCAAGTTTAAATCAATTTTAACTGAAAATACATTTCACTGGCAGAAGTGTCCTGTGACTCCACAGGAACCTGGGCTATGCAATACTTACAATGTTCATGGCACCTTGCTAGCAGCTCTAGGTCGTCTATATGGTAATAGTCGTAGCCAGAAGTACCCAGCACTTCAAAAGGCAAGTATCCTATAATTGGTGGTGCTCTGCAGTTAGGCACAATATAGGTGAATTCATAAGCCACAAAAGAAACAGCAGTTCTTCTATTTGTTGACATGAATATGCAAAAATACCACATCTGCTCTCACTCATCAGTGTACAATTGTCTCTCACAAGGGACCAGGGACCACTTTGTGCCCATGATGCCCAGCTGGGCACAACAGTGCCTGCAGCCACCAACCCCACCAGGGACAAGGCCATGACAACACCATCTTCCCAGGGAAACTGTGCTTGTGGAAAGCAATTCAGCTTCACGCAAGAGTCCACTGTGAGGGAGCCACTCGTAACTATTCCTTGGTCAGGGGCTCTGCTGTAGCTCGCATGTGCCTTGCGCAGGAGACAAGTGTGTTACAAGGTGATAGGAAGCCACCATCCCCCAGGACTGGGGAGGTAAGAGGTGGGATCAACTGTGCTGCTTTTCTGGGTGCCTGCAGAGCTCACCAGTGGTGTGCTGAGGCAGTTACTTTGTACCTTTGCCAGTATGGTTGCCTCAGGCCAGCACAGACATTCCCTCCGTATCTCAGTGGGAATTGTACACACACAATCAATGGCTGGATTTGGAAGGAATGATTTCTGCAGCTGTATATTAATTAGATGATTTTGTTGTGTGGCAGGCTTTGGTCCATTGATAATTTTAAAAGAAACAAGAACAAGCTAATTACAAATTTGGCCTGAGAAGGAGAGTAGTTTTGCTTTTAAAAGGTTGATAAAAATAAATGCAGGGTAAAACAGTAAATATACTATTTTGTAGGAATTGCCCTTCTGTTCATGCAATTTAGATGTGAAACATAATGCTATTTGAGAGAACTCCTCTTATGAAAATAGCTGTAGACAAGCACCAAGCACAGCCAAGAGTGCTTTTCTTGTCACCAACCTGTGATCCAGAAATAAAAATTTCCACTCCAGACTGTGCCTTGATGTGAATTCTTCTAGAGGTTCTTCTATGATGCACATCTCCTGTATGGTGAAGAAAAGCAACTTAGTGACTGACTGGCAGCCTCACCTAGCTTTTGTTAACTATAAATACACAGTGTGTAAGAGGAGGAAATAGAGGCAATTCCAGAGAGCAATCTATTGTATCTACCACGGCCAACATTTTTGCAGGAGTTGGGAAGAATTTGTGATGTGCATGGACTTAAGAGCTGAGACTGTTCCTCAGTGTCCTGGTTTCTCTGGGATAGAACCCCAGAACCAAATTTCCATTCAGGAAAGCTGCACTTTTGAGAAAACTGAAGAACCTGATTCATTGACAACAAAGTTGATAGGACAGTTTTGTTTGTGGCCAGCTTTGGTATGCAGGTCTCCATAGTGATCAAGCTCTTTAGCAGTTTCGAGTTAGCCGTGTACTAAAGCAGGGAAGTGGGGAAAGCCAAGGCAGCTGACCCAAGATGGTCAACAGAAGTATTCTGTACCATAAGCATATTTCTCCCTGTAATGTCGAGTTTGTGGGGATGGTCTCTGTTCCTCAATGGTCATCATCCCTGGAGGATCTCACCTGTCATTCTGCTCCTGAGGCCTGTGCTCCTGTATGCTGTGACTGTCACACTCACAGTGCCTGACAAGCATTCGCACAGCTCGTGATCACTACACAGACCAAGTATAACTTTGTGTACTTTATATTAGTATTAGTACTTATATTAGATTTTTTAATTATTATTTTATTAAATCTATTTCCATTTCAACCTATGGCATCTCCTTTCCTTTTCTAGAGTCTCCTTCTCTGGGCAGTGGAGGTCATTGGGTGATAGAACAGATGACTAACTGAAGACATGTGAGGTGCCAAAGTTTTCATGGCTTTGAACCAGTGCCCAGGGTGTGGTGGTTGTGCTACCCATTGTCCTGAGGAGTGGTACTCCTTCCTAACATTCAGCCTGGGCTTGGTCCCACCTGAATTTGCTCACTCTCTTTGTGTTACTAAAGATACCCACTGCCCTTGCCTGGCTCGTTTGGATGTCTGCCCTCCAAGCGCTCTTTGAGAAAGGGACACACTCTCCTTCTCGCTCAATAGCTGCAGAGGCAGCCTGCACAGGCTGGCCAGGCAGGTGAAAGGCAGTGGGTTTTGGCTTGCACTTCATTTCTGCAGTGATGAAGCTGGCTCTTAAGACTCACAACAGCCCTTGGTGCTCATGATAACAAACAATCATCAGTAAGTGAATTACAGGAGGCAAGGCTTAGGGCTGTTTGTTATGGCAGGACATCCTTATTTCATAGGGAATGAGGATCAGGAGGCCATTGGTGGTGAGTGTTTAGGAGGTGGGAAGAGAAGGAAGGATGGCACCATGGTGCACACTTGTGCACACTCTGGGGCTGTCTGTGAGCCCCATAGCCAACTACGAGCCTGCTCACAGCTCCCCTCTTCTGACCTCTCCTCTCCCACTGGCAGTTTGCAGGGACAGTTACAGATACACAAGCTGCCTAGAGTCAGCCTGGAGACTCCTGACCTGAGACTTGCCAGCATCTATGCTCAGGAGTTGGTGGCATCCAGTGTTACAAATGTCCCCCATGTCTGTCCTGCAGGAGGGTCTCAGTCATCACTGATAAGGACAGCCTGGTCACTGGCCCCAGTGCTACTGTCCCCTTGCTCTCTGGTGTCATGACCCCTTGTGCTGTGGACTCAGTAACACCATCCTGTTGTCTCCACTGTCGCTTCTCTCTCTGTGGTCCCTCCTGGTCTTTCAGATCGTCAATGCTTTAAAACCTCCAGGGACAGGAAGACAAGCCGAGGTGTGCTGTCACCAAGTGTTTCCTTGATACATATCAGTGCTCACAAAGTTGAAGTTGCTTGCAACACAGAGGCAAAAGCTTTCAAGCATACCTTAAATTCCCCTCTCCTTCCCACTCCAGTGTATGTCAGAATCCTTACTGATGCCAAGAACACACTGTAAAGTTCAAGGTGCAACATGCAAACATTGCTATGTGCAAGTGAAATGCTAATTCTGCCCTCCTAAGCCAGTCAGGGTTAAGTCAGTCATCCAGACAAACTGAAGTGATTGGTGTCTTGGATTTCATGGCAGCTAACATCTTCTCCAGGCTATTCAATAGCTGCATCCTCTGTAACATTGGGCAGCTTATTGCCACATGCAGCTTGTTTTGCTTCCCCATTAATCTTGAGACGTTAGCTACCCAAAGACAAGGGAATTAGCTTTCAAGGTTCCTGGAGAACCTTAATTCCAGCTTGTGGTGATTTAAGCCTTAACTGGGAGTTAAGAGCTCAGATGGGGGCAAGGCTGAGAATCTCTTCCCCCCTCCCCCCTCCTCCCTCCCAACAGAGAGGGGAAAAAAAAAGGAAGGAGCAAATCCACCAAGCAATAATTTGGAGTCGGCTTGGAAGTAGAGAGGTGAAGAATTTTCTTTAAACAAAACAAACAAACAAAAATATATAAAAAACAATAACAGGTAAGGATCACAAGGGCAAGGAACAAGGATGGATGGGAGGGGGACAAAGAAGAAGAATACAAAACCAGTCTCTCTCTGAAGAGGTGCGGAGGGCAGCAGGGAGAAGGATCAGGCCCGACCACAGGGCAGAGGAGCAGGAAGGCAGCCGCAGTAGCTCTCATCCAGGAGAGGCAGGAGCCAAAAGGAGCCCTAATGACTGCAATGCCCTCCCTTTTATACCCTAGCTGGGCAGGGAGGGGAGAGTGGAACAGACTCAGTTCCCCAGGGGGAAAACGCCCTGCATGGAGGGCAAAGCACTCGCAAGCCCTCCACCCTGTTTCCAGAATGGGCGTTAACCCACCACACAGCCTCTAGTGGTAATATGATTACTGTGGTTAAGATTTATGGAAAGTGTCCTCATTTACTCAGAAGGCACTCTACTTTCCTACCAGGGCCATGAATCAGTCAAGGGTGCCCTGCAAGTCCCAGAGCAGTAATGGTACCAGGCCAAGAAAGTAGTGATTTCATACCAGCTAGGTCTCAGTTAGAATAAAAACCTCCTAACCTCTGAGGACAAGACACCTGATTCAGTAGCTCACATTTGTTAATTAGGGAATCGCAGTGCCAGGCACAAGGTTGGGTGGTCTATCTTTATTTCCACAAGCAACTTACTATCACATCTTGCTGCCAGGATTTGGGAGGAGAGAAACTAGCAGCAGTCACTCGGAGACACAGAGGGGCACAAATGAAAGCATTGGTGGCCATCTGTACACTGTCCCAGTGCAGGAACAGAAAGCAGCAATGAACAACGCAATTTGAAAGTGACGTTGCAATTCCCAGTGCAAAAAGGTTTCCATTTCCTGTGCAAGGCAGGCAGAAGAAGGACATTGAAACACTTGAACGTGTCCAGGGAAGGGCAACAAGGCTGGGGAGAGGCCTTGAGCACAAGCCCTATGAGGAGAGGCTGAGGGAGCTGGGATTGTTTAGCCTGGAGAAGAGAAGGCTCAGGGGTGACCTCATTGCCCTCTACAACTACCTGAAAAGTGGTTGTAGACAGGAGGGGGTTGGTCTCTTCTCCCAGGCAACCAGCACCAGAACAAGGGGACATAGTCTCAAGCTGTGCCAGGGGAGGTTTAGACTTGAAGTGAGGAAAAAGTTCTTCACTGAGCGAGTCATTCGTCATTGGAATGTGCTGCCCAGGGAGGTGGTGGAGTCACCGTCCCTGGAGGTGTTCAAGGGGAGATTGGACGTGGCACTTGGTGCCATGGTCTAGTTGTGAGGTCTGTTGGGACAGGTTGGACTTGATGATCCTTGGGGTCTCTTCCAACCTTAGTTATACTGTGATACTGTGATACTGTGAAGTGACGCCACTTTGAGAGATCTTGGCTTGCACTGATAGTCCCCTCCAGTGGACTTTTATCCATGAAATGTGATATCTGTAATCCATTCAACTAGCAAAACTAAGTTGAGAAGCTCTAAAATGAATGAGAGCCGTGGCATGCACTTACCTTTAGGAACTGAGGTGTTGCCAAACGAACAGTCGCAACAAAGCAGATCTGCTTTCCCGGGGTTGTTCTGTAAGCCCTTGGGACAGCCTCGTCAAAGCCATTGCAAGTGGAGTTAGGCACTAGGTAAGGAAAAAAAACCCAACAGGACATGGAGTCAAGCCCGATATAAGATTTCTCTCCCTGAATATTTTGCACACTTGTGTGATGGTTCAGGCTGGGTGCCCCCCCAATGCTACCACACAAGCCACACCTGTGGTGTCCCAAAAGGGTCCAGCCCAGTGGGTGGGCACAGGAAGCCAGGTATTTCATCCCATAATGCCCTGCTCCCCTATAAGACATCAGCGGGGATCCTGCACCTCCTCTCTCTTCCCTCACCGCTACCTGGTAATGGGGTGAGCCACCTCGCAGCCTCTTGGGACTGACTAGGCACAAGGCCGGAGGGGGGGGGGGGGCAGAGAAGGAGCCCTGGGGGTTTTGGGTGTACCCTCAGGTGGGGATGGGATGCTTTTGGGTATGCTTTGGGATCTCTTTTGTCACCGTGCTTGTGGTTCTCTGTAAAATTTTCACTGTTTTTCCATTTAAACTTTCCACCACTTTTGCAATCTGTTTGTCTGAGTCTTTTTCTTTTGCGCATGGGGGGAGAATCGGCCTTTCAACCTACCACAACTTGACATGTACTAATACTAATTTTATTCAGAGAAGTGCTCTGATATGCATATATTTAAATCCAAGTCAGTCATGTTAGGCAGAAAGACATGAGAGCTTAACTTCAAGTATGAATCTTACAGGTTATCTGCTGGAGGGTAGAGAGGCTCTGCAGAGGGACCTCGACAGGCTGGACAGATGGGCAGAGTCCAACGGCATGAGATTGAACACATCCAAGTGCCAGGTTCTGCACATTGGCCACAGCAACCCCATGCAGAGCTACAGGCTGGGGTCAGAGTGGCTGGAGAGCAGTCAAGTGGAAAGGGACCTGGGGCTGCTGGTTGATGGTAGGCTGAACATGAGCCTGCAGTGTGCCCAGGCAGCCAGGAGGGCCAATGGCATCCTGGCCTGCATCAGGAACAGTGTGGCCAGCAGGAGCAGGGAGGTCATTCTGCCCCTGTACACTGCACTGGTTAGGCCACACCTTGAGTCCTGTGTCCAGTTCTGGGCCCCTCAGTTTAGGAAGGAGGCTGACTTGCTGGAGCGTGTCCAGAGAAGGGCAACAAAGTTGGTGAGGGGCTTGGAGCACAAGCCCTATGAGGAGAGGCTGAGGGAGCTGGGGTTGCTTAGCCTGGAGAGGAGGAGACTCAGGGATGACCTTATCACTCTCTACAACTACCTGAAGGGAGGTTGTAGTGAGGTGGAGGTTGGTCTCTTCTCCCAGGCAGCCAGTACCAGAACAAGAGGGCAACAGTCTCAGGCTGCGTCAGGGGAGGTTTAGGCTGGAGGTTAGGAGGAAGTTTTACACAGAGAGAGTGATTGCCCACTGGAATGGGCTGCCCGAGGAGCTGGTGGGGTCGCCGTTGCTGGGGGTGTTCAGGGCGAGGCTTGACAGGATGCTTGGTTGCAGGGTTTAGTTGATTGGGTGGTGTTGGATGATAGGTTGGACATGATGATCTTGAAGGTCTCTTCCAACCTGGTTTATTCTATTCTATTCTATTCTATTCAAACCATTATTACACAGTATAAACCAGCTTTCTGGGAAGAAACCCTGTGCACCCCATTGATCTTTTTCACCGCTCACAATAAAACAAAATAAATATGTGGCAGCATGCCTAGCATGCTAACTTCCATGAGGCAGTGAAAAAGACTAATAGCAAGAGAGGCAGCTGAAGAGAGCTCATCAAGTCACCAATGGAAGCTAGGATTAATGAAGCCCTTCTTTCAGCTAGGAAGGCTTCATAGAGCTAGCACGAGGCTGCTTGTGATTCTCACTGCTGAAGTGCGCCATCCATTTCTGCATCTAAGGAAAACTCTTCCCAGGGTTCTCAGTTTTCCTTTGTTTTTAAGAAGAGCAAAGAGGATCCCATGTATGGCACTAGCTTCCAGAGATGGGCATTTCTGGTGAGTCTGCAGGGGGCCCAGTGTCTTCTGAAACACTGGGCAGAAGGAAAAACTGGATGCAATGTAACTACAGATTTTGTGTATGGCTTTTTACTTATGTCTGTCATGATTCCACATCTCTTGCGTTGCTTTTAGAGCCCACAAGCACCCCTGGCCACAGAGATGTGCTGCCAAAAGAATGTGTTGCCTTAAACTAGCCCACACTCTGATGTCAGAATGTCATGAGGCAAATTCTTTGTCCAAATTTGAGCTATTTAGAGTTGGTACTCCTACTCCCACAGTGGCAAAAGAAAACTGTGTGCTCAGCTGAAGTGGGAGCTGGGCTGGCCTTTTGGGCCCTACCCTGCTGACTGTCTTGCATGAGGATAGTCCCATCTAGCAGAGTTCATCAGTGAGTTAATCTAAAGCTAACAGGGATTAATGCTAATACAAAACTATATTTCCTTTCTATTAGGCCCCTATATACAACCTTATGAAAGCTTCCTACTGTTTGTCTCTTCTGCATAAGAGAAATCAAGGATAAGCATGTCCATTCCAGTGAAAATGAAGAGGCTTATATCTCTCTGGGGACAGATTATTTATTTTTAACTCTAGGGTGCTTCTGCACTGGACTTGAGTTCACTAGCATAAATTGTAGAGATGGAAGAAGCCTCAATTTATCACATGTGCTTTTGGAATCCACCTCAAACTATTGAAAGCCTCAGAATAACAATACATAGCTGATAACAAGGGTAAAACAAGGTATGAGGCAGAAAAGTAAGTACTCTGACGAAAATTCACACCTGTGATTAACTGATTTAGGCCATTGTGTGCACAATATATATATTGTGCCAATGAAGAGGAAGAAAGATTCCTCATCTGGGGGTGTGAACATCCACAGAGATTACAGCCCCCTCTAGCAATTGAGTCTGGAGGGCATGGCTGACTGGATATTGAGATAAAAAATATGGGCAAAATTTTCCTCCTTTCACCAGCAAAGAACACTTGCTCTGGGGACTTCCTAGGAATATGTATTCCCATTCTGCTCCTGGGGTTATGTGCATATATGAGGGTTTCTATGAAATTATTAATACAAGAGGAAGAAAAAAAGAAGAAAGAATTAGGAGCTACAGGAAACAGGAGTAAAAAGCTATTGATCCATCTCTGATATGATTATTTCGTGCAACTCTGTCGATTTTCTAGTCAATGCTGTTTAAAAATGAATAAGGTTGCTATAAACCCACATTAAGAACCTTGTAAAAAGTTACTTCCAAGTTAACTATGTAATACATTGTCATGTTTGAAGTTAATGGGGCCATTTCTCTTTCTAATAGCCAAATTCAGTAGCAAATGGTTTTAGTCTAGGCTCTAGGATCTGAAAATAAGGTAAGAACATTCAGCCTCTGAAGTACCAGTATGATAAGTTAGCCTTGTTAGTGAACCCATGGGCTTGCAAATGACAGCAGCTGCAGAAGACAGTGGAGATATAGTAGAGACTATGTTGTACCAAAGACATCGATAGCTTTTTACATCAGCCTGAGGAGCGTTCCCAGGAAAGACCAGACTGTATCCCTGAATGTGGCATTTACAAAGTAGGTTTATATCACCAAGAGGTAAATGCAATACTAAAAGGGTAGTAATTGTTGTGTAGACAGCTATGTAGTAAATTTGCAATTTCATGGCAACGTTTGGGAATGTTGAACTTCAGTGGCAGGGAATGAATCAGCCCAAGGCGATGAGACAGAACTGGCCTGGCTAAAAGACACACCATCCTTGAACAGCTACTGTGCCATCTCCATACTCAACTGCCTTTGACAAAGTCCGGACTATTAAAAGCCTTGGTGATGCCACCACCTTGAACTGTTTATCTTGATCTGAAAAAAACAATAACTGAAAAAAAAAAATTCCCATATTTGTTTCTGAATAACTTTGCTGCCTGACTTATTTTGTTGGTATCTGTTCTTTCCACAGCTCTAACTGCCCTGACTGTTTTGCTCTGCTTTTGCAGCCGGTCAGCAAATTTCAGCTTTTTTGTTGATAAATTTTAAAGTGTAGTTTAAACAAGAGACCATTACATGAATCAAACAAAAACAAAACCACCACCACCAACAAAAATCTTTGTAATCTTTTAAATGTGCCTTCTGAAAAATAAAACATACTTTATAGTTCTCCAAACCTCTTTAAAAAGAAACACGCAACACCTTGGAGTAGCAAAGTTCAGCAGCAGACTGAAGGCACCACAGAAAATTAGTGGAACGGGGAATACAGGACAAAGTCTGAGGCTATGATGATATCAACATTTAAAAATCAAATACAGGTATTGGAGTGCTTTTGTTGGAAGGAGCCTGATGAAAATGTTAAGCTGGCTATAAACAGGTGGGCTTGGTTAAATGGGGGCATATGTGTTTCACAACTAAATGAGCTGTACAGAATATCTTAAGTAAGGAATTAGAAGGTCATGGGACAAAGCCTAATAATCAGAAAGGTGAAACAGTTGTCTCACATATATCAGTGAGCTGATGCTCCTTATAATGAATTTAGTAGTTTCTGTGGTTACCTATCAGACCTAATGCTCCTACAGCTGCCACAAAATTATTTTGTAGAAGTATTACATTTCCTGCAAATGTCATGCAAGAAGACAGAAAGAAACTGGTCTGCTTATATACAGGGGATTGGTTCTTATTTGTGTGATCGTTTGAGGCTGTGCCTTTAAGACAAAACAGTGCTGGGACACTCTGGCTGAATGTTTTCGGTACTAGAACAAAAACATTCTGATATTCTAAACGAATTTCATTGGTGGATAGACAAAATGCAACTTTAAATTGTTGAGCAGTTGGAATTTTTTTCTCTCAGTTCAGTTTGGTTTGGGAGTTGGGGGAGTGTGGGTTTCAGCCTGTTCTCCCTGCCTGCTTCTCCGTGAACTGCTGGAGCTGGCCTTCAGATAAGCAAACACTAATCCTGCATGGGCTTTTGAAGCTTACTAACAACTCTTTTCCTTAGTAACTTGCCTTTCTTTCTCTCTAACCCCTTTTTGGGAAAAAAGGGAGGTAGGGGGGGAGAGAGGGGGTTACAGGGAGGGGATCTCTCCTGGGGGAGGGATTTTTGCTGTGTTATTTCTCTTTGCTGTATATTTCTGTGTATATATTGTAAATACCTGTATACATTGTGTTATATATAACCTGCTTTCCATATATGCTTGTAAATATATAGCTTTGCTCCTCCGACTGGGTTAGCTGTGGTTTCTTGCTCTGTGGAGGAGAGAGAGCTAGGCCCTCTCTCAACCTACCACAATTTGGTTCTGTTTTTTAAAAAAAAGACCAAGACACTAAGAAGAAGATGCTAAAAATAAATAATAGATATAAGGAACCAAGCCTGCAACTACCATAGACAAAAAGATTTCTATCCTTAGGGATACAAATCATGCCACATGAAATGAACAAGAGCATGTTTAAAAACCCCCATCTGCCAGATTATTCAGTTAATAATAGTACAGCAGTCAGTTGCTGGACCATCTGATTTTAACTTAGGATGTTTAAAACATATTCTTCCTAAACCAGCAAACCTCTCCTTTATGACATTTGAAAGAAGAAATCCTTCCTCCTATTTTTTTTCAGTAGATGTGAATGTTTAAAGAATCAGTCTTAGTGACTGCCAAACAAACTGAACAGTAATTTCAAAAAATACAAGCCAAACAGACCAGAAAAAAAAAAGAAGATTGCTTCATGTAAATAAATTCAGACCACAGATAAACAGAATATTCAGCAATTAGTACATATAATGAAAAAATTTTAAGTCCTAGTGGCAAGCCAGACTGTAGCTTTGGACAAGTAACAGGGATGTGCGCATACATCACTTGCTTGCTCTGATCTACTCTCTCCTCTTTCCTCCTCCTATTTTTTCCCTCTCCATCCTGCGTTGATGGGAACCCCAAGTCAGTTCTTTAGGATAGGAATGGTGTCTTTTTCCTTAAGTGCCTGTAGAGAGCCCTGCATAAGCACTGCAGATTGCTAGCTGCAGCTTTGACGACACCGTTAATAGCAAATAATAATATGCGGCTGTCGGTTCTGATCAAAACATTCGTTGCAGTTGGAGTTATTCCTGTTATCAGCTGTTTCTGCATATGCTTATGGAGGCTCAAGATCAATGTATCTTCTGTATAAATCTGTTTATTTCTTTTAAAAGGGAACTCAGATTGAATTAGTATTTCTGGGAGTGAAAAGATTTTTTTTTTCTCCTCAGTGTAACAATTTTCTTGATGGTTATTTTTATCGCTGAAGGATGTATCAGCTAACACTAGAGTATCTGCTATTATTAGCATCCAGTAACCAGATACTTTCTGGGTTTCCATGTAATTGGGTACAAAAAATGCATGATTTTATATTCCACTGTAATATTTCATTATATTACTTGATCATGAACTCTTTTCATGTAGCAGCTATGTCCTCCTTCAAGAGGAAAACTTCAGGCATTTTGGATGAAAGAATGGATCTGCTGCTTTAAAGATGCTGGTGGCCCTTTTTATATTAGTGAACACTTTCAAAGGCATGACTCTGGCTTTGTCCCTTTCAGGAGTTTTAAAGCTAGTATATCACCTCAGAAATAGGATAGCAAAGCCAATATTTGGTTATATAATTATGAGAGATCTCTTTCTGTTTACAAACGTACAAACAATCTTCACAGGAGGGATAAATCCAGCTCACCTTATCTTTTCTTATCAGAGTGAGCTATTAAAAGGCTTTGTAAAATAATTTATTCTCACATAGTATGACATTTTACACTGTGAGCTAAGCATTTCCTTGGACTTTTTTGAGGGTTAGCTTTATTACTTGCCTCCCCTTTCAGCCCTCAGGCAAAATTGGATGGGACCACTGCAATGGTGATGGTGACACGACCATATCCCTTATCAGGTACTACTGGTCATTTGGTACAGTGCTCCTACACTCAGCTCCTTCTGATGTTTGCACATATTCATCTCTTATGTTAAATCTGGATTACAGGAGCACAACCTGAAATACACAAAAAGATTGGAAAGAGTTCCTATTTGCAAAATAAAAAGAACCTCTAAATCCCCTTGCTCTGATACCAAGTAGGCATTTCTCACAGAAGCAAAGAGGGAACTCCACCTTCCCCTTCTGAGAGGCCCATGGGCTGCCTCTCCTCCTCTCAAGGGACTATTAAGTCTTTACATCAGGTTACAGTCCTGCTTTTCTCACTGAAGCTTAATTAATGATGATTATATAATTGTCCCAAATGGAAAAGCAAATCTCTTGTATGTGATTTAGCACAGCCAGTGACTCATGCAGTCCCTCTGCAAAGCCTGTGTTGCTGTTTCGCTAGTCGGCCACTCTTGCTGGCGCACAGCTAATGAGGGGGGTTCGCTCATGTGCAGGCGACTTGTATCACATCCTTGTTGTAGAATCAGCTGCAGAAACGTCCTTGCAGCAGGGGTTACAGGGTATGGCTTCCCAAACACCATTCCTGGAACCACTGCAAGTGTGGACCCTCATTCTAACCCTGACTATGCAGCTCCTCTAGCCTCCAGCTATAGCTGAGCTTGGGAGCTCTCGGGACAGTGATCTTCTGAAAGACTGAACACATGCCCTGAGTTATGTGAACTTTCCCAGGCAACTTCTGTGGACTACACATGTATCTCCCTACCTCTTCTGGGATGGGGGAAGATGCCAGTGACCGCTCCTCTGGGGGAGTGGCATGAGCTCAATGTAGTTTGTGCTTGGTCTGGCTCCCTGATGGCAATCCTGGTGACATATCACCTTGGTACGTATCAGGTATTTGTTCTACTTTAGCAGAAAAAGAATATCTCTTTGGCATCTCTGTGCAATGCCCTTTAAAGCACTAGAGCTCCCAGTAAAGTCAGGGAGGAGCAGCTAAGCCCCTAACTGGTTTTCTAAGCCACAGTCCTTCGAATTAATCAGTTCAAACCCATCTCTGTATGATGTTCTCAGCCATAAAGCACAGTGTCATTAACAGAGAAGATACAAGAGAAGGGGCAAGGTCACTGGGACCCCAGCATGCATGACCTCCTTTCCCCCACACACCACCATTATATGAGCAACTAGCAAGTTTAAGGGAGAAGGAAAGGTGAAAGATTCATCAGGATTGTCACTGCCATGACTTTACATTAATAAGAATGGAATACTTAATTATCCTGAGGGCATCCTGATGCGATACAGCCTGCCCATGGGTAAGGAGTCTCTCCAGCCATAGGGGCTCTGGTGTCACTGTGGCAGGAATGTGCAGGCATGGTAGACTCAGAGCACACTCATAAAACCATTGGAAATGAAGGTAGGATTTGGCATTGGGTGGCTATAAAAGGAATGGCAGATATTTGTATTTGGAGAAGAACATCCTGTATCAGTCTCCCATATGTAAAAACATGATCACACTTCCACTGCTGTGAAAAAGCTACAGGGAAAAGCATTCTTGAATACATTCATAGGGAATGTCTCCTGCTAATTTGGCTTAATTTGCAATTGCTATCTTTCTCCCCCAGCTAACTCTTATCTTTAGCTTAGCCTTCTTCCTCCACAAACACCTTCAAATGCAGGGTTTGGGGCTAGCTGATCCTACGCACACAGGATGAGCACTGTCCTCTCCCCCACCACCCTTCCCATCACTGTCATTGTTGCCCTCTTGGCAAGACTCACACCTGGAGAGTGAGGGTAGTTATTTAATGGGAGGAAAAGAGCAATTCCTGGCAGATTTGGGAAGTGACAGACCTAGACGCATGGGCTGGGGGACGGTGCCTGATAATGGGGCACCCTGGGGTGTGAATGGTCACGCAGAGGCAGGAATCCAGCACACCACTGTCCTCATCAGATGCTCAAAGGTATCTATGTCTCAAGTCCTCGTGCCAAAGACCAGCTGCTTGCCCCCGGCCCTGGGGCTGGAAAGCTGCCCAAAGGAGGGCTGCATTTGTTGGGTGCTTGCTCGAGCTGATGTTCTCTGTGCCTGGCTCAGGGAGCAGCCGGCTGACGCAAGAAGCCCGGCAGAGCCAATGACAGCCACTTCGAGGGTTTGCACCCTCCTGCGGCTGCTCGATCTGTCCTTGGCCCGAGGTTATCAGCTCCCAAGCAAACAGAGTTTGCTGTTGCTACGTCATGAGTCTGGTGCACTTGATTCCAACTTTGCTGGGAGGTGGTTTTGTGGCTGGATTAGAAGACAGACTGATGGAGGGAGCGCAGGGGGCAACCTCCAGCCAAGTGAGAGCAGTGCTGGGGACATGCTGCTGAAGCAAGTAATTTCAGCCAGGTTCTGCACTGAACCAGGGAAAGTAAAGTCAGGATGGGCAAGCTGCTGTGAGAGGGGAAGGGGTCCAGAAGGCATCATCTCACAGAGCAGGGGCTGTCAACCAGAAGGTCAGACTGCAGCAGAAATAGGAAGAAAGTGTAAGAGACAAAAGAAAGTGGAAGATTTAGCTAAAGGTGACACAAAGGGGGGAAAATATGTTTTTAAAAAAGGAAGCAGAAAGCACATGTCTTGCTTGAAAACTGTATGCTAGGGTCTTTGGAAAATGATAGGGGGTCTTTGGAAATCAGTATTTTTCCATTTAGTTTGTATGCATTTAGCTAGGGAAGATAGCTGTAATGCAAGTTTTGCCTTTCTTCTGAGAAACAGCCACTGATAGAAATGCTGGGCTATAAAATCCTAATGGGTAAGAGGGCAATATTAAGGTCACACCAAAATAAAAGTCTGAAAATCCTTGAAGAAAATGGATCAGAAATTCCCCTGGTGGAGATGTATCCTTATGAGTCAGCACCTGAAATCCAGTTTCTGCTCTAGAAAACAGAGCAGCTTGATGTGTGTGTCTGTCAGAGAGATGCACTTCACATCACTCAAACCAGAAAGCATACAGGCAGTTACATTTTTTATACAAATAAAGCCTCGAATCAGATGGCACCAAACAAGAAATACATATCTCCATCCTGCATGTAGGTTTCTATTCTAGTCATGTGGAGCAAGAGCAGAAAGTTAAATGGGGACAGGGACATTTTTTTTCTCAGCGTGGCATGTGTTTTTTGGAAAGCACGGTAGGGAATTTTTTTGCTGAGGATGACCTATTTGGAACAATACCAGCAACTTTGGAAATGCCACTCTGGAGTTCAATCAGGCAAGTAACTAAAGCAAACTTGGGCAGGCAGGAGAAGGGAAAGTAATAAAAGAGTATTTCATTTCTGACACTAATGGCCATGCCGCAATCTGTTAGGGGATGGGCGAGGTGGAATTCTGCTCTTCATTCCTTCAAACACAGTTTCCTGAGGCTGACTGTGGTGCTTTAGCAACACTGCTGACTGTATTTCTTTCTCTCTTTTTTTTTTTTTTTTTTTTTTGAGAGTATTGGGTTCTGTGGTGCTGGAGATGAATGCAAAATGGCAGCTAGAGAGGGAGGCGGGTGGAAGTGTCCTCAGCCACTCTGATACCAGCAGCAGGAGTCCCCTAACTGCAGCGAGGGGTGACAAGTGCAGGCACTCAATTATGCAGCACTGCTGCCCTTCCCCAAAATTTTGCAGAGACAGGTGAGAGGGCAGATTTGGCAGATCAGCAGCTATCACACAGCATTTGTGTTTAATGGAAGATAGCAGATGAGGTAGCAAGCTTATTATTTAGCTAATAGATGCAGTCTTAGCACACTATTACTGAGCACAAACAAACTCTCCTCTGCAACTGTCATTATCTGCAGACTTACCCAGAGACCAGGATCTCTGCTAACACATGAAGGGCAGCAACAAAAACAACTAACACAGTTTCACTCTTCAGAGGTATTTGTCCAGCTATTGCAAAACAGCTGCGAAATCCATGCGAAGCAAGACTTACCCCATGATGTTTCAGTTACAAGCCTGTCCTGTTCAATGGAGCAATACTCTTATTTTACAGCTAAAGTAACATTTATACAACTATTAAAGCTTACCATTGCTGTAAGATCGAAAATTTCCTACAAATTTTATGTATTCATATGTTGGAAATTCCTTTGGGTTCAAACTTCCTCTCAGAAGATGACAATAAAACTCTAGTTCGTTGTCAGCTGGATTGTTAAAAGAAGAAGAAGAAGAAGAAGAAGAAGAAATAACTATACTATTCAAGCTAAACACAACCAATGGTGTCTTCCAACCTCAGTCTCACAACTGGCAGCATGAGAGCAGCTTGTTAGTACTCAGAGTCCTAACTACCAATGTGCTATGATACATTGGAGGGTCAGAGCCTCTGCAAGTAAGTACCTTGCAGGGATGCAGGTTGTTCAGCATCCACAGCTCAGACTTGGAGACTACTGTTCCACCATCTCCATCCCAAGGAGTTATACTGCCATGGCATCAGTGTAATGAAGAAGAGAATTGTATGCTCCCTTTATAGCCTTCCCCACTCCACACCCTGACCCCTCCCTTCTTCCCCCCCTCCCCCCCCTTTAGGCTTTCCACAACTCACAGCTGTGCTACACCTTGTGCTGAAAAATTATGCCTAATTACTTCAAAATATCTATTAAATTAACTTTGGCATAATAGCCATCAGCTGCAGCTTTTGAACATACAGTATATTAAGCAGCACTATGTCTTACATGATTGTGTGCTTTCTTATTTCCTCGACCTTACCTCCTAGAGGCAAGTAAAAGAGTTCTTAAGAAAAACAAAATGTACTGCAAAAAAGAATTACAGTGATTTTACAGATGCTTTTCAACTATAATGCAAACCAAAGGTATGTGACATTAGCACATCTCTGAACAGCATCTTGAACAGGCTGAAATATAAATATCAATTAAGATGTGATGGTCTCAGGTGAACTCTCCATTTCCATCAGCCAACCTATTTCCTTGGCTGTCTCAAAAGATACGATGTTTAATAATTAACATAACTGCAAGTAATCTTAGCCTAGTAAAATAAAGGCAGTGAGCTTCCTTTAAAAATAGAACCAAAGGGTCATTCCAGGTGGCAAGATCTTTTAAAAAGGCTACAAACATAACTTTAATATTAGACATCACAGAAAAAAAATCTTTCTGAGAGAAAATGTTTATCCTCATCCTGCTTCTTTATTTACTAGGGAAGATAAAATAAAACTTACTTTTTAGGTAATCTGATGAGGCAGAATCAGTCATAAGCATACAAGAAGATAACATCTTATAAATTTCTGAATGTTCTTGTTCTGGGAGGAAATTTAACAAATTCTGATCCAAGACATCACACTGCAAAGAAAAAGAACCTTTGAGAAAAACAGAAATATATGATGAGCAATGCTTGGAGAGATGCACAGCAACACGGGTATGAAGCCTGTGGCACTTGACAGGATTTTTCTCACTTATTTCCAGTGACTCCTGACAAAGCCTAAAACATGGGGGAAACTGCTCAGCAAACCAAGTGGCTACTTCTCTGTGGGCTGGTTCTCAGCATAATTCTCAGCACTAGGTGTAGCCACCAGCCCCAAATCCAGTGTCTCCCTTGGCAGACCTCCTCAGTTCTTGGGAAATGCCCTTGAGGTGGCAGCTGATGCTCTCCACTTCCTGCATTCCAGCAGGTGGAAGCAGGGAGAAGGGGACTTTCCAGTCTGGACATCACTTTGCGGTAGCAGTGGTTAAGGGGACTTTCCAGTCTGGACATCACTTTGCAGTAGCAGCGGTTAGTCCCCAGGGGGAGGGATTTGATTGTGTCACTGGCACAAGCCCTCGGCCATGGACTGCATGCCAAGGGATCTCCAGCCCTACGGTCAGCTGTCCATCCAAAATCTAGGTGGTGAGATTTGGGAATGGAAAGAAGCAATGGATTTGTGCAAAAAGCCACCACTGATCGAGGGAGGAAAAGACAAAGAGTCTGCCATGCAGCTGCCAAGAGGAAGGTCTCACCATGTTCAGCATAACCTATTGCTAGAAGAGTGTACCTGAATGGAAGTCCTGAAATGAAGTGACACTCTAATGGCATTGATTTCTATCCATCCCACTTGAGACTACCTCGGGCTGAGCTGGCATACTGACACGACTTCATTTGTCAACAGAGCAGCTGCTATCAGACTGTATAGTTGTGTAGAAAACGTGTTAGCCCTTTATGAGACTGGCAAGTTATTAATCATCATCATTTATTTATGGAGTTATGTAAGACTGTGCTATGGTTTCCTTCTGCTTTCTACCCATGCCTGCTGTTCTGTGTGGAATTCCTGTTCACAGTAGTGAAATATATTGAGTATACTTTGAAAATTAGAAGTGCTACTCTTTATAAACTTATCATGATGCAATAACACATTAGATTATTCAGTTATAAGTATTTATTACGTATCCTTGTTACTTGAATATTCTGTTTGGGAAGAATACTTGAAAGGTATTTTTATGACTTTAGTGTGTACCTTGTTACTATGCATCCTTACTGATATAGTATGTGATTAGTTGTTTTAGAATAGAATAGAATAGAATAAACCAGGTTGGAAGAGACCTTCGAGATCATCATGTCCAACCTATCATCCAACACCACCTAATCAACTAAACCATGGAACCAAGCATCCTGTCAAGCCTCGCCCTGAACACCCCCAGCGACAGCGACCCCACCACCTCCTCGGGCAGCCCATTCCAGTGGGCAATCACTCTCTCTGTGTAAAACTTCCTCCTAACCTCCAGCCTAAACCTCCCCTGACACAGCCTGAGACTGTGCCCTCTTGTTCTGGTACTGGTTGCCTGGGAGAAGAGACAACCTCTGCCTCACTACAACCCCCCTTCAGGTAGTTGTAGAGAGCAATAAGGTCACCCCTGAGTCTCCTCCTCTCCAGGCTAAGCAACCCCAGCTCCCTCAATCTCTCCTCATAGGGCTTGTGCTCCAAGCCCCTCACCAACCTTGTTGCCCTTTTCTGGACATGCTCCAGCAAGTCAACATCCTTCCTATTTATATATCTATTTATAAGGTATCTATCTATCCATAGATATACACATATTTATTATATACCTGCACACAGATACATCTATAAAGACCATTTCTGTTTATATTTACACAAATATTCATGCAGTTTGGGACATATGAAGAGTGAGCACCTGACAGGAAACTGCAGTGGTGAGTCCTGCTCAAGGCTTATGGTACAATCTCAGAAAAGCTATGTTTTCCTTCTCGTTTCCCTTCTACCTGTAAATGGTAGATAATGATACTTATCCACCAGTTTCACATAAGTCTCATAGAAGTTAAGTGATCTACCACTCACACAGCAGTAATTGCAGGAGGACTAGGTGTGAGATTTCACCACTCCTCAAACCCACTCTTGCGTCTTCAGTGTCCTGAGGAAGCACCACCTTTTATCTCTACTCTGTGACCAAGCTCCAAGTAAAAATCAGTTCTGCAGTGTCATTCTGTTTAAGGTGATAGCTGCAGAGGCCTACATTGCAGTGACTACACTTATGGTTGGAGTTGCAAGAGACTTGTTCTGCATACTCCTCAAAGCAACCTCCTGCCTTGAGCTATTCATTGATTTCCATGTCCTGGCATTTATATTTTTTTACTGCCATCATGTACCATATCCATATTTTAGTGTTTGGTTTGTTGTTAGGAAATATCAACTTTTTAAAACTAGTTTGAGGGGAAAAAACCCAAACTATCTACTTTTTATTGTGTTTCACAACCCCTGCCTCCTGCAGATTGCAGGCACACTGGTTAAGCAGTGCATAGTACAGAAGTTCTGGATCTTGTACATATCGAGACTCCAACAATGTTCCTGAATCAATATGTCAATCAAGAATATCTTGATGAGTCAAATAGAGAGATGGAAGAAAATATTTCATGGTCTTCCTGGAGCTGTAGGAAATACCAGGCAAACTATTCACAGATTGCATTGGGTTGGAAGGGACCCTCAAAGGTCATCTTGTCCAATGACTCTACAGTGAGCAGGGACACCTCCAACTAGATCAGGCTGCCCAGGGCCACATCACATGTGATCTTGAATGTCTCCAGGGATGGGGCCTGGGCAACCTGTTCCAGTATTTTACCACTCTCATTGTAAAGAACTTCCTCCTTATATCCAACCTAAATCTACCTTGCTCCAGTTCAAAACCACTGCCCCTCATCCTATCGCTGCAAGCTCTTCTAAACAGTCCTTCTCCAGCTTTCCTGTAGGTCCCCTTCAGATATTGAAATGTAGTTGTAAGGTCTCCCTGGAGCCTTTTCTTCTCCAGGCTGAACAGCTCCAAGTCTTTCAGCCTGTCTTCACTGGAGAGGTGTTCCAGCCCTGTGAGCTTCAGAGCTAATTCTACACAGAATCCAAAGATCAGACATCTTGTGCACAAAAAGGCAACCAAAGAGATGGACAAAATTTGATCATCACAGACAAAAATGTATCAGTTTGAGGGGAATGGTTTACAGCTTTGTCTAATTACCCTAACTGTTCTACTGCAGGCAGTTCTGCCCTGCTGGCAGACACAGCCACACAGCACTGCTGAATGAGACAAGCAAAGTGGATGAAAGATAAATTACAGTGACTGTGGGCAGAGTGGTTCGATGAACTATGTTAACATATAGTTATGCTGCTAAACTTGGAATCTACTTTGCATCTTGGAATCCACTCTGCATCTTGGAATCCGTAGATCTTGCTAACAGAAACTTAGGAGTATTTATCCCTAACAGCTGTGGCATGCAAAGAAACAACAGCTTTGTATACATGGGTGCTGATTTAAAAACAATACATAGTAATTTCATCCCATGTTCTGCAGTCACTTGATATATAGCTTAAATACCTGTACAGTTTCAACAAAACACCTAAACACCTATACTCCAAAATGGAGCTCCTTCGCCATTTCTTTGCTTTCTGGAGGGGTGAGGAGGGCATATGATGACTTATTCCTGCTGCAGGGGAAGCAATCAGCATGGTCACTACAGGCAGGGGGAGATGGAAGTCTGAAAATAAGACAGACTTCTTTCCCATCAAGCCAAAAAGATCAAGATAGCTCTGCTCTCATGTGTTAGGATTTGGCCCCTATATCAATCTGTATATTCTACACTGATGCCCATTGCCACCTTGCAACAGCAACACAGCATGCAACACTTCTGTACACTATAAGGTGCTGTGTCCTGGGTTTTTCCATCCTGATGTTTTCTTAAGTGTTCAACCCACCAGAGCAGTTGCCTGAGCTTGACCAGGGAGCCCCTGGGATGAAAGAGTCCCCCTTAGGATAAGCCCCACCAAAGAATTCCTGGCTTTGGACAGTGTATTTGGTTTGGCTGAGCTGGAGTTAATTCTGAGTATCTTCCTAGTGCTGTGTTTTGCAGTGCTGTAGCTGGGTGTTAATAACACAGCAGTGTTTTGGCTGCTGCTGAAGCAAGCACCTAGGCTGTGCTTTTCCAACATTTCCCTGCCCCAGGAGTACTCTGAGGGGTGGGCAAGATCTTGGGAGGGGACACAGAGAGGGCAGCTGACCAAAGGGGTATTCCATGCCGTATGACATCAGCCCAGATATAAGAACTAAGTGGAAGAAGGAAGTGTGGCAATATTTGTCCATGGCATCTGTCCTCCAGAGAAACCGGTATACACATTAGAGCTCTGCTTCCCCAGAGCAATCAACCATCCTGTGCTGATGGGAAGTAGAGAATAACATCCCTCTTTGCTTTTTGCTTCCATGTGCAGCCTTTTGCTTGTGTGTGGTAGTTTTACAGTTTTTCACAGATCTTGAACAGAAAGTAGTAGAATGTAAATAAATCACTATTGCGTCTAAAAAGGAAAATAATAGTTCTAAAGAATCCCATTGGAGGGTTATCTACCAAAAGAATTAGTTTGGTAAAGAATTTCTCTCCTCATTTCCTTGGGCCGTGAGATACTAACTTTTTGGTTCTGCTGGCTTCTGCTCGACCTTGCCTACATTGTTTTGGCTAAGGGCTAATTTATCTGCTCTGTCTCTTGTCCCTTTGTGTACAAGGGGGCAAGGGGGGGCAGGGAGGGAGAGAAGCTATAAGCTTCCCCTGGTCTTTGGCCAGGGGGGTCCTTGTGCTGTTCATTAATTGTAAGTTCTTGTAAATATTGTAAATACTGCATATTTTGTACATATTCATTACATTCTATTGTAGATTTTAGTTTTGCTTGTAAATACAGCTTTCATTTACTTCCAACTGCACTGGTCTGGCAAATTTAATGCTGGGGGGAATTTCCAGCCCACCACATTGTGCTTAGCATTATTAAATTGCTTCTACCTTATTACTGGTCTGTTGTTCTATTTTCCCTCTCCCCAGTCCATCTAAGAATGGGAGTGATAGAGGGGCTTTGGTGGGTATTTGGCCCCCAGCCAGGACCAAACCACCAGAGACAGCCAACTCCCTGACAACCCTCAAGGAAACTCATGTGAGCAGGCACCAAGCATGGACCTCTCAGCTATGAGATTAAAGACGATGAGATGGACACTACTCTCCCAGTCCATGAGCAGGTACAGCACCTTCTGCACAAGTCCTGGCACAAGCAATGTCCATGAGAAAGCAGCATCTCTTCCTGTAGGCTGGAAATTGTCATTCTGCTGCCTGTGTTTAACTGTTTCAATCAGCAACGACAACAACAAGGGACAGGGAAGACCCTCCTCCAGAGACTGCACAGTCTTGGGGGTCACAGTGCACTGCCTGACTGGCAAATGCTATGTGACCAACTTTCCAGGAGTTCACTTCAACTACAGTTAATCCTTCCATGTGAACTAAACCTCTCTTTACATCAATCAACCCTAGGAGCAGCCTCCAGATCTTCTAATAGCTATTGTGAATTACAACAGAGGAAGTCTGTGTTTGAAAATGCTCTGTGGAACTTAGGGAAACTGTATTAAAGAGAATTGGATATATTTGTTCTCAACAGCAGAGTCTTTCATGTTTTTAATGAAAGAAAAGACATAGCATTCCTTGATAGGGCCCCTCAGAGAGACCTGCTCTATGTTCTACCCAGTTTTGCTTTCCTTTCAGTGTTCAAAGCAATGGCTTATTTTTCTTTTGTGCATCCACAGAGGAGAACAAATTGGCATTTTGTCCCTCAAACAGTGACTGGAATTTAGCTTACAAATAGATCCTAGAGGTAAACAAAAGAAGAGAATATAAATATTCTGGACAGCACTCTGATCGGTTTTAAAGCTTCAAAATATGTATGGAAAAGCCATCATGGGACTAAAATGCCCAGTGTGCACCTAAGTCCACAGTCATCTGGGCCCCTACCCATGGCTGTAGACAATCTTGAGTAGGCAGAAGCCTCTATTGCTTGCTCAAAGTCTCTGGGATGTACCCAGTCACTCTGTATGCATAGGGTGGTGGGGAAGTTGATAGCCATCATCATTCCATCAGAGTGGAGTGTGGTCTGAGAAGGTCTATAGGAACTCCTATTCCTCCAGCCCTGGCAGTTTGTTCCCTGGCTTGGGCTGCTATGTGCTGTTTCTGTCCAAATCAAAAATAACGCCTATCTTGGTCCTCATTTTGCTCTAGGTACCATGCAAGATTACCACAGAAGGCATGACTTCAGGAGGAAAAACTGATCTGGTCTTTGATGGTCCAGCTCAGGATTTATGAATATGAATCTATCCATGTTCAGCCAAGTTTTATGCACAGTATCTGTCTTTCTAAAGATCAATACATTCCTGCAGCAGATCAGTTATCTCCACTAATAGTCAGTACTTGGAAGGAATGACAATGAAACCCCCAAACCATGAAGGACAAGGAAATTCCATGGAAGCCAGTAAATGTATGGAGAACCACAGCCTGCATGCAGGACTGGGCTCTCTGCCTTTGAAATGAAGGCAAATGTCAGAAAACAGTCAGCTACTGGTTTTCTCAACTGTTGAGGATTAAAGAATACTGAAATAGATTCAGTTCAATCTGTTGTTGCATAGCAATATCCTTGCATTTACCAGGAGCTGCTGCCTTTCATTAAGTTCCTTTCGTCTGAGAAGAAAATAATTTTTGTTCGTGTTACAGCCAGGTAGTGAGTGTGAGATCCACTTGTCTGGGTGGAAAGCACAGCATGTACTTGGTGAGAAAGTAAACAAGAGAAGAATTGTAATTTTCCTAAGAACGTGGTGGTGGTGGGGGGGTGGTACAATAATGATTTGGCAGTAATTTTTTTTCTCCTGGGCATGTATTTATTTGAGAGCAGTTTACTGAAAAAGAATGTGAGGATTAGTCCTTAATTATTGTGCCATTTCTCCTACAGCAGCCTTAGCAACAGGAGCAGGGCTCAGAGCAGCCCCTCTTCCTTGCTTCTCCAGCTCAAGACAGCATATGCAGGAATGTCCCCCACAGCAAGACCCAGCAGCCTGTAGACAAAACAAGCCCTATGTGCCAGATTTGAGCATCGAGTACTGGCTCCACCAGCACCTCCCGGAAGCAGGGTGCCCCACCTTGGGAAAGCACAGCTCAGATGTTGGGACAGCTTGGCAGTGTCCCCCCAGCTAGCTCTGAATTCAGTGGGGGTTTTGTCCTTTGCCTCCCTGGGAGCTGAATAAGGCCCTTAACAAGCTCCTTGCTGGCCAGTGGTGCTATTCTCTGCTACCTTAGAAATCAGAGATGGAAAAGATCAACCAGGTCACCCTGTCCCTCCCCTGGCCAGAGTACTCCTGCAGTGTTTTTTCCATTCAAGTCAAAATGCCTCATAGCAACAAAACCCTGAAGAGTATGAATCAGATGGAGAGAGAACAGAGCTGATCAGCAGCACTGGCCAGCATAATGCAAGGCCAAAATCTCTCACTGCATTTTCAGGAAAACATACCTCCCCACACCATTTCACATCTGCTTCTAAGTATGCAGGGCCTGATCCCATGATGTGCACTAGAAAGGCAAATACCAGAATTACTCACCGGTAAATGCCCTAGAAGAGGTGTGATGCTGTCAGACACATAGATGATGCTTCCACCGGTGGTTACTGCTATAATGAAGCCATCTAATGCCTAAGAAAAACAGAGAAGTAGAAAGTGCTTTAACAGGAATAAGTGGTGTAAACAGGGCATCTCATTGCGTGCTGATCAAAAATGTTTTACTTCAGTGCCATATTATTATCAAGTTGTAGGAACGTTATCTCAAGTTGCAGAACAGCAGTTCTCTGATTTTACAGTCCGATTTAACTTCTACAACACTCTTTGTAGTCTAGTAAAACCTACTACTGAAGTAACAAAGGGCTCACAGGAACATTTCATGTCTCAGTTTTCAAATTAATCACACATTTTAATAATGCAAAACGACTACGACTGGATCCCTTGGAAGGTACTGAAATGAACTTTTGAGCTCTGTGTAAATATCAAAGGATGATAAAAGGATGCAGTCCTATCTCAAAATTGTACTTCTCTGCAAACCCCATAAATCTGAGTTTGTATTAATGTAACGTTGTATATTACTGGGCTTTCATGTAAGTAAAAGCAATGCAAATGATCAAATAATCCTTAGCTTGAGATTTAATTGAGTGATTTATTTTAAAGGTCATGGTATTAGATTACTCATTCCAAGAGAAATTCACCCTTCTGCAGAGTTTCTTCCCAACCTCAGTCCCACCTTGTGGTAATTTCTTCACTCCAAGGACTGAAGGGGAATGTCAGCCTTATCCCCATCCTCTGCACAGGAGCAATTTCACCTTCAGAAGTAGTTTTTTCTCTCATCTGACCTCTGAAGCTTTGAGCTAAATGTTATTCAAAATTATATCTAGGTAGATGTCCAGATCTAAAGCAACCTACTCTGAGCAGAGTGCCAAAAAACTTAAGGCTCAGTAGGAAGTGCTCAGAGACTATATTAAAATCTTCCTATGATAAATAAGGAGTCATTGGTGAAGCTCCGATTGCCTTCAAGTGCAGCAGGTCTCAGTCCTTCCTATCAATTCTCTGGTGATCTGGAGTCAGTGTTGCCTGCAGGATTTGAGCAGTACAGGCACTACAAGCATGACTGAATCAGAGCAGAGTTCAACTATACTCCTGAGGCAATACCTGTTCAGGAGACAGGTGTGCCACAAACAGCCTGATCAGGGTGCCATGGTGTCACAAAACCTGACTGCAAACCCAGGCATGCCTCTAAGCCAGTCTAGCAATTGATCCTGTGAGCCTCAGCACATCCTTCCCCCCTGCTGACTTCAATAAGGGAAAGAATTCTAAGAACACTGGAAAATGCTAATTATTTTTTTTTAAAGGAAAACACAAAGGCTTGAATAAAGACACAAACATATGTTCCTTTTTCCAGAGAATGCTGAGCACCCACAACTATTTAAGTCAATGGGAATCTGCTGGTGATACAATCCTTTGAAAAGCAGGTCAATAACTTATACCCCAGTAGAAGAGCTGTGTTTAGCATCTCTGAAAACCCTCCAGCTGCTATAGTTAGTTTGGTTTTGTTAATCTATGTGCAGAGAACACGTTTTTCTTTAGAGCAGTACATTCAAGCTGTTTTCTGAAGAGGCATGAAGGCTGTTAACCCATGGAAGAGAGCAGTGGTTTTACAAGGCAGCTGGATTGTGCGTGTTACTATGGTGAAGGCTGCTGGTTTTTGACAAAATCTTTATTTCACATCCAAAACAAATTATACAAAGTGGCTCACATTAAAAATTTGTGGTAAAATCAAGTTAACCTATGCATGCCTAATTCTGTTTTTATTTACTTGCAACTGGCCCTTCCAACATTGAGAGAGCACATCCTGCTTCCAATATTTTACTATTGCAGCCATCCTAGATGGAAAAACAAAGCCTAATGCTTTCCCTTATGTAATTTGATGACAGCCTTTTCAGTGGAGTAAGAAAAGGCCATGTTCAGGAAATCTGATGTATTACTGCAGTCAGTTATGCTTTGACTCTTTTGAATTGGTGCTTGAAAAAAACCTTCGCATCTTTTAAAACCATGATGGGAAAAACTTCAAGCACTCTTCCCAAATGTTAATAAAATAAGATTAGTAGAAAGGTTAAAAAAAGCAGAGAACGATAAACAACTAGCTCAACAGGAACTCCCAATATCCAATATTATCCTGAAGGGCATGGAAAATCACAGTAGCAAGAAGGTGATTTATAATACGGGAAACTAAAAGCAATTGTTTTAATCTAAAATTGTGTGTGGCATACAAGTAGAATCAACAAAGGCTCAGCCAGTCAAGACAACTGCCAATTTATTGCTATCTGATGTAAATATTTTAGTGCAGACTGAAGGAGTTACATATGTTATCTTCCCCCACACTGAGATGGCAATGGGCAGCAGTCAGTACAATGAAAGCAAAGCACCACTTAACACTGGGCCAGGGAAGACTCATCACAATGGATGCAATGACTGAAGGACCACCAGCCCCTGGGGACCAGCAACGTACCCTGGCTTCATGCCACTCCTTGTGGGGTCCAGCAGCTCCCCAGCAACCCTCCCTGCCTGCTGCCAGAGCCTGGATCATACCCCACATTCACAACATTTGTGGGAGAAGCTTTTTCTCAAAGGACACTGCAGGGCCATGCAACCTTCACGTGCTGAGTACTGGAGAAGATCCTTGCTAAATAATGTTCTAGCTGTTACTGAGAGAGAAAAATGCATTTTAGCAGCTAATTTGCATTTCATCTCAAACCTGCATAAACACCACTGAGTCACGTCCCTTCAAATCCCACCTAGCATTAAAAGCACCTATGGTATAATTTAAAGGTAATTTTAAAACTATCACTGCAAAATAACTGCTCCCTGCTAGAAAAAAAAGTGTTTGATACAGGCCTTGAAAATCATAAGAGTGGAAGTATTAACTATATTAAACCAAGAGAAGCTGTCAGGTTTTATCTGCTTGTACAGCACCTAGGACTAGAGGGATGTGACATTGCTGCTTTTTAGGTACTAGTCTTGCATAAATATTAGGCAATAGTAACGCCTTCCAAGGATAGGAGAAAAACTGCTGCGTGCCCTTTTCTTCACCTCTGTAAAAGTAAAAGGTAACCTGTGATTGGAATCTCTCCCCTGGATTGCATTTCTTGGGAGTCTGCGTGCAGCTTTGCAAGCTGTGGCAGCACGGTGCAACTACACCACTGAGAGTGAAAAGCAACATGTGAGGGACACAAATCCCTTGTTCCAGTGACAGCTCTGCTTGACAGTCAAATACAGCAACACCTGAAACTTCCTCTTTTGGAACTGCTGATGACATTTTACTCTAGATGTATAGGCATTTCCATGATGGCTAGACAAAATTAGGAAAAGTATATATGCATGTTCACCTCCAACATCAGCTGAGTGAATTCTTCATTGCTGAGAAACGAAGGCTTCCAGTCCTGTTGAATTTCAGAAATCTCCGTCTGTGCTGAGACTTCTAGACAAAAAAGAATGTATCAAATTCAAAGAAATCATATCATGCACGACCACATAGGAGTTGTTATGAAAAGACAGAAACCACCTTTATACTTAAGAACGTCAATTTTCAAGCATGGGTTTTGCATACAGAAACAATAACAACTGCCTGAACTGGGGCCAGTCCTGAAATAGTTTCCTCAGTTTTTCTCACCTCAGTTTGAACTGACTTCAGTGGGAGCTTGTATTCACATAGCCATTGGCCTCACACAGCATTACTTGGGTACTGATCAAAAGATAAAACCACTCTGCATGAAATTAATAATATCAAGGCAAGGATTAACATGTGTCAAATTGATATCTGCAATTTACAGCTTCGTACTCAGGATGCTGGAGAGCTGGAGTTCAGCATACAGCTTGTGTGACAAATATGGAGTAGAAAGAAAAATCCTTCAGAAGAGACCCAAAAGGGAACAGATGTTAGTCACTTAGAGGGTAGAAAGGCTCTGCAGAGGGACCTTGACCGACTGGACAGATGGGCAGAGTCCAACGGGATGGCATTCAACAAGTCCAAGTGCCAGGTGCTGCACTTTGGCCACGGCAACCCCATGCAGAGCTACAGGCTGGGGTCAGAGTGGCTGGAGAGCTGCCAAACAGAGAGGGACCTGGGGGTGCTGATTGACACCCGCCTAAACATGAGCCAGCAGTGTGCCCAGGTGGCCAAGAGGGCCAATGGCATCCTGGCCTCTATTAGGAACAGTGTGGCCAGCAGGAGCAGGGAGGTCATTGTGCCCCTGGACTCTGCATTGGTTAGGCCACACCTTGAGTACTGTGTCCAGTTCTGGGCCCCTCAATTTAGGAAGGACATTGAGACACTTGAATGTGTCCAGAGAAGGGCAACAAGGCTGGGGAGAGGCCTTGAGCACAGCCCTATGAGGAGCTGGGATTGTTTAGCCTGGAGAAGAGAAGGCTCAGGGGTGACCTCATTGACCTCTACAACTACCTGAAAGGTGGTTGTAGACAGGAGGGGGTTGGTCTCTTCTCCCAGGCAACCAGCACCAGAACAAGGGGACACAGTCTCAAGCTGCACCAGGGGAGGTTTAGACTCGAGGTGAGGAAAAAGTTCTTCACTGAGCGAGTCATTCGTCGTTGGAATGTGCTGCCCAGGGAGGTGGTGGAGTCACCGTCCCTGGAGGTGTTCAAGGGGAGATTGGACGTGGCACTTGGTGCCATGGTCTAGTCGTGAGGTCTGTTGGGACAGGTTGGACTTGATGATCCTTGGGGTCTCTTCCAACCTTAGTTATACTGTGATACTGTGATACTGTGGCTGTGACCACAAACCGCAGAGCTGTTCTCCAAAATGTGAGCTAAAGGTGAGCATTCTAAGCATCCTCACTCTCTCCTGTGCCTACTGCCAGCCCCACGGTGAGGAGCAGCCCAGGAGAGGGAATGGAGCACCAGGATCCCATCACAAATCCTGTCAAGATGGAAGGGGCTTCTGTGCTGTCAGCCCCGAAGAGTTTTTTTGCCCCACTGTTGTACAATCCTGTGGCCCCACAGCACGCTGAGGATGCCCCATGAAGGAATGCAGGCATAAGTCACCACTTTGCACTGAAAGTGAAGCTGGTTGCACCACAGTGAGATGTTTCCTTCGAAAAACAGCTCCCATAACCCCATAGGGTTATGGAGGACAGATCTCATAATTTAAGGATATTACTAGGTCATGCGGGAAAAAAATTAGAGAGGCAAAAGCCCATTTAGAGCTTAGACTGGCCCCTGCTGTGAAGGACAACAAAAAATCCTTCTACAAATACATTAATAGCAAGAGGAGGGGCAAGGACAACCTCCACTCCTTGGTGGGCACGGAGGGGAACATAGTAACAAAATGTGACAGGTTTAGGCTATTGGGAAGGCTGCTTTGGAAGGTGTTGGTGGTGATTTCGGCAATCAGCCAGCGGCAGTGGCAGCCCCTAAAATGGCAGCCCCTAAAATGGCAGCCCCTAAAATGGCAGCCCCCATGTCCTCAGCAGGCATTAGAGGGGCAAAGCCATTTTCTTCTTCATTGGGAGGATCGGAAGTGTCCTCTGCAGCAGCTGTTTCATCTCAAAACCTGTTGGCTTCTGTTAAGGCAGGTGTGAATTCAAACACAGCTCCAATTAAGCAAGTAGCAGCTTTAGATAAGGGAGTTGGAAGGCACAGGGCAGATCCAGGAGCCAATGGGGGGGAGCAACAAGATCCCACTGTTGCTGATGAGGGAACTTCTGCTAAAAAAGATCCTGCTGAGGAGGAAAAGAAAGTTTGTCTTAAAGATATAGCTGAGTTATTGAGACCGTCACTGGATGGAGATGCAGGGCAGATTGCAGGTCCTGGTAAGACAGCAGTTAATGGAGGTGCTTCTGAGCTTAAAGAGATCCTTAGGAGTGTGGCAGCAGGATTATGGGGCCAACATCTTCAGGAAGATGAGAGAGATGAGGAAGAGGATGATATTCAACATGCTAGTGCCCCTTGCCAAGAGATAAGGCATGTGAGGAAGGATTACATCAGAGCAGAGAATGAGCCAATTCTAGCTTGTCTTGGCAGGTGTTTCGATACAGGTGCACCAGCTGTAATAGTGGGAGACAAATCAGCATCTCAGCTAGGAAATCTCTCCAAGGATAGTGGAATAGATAGACATCTAGGCAGGTGTCTTGGTAAGGTTTCTCTGTGGGTATGCCTTTTATTGGCAGCTCTCATGAGATACCCATCCTGAGATGACCTTCCATGGAATCCTAAACCCTGGAATACCATGAATTAAGTATCTGAGAGAATTTGCTGTCAGAGAGGTACTCTGTGGTGACCATGGAACTCTGAATCCTGATGAAATTCCTGTGGGAACAGGTCTTGCTAAAAAGCTCATCAAACTTGCTCCTCCTAATTATGCTACTATTTTGGCAAGCAGAATTGTGGCAAGAAATTATGGTGGAGCTCCTCCTACGGTTGGCCATTTCACTGACCAAATGAGACAACTGGAGGATAGTCTCACATGTGTTTCTTTGGCTTCAGCCATTGAAACTCTGTCTGGAAAAATGGAGAATTGCATGAAAGAGCTGAAGGAGGAATTTAAAAATTCCATATCCAAACTGACACAAGGAGATAATTCCAGTTCTTCCTCCAGATGGATACAAGTTTCAGCTGAGAGGAATAGACATCCTCCAAGGAGGTCATTCCAAACCAGGCCAAACCAAAACAGACCACCAAGGCAATCACATGGGAGTATTTGGATAACTCTGCGTGATCAGTTTGGTGAGAACATGAACAGATGGGATGGTCAACCAACTTCTGATCTTTTCAGGAGACTAAGGGAACTCCAGAGTGGCAGAACCCGAGGTAGCAATACCAGAAGGGTAGCTGTTACTTCCACAGTTTCCCAGGACAACTCTAATAGCTCCAACAGTGGCTGCAGCTCTAACACTGGGCTGTGTGCTCACTGCACATGTGGGCATATTCCTCATAGTTAGGGGTGCCCTGCCTCCCGCCAGGGGGACGAGAGGGATAATGGAGATAACAGAATCTATTGGGATGTGTACATCCAGTGGCCTGGCACTTCACAATCTCAGAAGCACAGGACCTTGGTTGACACAGGAGCTCAGTGCACCATAATGCCATCAAACTATCAGGGATCAGAGCCTGTAACTATTCTGGGAGTCACTGGTGGATCTCAAGAGTTAACTAAGGTAGAAGTTGATAGAAGTTTAACTGGTAAACAGTGGAAGAAGCATACAGTTGTGACAGGGCCTGACACATCTTGTATTTTGGGAATTGATTTTCTGAGAGAAGGGCATCTCAAAGACCCTAAGGGTTACAAATGGGCTTTTGGAGTAGCATCTGTAGAAACTGATGGAGGAAAATTGAAGCTGTCTGTTAGACCTGAGCTTTCTGATAAATCTGCAGCTGTGGGACAACACAAGATTCAGGACATTAAGTTGCCGGTTGCTTCTCGGACTGTGCATCACAGACAATACAGAACCAACCGTGACTCTTTGTTGCCCATTCAGAATCTGATTCGTCAGTTGGAGAGTCAGAAAGTCATCAGCAAAACTCATTCACCTTTCAGCAGTCCAGTGTGGCCTGTGCGAAAGCCGAATAGAGACTGGCGTCTGACAGTGGACTACCGAGCCCTGAATGAAGTAACTCCGCCTATGAGTGCAGCAGTACCAGACATGATGGAACTCCAGTATGAGCTGGAATCCAAAGAGGCCAAATGGTATGCTACCATAGACATTGCTAATGCATTCTTCTCTATTCCCATAGCAGAGGAGTGCAGGCCTCAGTTTGCTTTCACCTGGAGAGGAATCCAGTACACTTTCAACAGATTGCCAATGGGCTGGATCCACAGCTCCAGCATCTGTCATGCAGTGGTCCATGATGCTCTGGAGGAAGGTGGTGCTCCAGAACACATCCAGTTCATCGATGATATCATCGTCTGGGGTAAAACTGCTGAGGAAGTCTTCGAGAAAGGCAACAAAATCATGGACATTCTCCTGAATGCAGGTTTTGCCATCAAGCGAGACAAGGTGAAAGGGCCTACCACAGAGATCCAGTTTCTGGGAGTGCAGTGGCAGGATGGATGCCGACACATTCCAGTGGATGTGGTAAATAGAGTCTTTACCATGGCAACACGCCGAGTTGCAGAGGCGAAGGATGGAGAAGGAGAATCCAGTCAGTTTGCAGAGGTAAAAGCTGTCCAGCTAGCTCTTGACGTAGCTGAACTTGAGATGGCCAAAGCTTTATCTCTGTACTGACTCATGGATGGTAGCCAATGCTCTGTGGGGCTGGCTAAAGAACTGGAAAAAGAATGGCTGGCAGAGAAAAGGAAAGCCTGTTTGGGCAGCTGACCTGTGGCAGGACATTGCTGATCGAATCAAGAGAATTCCAGCGAAGGTGAGACACATTGATGCTCACATTCCTAAGAGCAAAGCTACTGAGGAACAGCAACACAACCATCAGGCAGATCTAGCTGCAAGAGTTTCTCAAGTAGACATGGACTCTGATTTTGATCTCGACTGGAAACACCGAGGTGAGATATTCTAAGCTCAGTCGGCTCACGATTCATCAGGACATCAAGGCAGAGATGCAACCTACCAGTGGGCTCGTGACAGATCCACAGACATTTCCATGGATGCCATCACACAAGTCATCCATGACTGTGACATTTGTGCTGCTATTAAGCAGGCAAAGCGAATTAAGCCCTTGTAGTATGGTGACCGATGGTCCAAGTACAGGTATGGTGAAGCCTGGCAGATTGACTACATCACCCTACCACGTTCTCGCTCTGGTAAGCAGTACGTGCTTACTATGGTAGAGGCAAACACTGGAGGGTTGGAAACTTATGCAGTTCCATATGCAACTGCACACAACACCATTCTCGGTCTGGAGAGACAGATCCTGTGGAGACACGGAACCCCAGAGACCTCCTTAGCTGCTTGGATCCCCACAAGTCCATGGGACCGGATGGGATCCATCCTAGGGTGCTGAGAGAGCTGGCAGATGAGCTGACCAAGCCTCTCTCCATCATTCTTCAACAGTCCTGGCTCACTGGAGAGGTCCCAGATGACTGGAAGCTGGCCAACATGGTGCCCATCCACAAGAAGGGCCGGTTGGATGAGCCAGGGAATTACAGAGCTGTCAGCCTGACCTCAGTGCCAGGCAAGATTATGGAACAGGTCATCTTGAGTGCAATCACACAGCACTTAGAGGATGGCCAAGGGATCAGGCCCAGCCAGCATGGATTTAGGAAGGGCAGGTCCTGCCTCTCCAACCTGATCTCCTTCTATGATCAAGTGACCCATCTGGTGGATGTGGGGCAGGCTGTGGATGTAGTCTGCCTGGACTTCAGCAAGGCCTTTGACACCGTCCCCCATAGCAAACTCCTGGCCAAGCTGTCAGCCCATGGCTTGGACAGCAGCACTCTGTGCTGCGTTAGGAACTGGTTGGAGGGCCGAACACAGAGAGCAGTCGTGAATGGTGCCACATCCAGCTGGCAGCCAGTCACTAGTAGTGTTCCCCCAGGGATCAGTGCTGGGCCCCATGCTCTTTAACATCTTTATTGATGATCTGGATGAGGGGATTGAGTCCATCATCAGTAAGTTTGCAGATGACACCAAGCTGGGGGCAGGAGTTGATCTGCTGGAGGGTAGAGAGGCTTTGCAGAGGGACCTCGACAGGCTGGACAGATGGGCAGAGTCCAACGGCATGAGATTGAACACATCCAAGTGCCAGGTTCTGCACATTGGCCACAGCAACCCCATGCAGAGCTACAGGCTGGGGTCAGAGTGGATGGAGAGCAGCCAGACAGAAAGGGACCTGGGGGTGCTGGTTGATGGTAGACTGAACATGAGCCAGCAGTGTGCTCAGGTAGTCAAGAAGGCCAATGGCATCCTGGCCTGTATCAGGAACAGTGTGGCCAGCAGGAGCAGGGAGGTCATTGTGCCCCTGGACTCAGCACTGGTTAGGCCACACCTTGAGTCCTGTGTCCAGTTCTGGGCCCCTCAGTTTAGGAAGGAGGTTGACTTGCTGGAACGTGTCCAGAGAAGGGCAACAAAGCTGGTGAGGGGCTTGGAGCACAAGCCCTGTGAGGAGAGGCTGAAGGAGCTGGGGTTGCTTAGTCTGGAGAAGAGGAGACTCAGAGGAGACCTTATTGTTGTCTACAACTACCTGAAGGGAGGTTGTAGCCAGGTGAGGGTTGGTCTCTTCTCCCAGGCAACCAGCACCAGAACAAGAGGACACAGTCTCAAGCTGTGCCAGGGGAGGTTTAGGCTGGATGTTAGGAAGAAGTTCTTCATAGAAAGAATGATTGGCCATTGGAGTAGGCTGCCTGGGGAGGTGGTGGAGTCACCATCACTGAAGGTGTTTAGGAAGAGACTGGATGAGGCACTTGGTGCCATGGTTTAGTTGATTAGATGGTGTTGGGTGATAGGTTGGACTTGATGATCTCAAAGGTCTTTTCCAACCTGGTTAATTCTATTCTATTCTATTCTATTCTATTCTATTCTATTCTATTCTATTCTATTCTATTCTATTCTATTCTAATTAAGAAAGACTTAAGCTAGTTTGGTTTGCTGATCACTTTTCTTCTTTTATTTTCTTCTTCTTTTCTTCTTCTTTTCTTCTTCTTCTTCTCCCTCATTCAGCTCTGCTAGGAAGGAGATGCTGAGGCCACCCTTGTTTTCTTTTGGTGCTGCTTGCTACTTAATCCTATTGATTAAGGCTTCCAGAGTTTGTAATACCCAATGCTCCCTATACAGAGCACAGTGGAAAACTGGCCAGAGAAATGCAAGGGGCTAAATTATATTAAAGAGAGTAAATTTATACCAATGCTTGTGCATATTGTCACCTATAAAGAAGTCAAAACCTCTGTTCAGGCTTTATTGGTGGAGATGCAGCTGTCTGCTTTCACCAGCTTGTTTGAGTGGCTTCCTGAACTGCTCAGGACTATCACTGACAGCACAGCAGCTCTCCACAGCCCCCGTGGTGTTAAAAAGAGCTTTCAAAGCCAGACCAAGGGAAAGAAAAAGAGATCAGACCCTCAGCTTGTTATTAAATAGTTTCAGAACAGAGGATGGTTGCAGCAGATATATAGGAAAGCTGGCATAACAGAGGATGGTTGCAGCAGATATATAGGAAAGCTGGCATACATGAAACTAACTGCTAGATGACTTATTTGAGATTTGGGAGATTCTGTGGATTATAAAGAAGGAGGATGTTTATGAAGAAAAAAATTGGGAAATTGACCCCCTCCTCTGACCAAAATCTTGGTTTAGCCTACTAAATGAAAGGGAAATATGATTGAATAAACCAGATCCAAAGTACACTGAAGATAACCAACATTTTAGAATGCTGATGCTTTGTATTATATTGTGTCACTACTAATCTAATTTAAAAATAGATAACATTTGCTTTTTTTTGCAAGTGCACAAAAAAAGTCACTTTTTGACCCTTGCTGTGAAACATTTGTGACTGTTAGCTTTCTTTTACACAATTGTTCTTACAGAAATGAAGTGCCTTTTGGAGTAAATTATTTGGGCTACCAGCTACACTTATCTACATTTATTCAAATCTCATGTGACTGTGCTTTTGCTTGGTTCTATAATTGAGCATATTCACATCCTTCTTTACTCTGCCTTGGGCAGCTAAAAGAGAAAAGATATGTTATTACTGTCATTTTTTGATAGGTATATACAATTATTAAACTTGGAGATGTCCTAGTCTGACTCTCCTGTATGAAATTATCTTGTGGGGCAAAAAATCATTTAAGGAGAAATTGCTTTCTAACAACAGAACCACTATAATTACTTCCTCAGTAAGTTTGACATTTGTAATTCCATTATGTTGGGAGTCATGATACAAGAGTTTTTACGATCTTTTCCACTTCACCCGGAGCTCTCCAGGGAGCGAGGACAGGAGGTGTTGGATGAGCGAAGGCAAGCCTGGTGATGGGGTGCATCAGTTCATGAAACTCCTTTCTGCTTTGTGGGACTGAGGACATTTCTCACAGTCATCAACTGAAGTTTATTCCTCAGAGGAGCAGAGCAGGAGAACTCGATTTATAAGGGAGAAGTGGTTCAATTATCCACCGCTGGAGGATGGACATGAGTGGCTAGATCAGCAGGGTCAAGAATGCCCTCTACCCTCTGTGTGGGTACCCTTCCAAGGGCCTTAAATGTCACTGTTATGTGCCTTGTAAAAAATGAACTTTACTCTTGCAACTCCACACTGTGTAAATGTGATGTAGTTTCTGCTTGTGCGACCCGGATGAAGCATGTCAGCTGTCTGTGTATGCAATTTCCTGAAACCAGCTTCAGCAACTTGGGCCTTTTCTGGTCAGAATTTATTGTGCACTGTGGAAAACGGAGTCCTACACAGTCCACTGAGGAGCAGGAGGCTGAACAGATTGTTTCCCAGCATTTTTCTGCAGAGAGGCTTGAGTGAATGCTTTGTTCTTTCGATCAGAATATTGCAGATTTCAAGGAAGGGAATCTTCCCTCTGGCCCCACATCTTGCTTGTTCAAAGCATCCCTCTTTACACGTGCTGTAGGGCACTGCTCCCCACCTTCCCTCAATTCCTGACATTCAGTCCCTTCTCTAGTGGGTTGACAGTCATCCTAAAGAGGGGCCAAGGAGATGGATCTGGGCAGCAGAATGCCTGCAAATGATCTTTTTTTATGAGAGAGAAAAAAAGACCCCAAACCTTATGTTGGCACTTTTAGATCCCTTGAGCTATTCTGATAATCTCCGAAGGAAACATGATATTGCAGTAACCGTCTGGCAAGTGCACGAAGAGCTGCAGTAAATCTTACCATTGTGTTTCTGCAGAAAGCCAATGACTTTTTCCAGCACAGTAGTTTTGTCCATTTTGCGGGTGTTGCCTGGAAGCATGGAGCTGAGCTCTTTGATAAGAATATTGAACTGATCGCGCCTTTTCTTCTCAGACTTGTTACGGGAAGCCCTGTAGACAGGGGGGGGAAAAAAGGATGAGCAGACCCAGAGAAAAGTCATCATGCATCTTCTCTTTGCATTGTATGCACATGGAAATTGGTTTGCTGTGTGCTGTATGTGAAGATTGACATTAGCCTCCAGCAAAGCTGCAGAGACAAGTAGAAGGCAACAGTTCCTACCTTCTGCTCTTGTCTTTGGGGAGATGGAGACTCTGCTTGCCCTTCTGTGCCCCTCTAGACACTCCAGTTGAGCCTATCAGGTCAGCACTAAACCTGTAGGTGAAAGAGCTCTGTCCACTCCAAGAAGGAACTCAGAGCAACAGGAATGCTGACAATGGTAAAATCATCCATAAAGGAGAAGAGTGAGGACTGGTAAAACTATGGGTCACACTCATCTGTGCAGTCTTAATAGGAGAGAAGAACCCTCATCCTGCAGCTCAAAAATTGCACTGAAGCTGGGTTTACCTAGAGGGACTTGCCCACCTTGGTCCTCTGGGCTTCCCTGAAGCTGGCTTACAGAAGATAGGAATAGGGTTGTTGTCTTCCAATCATTAAGATTAGGGACCTGACTAGAAGTTCATATGCCAGCTAGTTCAGTCTCCTTTCCATGGTAACAAGGGCAAGTAGAAGGGATAGAGAGAGCATCACTGTGCCTCATCCCTGCAGGGACTGGGTCTGAGGCTGGGAAGTGCTCCTGGACCTAGGGGCTCAGAAGTGCTGGCCCCTAATCTCTGTGTGCAAATTACTTAAGGTCATGGTGCCCCAACTCTAGGTGTAAAATGGGGACCCTACAGCTTTCTTTGCCAGTCTTGTCTGTTTGGTTTGCAGATTCTTCAGAGAGAGCCTACTTCTGCTGCTGTGATTGAACAGCCCATGGGAAGATAGGATCTGATGGGTTTTGGCACCATCATAATACTGTCATTAAGGGGGTTGATAATCTTCTTAGTGTGTGCACTTTATTTTTTTAATTTTTTTTTAATTATGTGCCAACCTATACAAGAGCAAATATTTTCTGAATTGTTTCAATCAATGTGACAAATATTCTACTTGGAGGCTGTCACTCAGACTCCTGCAGCCATGTGAAAACAGAAATATAACCCAGAAGGTTTGTTTGTTCTGCTGAAAGGTCTTCAAGCAGACAACATTTGTGTTGTTAATTACGTAAAGATCTAAAAATCTGGTTACACATAGACAGGAAAGCAAAGCCAAGAGGCTGGTTCTCGGAGTTTCTCAGTCCCAGATAACTCTGCTGTACCTTATAAGCAGCTCTGAATGCACACTGCTGAGAATCAGATCAAAAATTAACCAAGCATCTACATCTCTCCAAGGACCAGGATGGCAATAAACATTTTCAGCAGAGAAATCACAGCAGAGGCGTCTGGATGTTACTACTGACAGAGGGGTAATTTTTGTTTGTCTTGCTCTTAACCCTGAACACACTTGGAGACACGCCAGACACAAGCCAACTCTTGATTATTTTGCAGCTTTGAACACAAGAGATTGGGTGGATACTGCTTGACTGATTTCAGCCCGGTCTTATTGCAGTGCAAAAAGCTGTCAGAACAAGATGTGAAAAGCTCCAGCCGTATCCTATTTCTGTACAGTTCAAGGGGACATTAAGAACATTGACATTTTACTTCCTCATAATTCAATCCTTGCTTCATTTTAAGCACAATGGGTCTTGATTGCCATGAAAATAAAACAAACCACCACCAATCCATAGGGAAAGTGCTGCTTCTTCAAATGAAATGAAACAAAACAAAACCAAACCAAATTAAACCAAACCAAACCAAAAACAAAATAAAAGAAAAAAGAAATAGGAAGGATTGATTTTTAACACTTGACATTTTATTCACAAAGCAAATGTAAAAACTACTCCAGTGGAAATAACTCTACCAGTATCTCAATCAATGATCACAGTAAAACCTTAAAAAGGAAAACAAACAAACAAACAAACCAACCAGCCCACAAAACCACCACAATTAGGCCATTTAAACCATCCCTGCATAGTCATAAATGCTTTGTTCAGTCCAGTTGCAAATGTCTTAGATAATGCAGTTTTCATCACATCCCTTGGAAGATTATTCCTTAGCTTTGCTTACTTCAGTGCTGAGGCATATCATTTACAATAAGCCAAAACAGTCTCTGTCTTAATTCTGTAATATTCATCCTAGCTCTCCCTCCTTGCTACTCCAAAACCAGACAACATATCCAAGGGGAAGAAGAAACAGTATGAATAAAATCTGGATTTTTAGTGAATGCAGCTAAAGGCAATGTAGAGCATCGTGAATTCAGAATGTTCAAAATAATCCATTCAAAATGTGGTTTAAATAGCCATTTTAGTTTTTTTACATATTTGCTGCTTATTGTCACAAAGAGAGACTGATACTTGCTGACTAGTAGCCATTACATCTTGCTGATTTACAATGAATAGAATGGAATGGAATGGAATGGAATGGAATAGAATAGAATGGAATGGAATGGAATGGAATGGAATGGAATGGAATGGAATAGGATAGGATAGGATAGGATAGGATAGGATAGGATAGGATAGGATAGGATAGGATAGGATAAACCAGGTTGGAAGAGACCTTCAAGATCATCGCATCCAACCCATCAACCAATCCAACACCACCTAAACAACTAACCCATGGCACCAAGAACCCCATCAAGTCTCCTCCTGAAAACCACCAATGACAGCGGTGGCTTTATGCTAAATTTTGTGTCTCTTTTTGCTGTCCAGTGGGATACACTATATATGTATGAAAGCAAGTAACTGTACCAGATACTTTCATTAAAGTTGTTTAATTTACTTTCTGTTTGAGTGGAAAATGGCAGGTGAAAGTCTTAATTTATTAAACACTTGCTTATGGTTCATTTCAAGATGGCTTTGTCTGCAATTTGGAATTCAATTGAATTGCAATCTTAAAATAACTTACTCTTAAAGCAAGCTAGAAGAAAAGCAGATAGAGGAAAGACGTGCACAAAGCCATCTTTTTGTTTAAAATTAATAAATCTATAAAACAAAGCAAGCCAAGTCTAACATCAAAGAGCTGAAAAGGAAATGATGGTTTCTGATCTCCAGAAGATCAGAACAGCTCAAAGAGGTCTTCGATGCTCCCTAGTGTGGTGCCATCATATCCATATTTTAGTTCTCAGGTCTTTGGAGTGAAGTAGTGCCTCAGGCAGTCACAGAATGCAGAATGGGGCTCAAAATACCCAGTGTCCCGAAGGAACAGTTATACGTCGTGGCCAAATACTAAACACTAGGCACAAGGGTGGGAGCGCAGGTGCCTCTCCTGAGGAAAGGATGGATGCTTTTCTCATGTCTGCATAATACAACCATGTGTGTGCCTAATAAATTGCAGCAGATAGTACATAGTGTGCTTGTGTGTCTCTAACCTGAGAAACTCAGCTCCTGGCTTGGGTCCATTCCCAAAGAGTTTGATCCAGTCTCACCTACTTTTAACATAGAAAATGAAAGAAGAGAAAATTTTTCTAGGCTCTTTTATCTCCTCTCATATTTCTCATCATTGAGGGAGCTGGTCCTTATACCAAATAAGAAAAAAAAAAATCAAAGAAAGCATGTCCTCTGCAGCATGGGACATATGAGAGTTCCCAGTTTTGAAGATACAACAGCAAAATGTTCAGCCAATGGCTTTTGCCGGTTTTGAGAAAGCTCTGGAAGAAAACCTGTAGCTTTTAAATTAACCTGAACAGTTTTAATACGCTGTAGTAGCTTTAGATGTTCATGAAGCCTCCCATGATTTCAAACTTCATTTCAAATTTAGATTCATTTCTAAAAAGAAAAATGTACTTAAATTACAGTTTAATGAAGTGAGCTCCTTTTTTCATTGTCAAAGTTACTCTTTTTTTATCCACCTTGATAGAGGCTTGCCCCAGGGCATGGCAAAAGTTCCCTCCAGGAACAAACACCACGAAAACTACATCAGATGGTGATGACAATCTCTCATAGCCAGGATACATGTTATCCTCTTCTTGTCCTGTACACATTTGTTCAATGCAGGGATTATTTTGAACAATTAGCACACAAATATCTTAAAAATAATCAAGCTGTAAACATGTGAAGTGGCAATACAAGACGGTCTTCCCCCTTCCCTAGATTCTAGGGTTCTGGGGAAGCACAGCACCTCCCACTGTCCTACACTCTCTCCAAAGAGCCATCTTGGAGAAAGAAGACTCCAGGAGACATACTTGCAGTCTTTCAGTACTTACAGGGGGCCTATGGGAAAGATGGGATCAGCCTTATTTGCAAGGCCTGTTGCGACAGAACAAGGAGTAATGGTTTTAGAATAATAGAGGGTAGATTTAGACAAGACAAGATATAAGGAAAACATTTTTTGCAATGAGGGTGGTGAAACGCTAGAACAAGTTGCCCAGAGAAGCCCCATCCCCGTAAACATTCAAATTCAGACTGGATGGGGCTTTGAGAACCTGACTTAGATAAAGATGTCCTTTGCTCACTGCAGAGGGCTGGACTAGATGACCTGTAAAGGTCCCTTCCAACCCAAACCATTCCAATAGATTCTATAATCTATTGCTTTGTTATGAGGCTTGGCAGCAGGAGGAATCCCTTCTCTGAATCCACCTCTTACTCTGGCCCCAGGTGCCTGGCCTGCTGACAGATGGTTGGTCAGAGCACCCTGTATCAACACTCTCCTGGGCATGAAGCCCCCGGGGGAAAGTGGCAGCAGCAGGGCTCTGGGGGCTGGCTCTGGGGTCTCCTGGTCTCATCAGGTCACTCCTCACAGGCCTAAGGAGAGGAGGTTAGGTCAGCACTTTACTCCTGGTAGTAAAGGCAGGCCTTCAGCAGCCTGAGCACGCCTGTGTTCAGAGGGAGCCAAAGGGAATGGTTGAGCTTGGCTGCAGCCTGTGCTGACCTATATTAGAGAGAAAAAGCTGCAGGGAGGAAAGAAGCAGAGAAGGAATCAAAAGAGATGAAACTGGATCAACTAGTTGTGCCTGGACTGGAAATACTCTCATTAGAAGGAACTAAGGGGAAAAATGCAGGCAACCCACAACTCCCTCTAAAGCAATTAAACTGCAGGCCGTGGTATTGATAACACATCCAGAAAAAACACAACTTCAAAAGCTTCCAAACAGCTTTTCTGCCAATGCCAGCCAGATCTGACAGTTATTAAAAGTATTATTGCCACGAGTCTTCTGCCTTGGAACACACCCTTTCCCACCCCTAAAAGTGTTCACAGTGATTTCCTGCCAACTGGGACTTGATGATGGAGTACAGAATGTATGTGAATAGAGGTTTGTGCCATTTTACAGCTGACACAGCACTTTCCCTGGTCTTTCTCAGCTCTGAATGTAACTTTTGGGTGCTTTCATTAGTGTGAGATAGGCATTGCTGGATAAATGACCATCACAATAGGGGAAAATCCCACTTCTTTAGTTTTCTTTTCAATTTTGTTTTTTTTTTTTTCAAGAAATCCACATTTTATATACTCAGGAAGCTTAGATAATGTATTGCAGTGGCAGGAGTATGTTGCTGGTTCTTTAGTTCTCATGTTCTGCAGTAATGTGAAGAAAACGATCAATGCCTTGGCTTGTTTGACATTTTCCACAGGAAACTTTGCTATGTTATTTTCTTCCTACAGGATAGCCAAGAATAGGAATCTGTGAGATGGCAGTTTTTCAAGTTGAGCTTGGCTGTGTTCAACTCTCTCTTTCTCTGATTAATTGATAATAGATAAAACAGCTTCTGCAGCAACAAACAGTATCAAGCTCATCCCAAGTTAAACAGAGAGTTATAAAAGAGAAAGTGCTCACCTCTTTGCCCTGTCTTTCTCATCTTCATCCATTAGATTGTCTAAGCAGTTTTTTCTGTTGAAGGAATGCGAGAATCATTACAAATTGTCATTTTCTTAGCTCTACTTGCAGGTTAATCTGAGTTGCTCTATTTCATTTTAATAACAGAGTGATGATATCCAGGTCAGATAAATGTGTCAGAAGTGTTTTATGCCACAGTCCTTGATTTTAGGAAACCATTGTGGCTAATGTTATTCCTGAGAGTCATGCTGGCCTTAGGGGCTCCAGCCAAGGATCAAGGCTCCCAGGCACAACATGGTGCGTCAGCACGGCACAAAACCAGCCACTTCTTGGGGGATTTTACCATGTGAAGGTTACTCTCTGCAAACCATCAGGCTGGATGTGAATTCTGGGGTCTAATTAAGTTGAAAAAGCATTTTCAGTGTTCCCACATTCCCCCAAAACCCATCCCCAGTGCAAGAGAAGGCATCACAGATGCCTCTGATTTCTCAGGTCAATCTTCCTACCAGGATACTCTTCATCCTCCTCTGTATGCCCTGAATCAAGGCCAGAAGAAATGGTAGTAACTCTGCTGAATTACACCCCCAATTTAAAGTACCTTCATAAACCACACTGCCTAAGCTGCACCATGAAAAAACTCTCCCGCAGCCCAGAACATATTGCTTGCCTGGCAAGCATGGTGCTGGCACCATGTGTGGGGACTATGCCGTCCCCATCCCTATTTTTGCTAATCCTTACCAACGTTTTGGGACACACCATCAAGGTTTATAGTCCAGTTGCTCCAGCAGTTTGAGCTGTACAAAGAAAGTACCCCGAACACAAGATGTGTCCATAAAGCTACAGAGTAAAAAGTGGTAAGTTGCGCAAATTAAGTATATTTGTGTAGGAAAAGAAAAGGGCAAACCACAAAAGCAGCCCAGCTGGAGGCTAAGATCCTCAGAAACACTTGTCACCAGCTCACTGCCACCCTCCTTTGCTCCATGGCCTTACTAAAAATGATGCTTGAGCCTTAACTACTTCAGTTTGAGGAGGAAGCCTTGCAATGCTGCAGCCTCTCACAGCACCTCACACCCGTGTCAGGCTCAAAAGATGTGTGCTGCTGCATCCCACAGAAACATTTTCCAAACCAGTAGCACAACACAGTTACAAGCCCTGGATACTATCACAGCATCATTTTCAAAGTGGCAGACTAATGACAGGCAGTTATAACACTCATTTTCAAAAATCAATGTTTCTCGTTTAATGAGTCCTCAACATGTAAGATATGAATAAAATTGGAGGGAGGATGTTAATTGCTAGGCATTATTTAAGCCCTTGGTATTTTCTACATACAGGTCAAACATAATTTTGCCTGTTTAAAGAACATTTTATGGAAAAATGGGAGAAAAGAATTTATTGATAGAAATAACAGTGGATAAATTCCCTTTTTCTGCTTCTATTTCTCTTACAGTGATATTCCACCTGCTCATTACTCAATGGTTAGCTAAGAACATGAAAGTACCCTGTAATTTGTTATCAAATATGAGTAATGAGGAATTAAAGCCATGGGTAACTAATTGCTGGGTAAAGCTGCTACTTTGCAGCGTTCAGCTCGTTGATGGAGGATCATGAATAAGAAGTATGAAGGTCAAGAGACTAGCTTTTTTAGTCATAACTGGAAAATTGAAGTTGCTGACTTCTGTTATACAGAACAAAATAATAAGTAATGCCATGTAGCTTTTTGATGTTTCTCCAGATATTTATTTGTCCTTGCAAACAGCCAAGTCAAACATATCACATATTTTAGACTAGGAAAATTGATAGACCCAGTTAAATTTTAATTAGCAGTATTTTACAAATACTTTAGGTGGCTATTTGCCCATTTCCAGAATCAGACTGCTAGCCCTAAAAATTTGGTTTACAAGTAATTCAGGCTGAATTGTAGTGACAAGATCCAGTGGGTTTTGTTGTTATTTGCTCACCTATTGCAATCAAAATGTTCACTTGTGTTATTACAGCATACAGAAACCAGCAGTAATATGGCAAGTGTTAGTATTTAGGATTTCGCTGTCTTTCTTTGCCAGACCTTTACTCAAAAGGCTCTTTTACATGCACCCTTGTTGAATCTAGAGCAATGTCAGCAGAATCTGAATCCCTGAAGGTCTTCCTCTGGTGCACCGAGACCATCTCTGACTACAAAAGATTCCCAACATAAAGCAGAAATACAGGGACAAGAGCTCTAGGTGGCTCTGAGGAAGGATGGGGTTGGATGGGGCAGTCAGCAACAGTGATGCTCAGCCCTGAGTGGTTTGGAAAGGCAAAATGTACCTAATGGAAAGGGGCTTCCTAGAGCTGTACCATACAAACCATCAAGGAATTAGGCTGCTGGGAAGCCTCTACTCTTACCAGAGAGCAACAGGTCTAACTGGACTGTTATGCCCAGGATTTGGCTATATCTGTAAAGCACTTCATGGCCAGCTTCCAGTAAACAAGATTTCTCGCTGACTGACATGAAATTCTGGACCTGCTCTGCTCTTGCTAGTGTTAGAAAATATCTAATTGTCATTTTGCTTCTGTTTTCTTACATGGCAAACTCTCCAGAGCATTGTCAGCATGGCTAACAGTGTCTGCCATTACATACGTACCATATGCCATATACAATTGCTGCAAACCAGTACTAACATCCCTCTCCTGAGCCACACCAGATGATGGCTTGCACCTGGAGGAGAAACCCATGGCACTGAGTTTAGGTATGTGCTTAGTACAACCAGTTTGCTTTACATTATCCTTCCATTCCCTCAGCTGGAAGGGTCCCAAATAGAAAACTGAAAATTCACTCTCTCATCCCCATCAGTGCCTGGTTTAGCAGGCAATTCTCACTTCTTCCAATGACAAAGGCAGGCAGTAAACACCATGGCTCTGTGCCACAGTTCCCCTGCAAAGAGGTGACATAAAAAATAAAGTGGCACAAGGATTTATCAAAATTTGAACAAAGAATTTGGAACCCTGTGGGTAACAACACTACATGATGTAACTTCTGCCAATAGAGACTTTAACAGTCACAGTTACCTTTGGAGCTTCATTAATATCATCATTACCAACAAGACACCAGCACTCAAAAAGATGGGAATCACCTGGAATAAGGAGGAGAAAGCTCATATATACCCGTCAGGATGGTTCTCAGATATACACTGAACGATACAGAGCAACTGGTGAGGAAGAATGGCATTTTGGAAACAAAGGACTGGCTAAAGCTGTTAACCATGTACCCTTGGATTAGTTACCAGAAAGAGAATTACAGCACAAACATCCCCCCCACATTCATTCATACAGTAAATCATAGCTCAGGAAAGAAGTAATTCAGGCAGAGAGCCAGTTCACTCCAGGGACTCTCCAGAAGAAAGGCTGCACATGTTTATTTTGATACAGTCTATTCCCAGTGGACACAGACCTTGCACTATAAAATTCATCTGGCACTGATCACCTTATCCTGCACTAGAAACAAGGTTTTTAGCAAGTCAAACTGCTACTCCTCTATGTAAGTGAAGTTAGTTCCTGTTCTTCCTGCCCTATCGCTCATTAGAATATGCTATAAAATGACTGACACTCAAATTTAAGTAATCAGCTGTTAATTCCTGCTAAGTTGCTCATCTCAGGTCCTGTGAATCAACCTGACATTTAAGGAAAATTTTAAATAATATTTTTTTTAAACTCAGCTGAATTACATCAGAGGTTTAGATTTCTTTTACAGGTCCTGGGATGCATCTGTTGAAACCTAGTGAGAAATCACAGTGCTTGTGCTCCTCTGTCCCTGTGTTAAGCAGCTGGGTGAAAGACTGGGATCTTCCTTCCCTTCTCTCTCTGGCATGGTGGGGTTTCTGCCTTCACCACCCCACAGGCCTGCTTGACGTATTCAGCCACATGTCCTGTATCACAGTATCACAGTATCACAGTATAACTAAGGTTGGAAGAGACCTCAAGGATCATCGAGTCCAACCTGTCTCGGTAGACCTCACGACTAGACCAAGGCACCAAGTGCCACATCCAATCTCCTTTTGAACACCTGCTTGAACACATCAAACCAAAAAACCCCACCAAAGCAAGCCCCACCTGACCTAGACATATTTTTCATGACACTAAAGCATTATTTGAAAAAACAAAGCAATAAGATGAGCTGTATTTCTGACTGCCTAAGCTGAAGTTTATAATAGAGGTTTGTCCTAAGCAGACAGACAAAGCAGGGGAAATCTTGAAGGGAATCACTGCAGTAAGTTCTAAAGGCACCTAATACGTTCCCAGTCTTTGTGGGAATTGTCATCCTAAGCTCTGTTTCAGTTTAGACTGGTTCCACCTGTAATGACAGTCTAGTTGATATAGAGATATCACCAGGCATGCTCAGTCCTAGTGAGACAGGTGCTGCCCACATGGTGTTGCTTCCTACACACAAGAGCTGTACCTGTGCCTTCCCTTGGACCTCACACTCAGACCACTCAGGATGCTGGTACAATACCACCATCCTAAGCAAAAATGATGATACTGCACTTGGAGAACAATTCTCTCACAGACAAGAGATGGGCAAGAGTTGTATGGAAAATTGGGACACTGGGAAGAAACATCTTGAAGTGCCTTCTGGCCTCTGGGAAGACCCTCCCCAACAACTGTTATCTTTGTGAAGAGTGAAGAAAACTAGCAACAGGGTGGAGGGCAGACATGTTCCTATGTTTTTCAAACGTTTTGCTTAGCCTCAAGTGCCTATGTTACTTCTGCTCAGCACTGCCTCATCAGGGAGTGACTCTCCAGTTCCCTCTTTGAAGGGGAGGAGCAAATGCCAAAGGAGCAAAAAACTTGGCATTATAAAGGAGGCATGGAGATATTTTTGGTGGTCCAGAATCTAAAGCCCAGACCCACCCACACATGGTGTTCTGTGCATGGTGAGTGGGACCCAAGACAAGAAGAAGGCACTGAAAGGCAGTAGAGGCTTTGGGCATGAGCCAGGGGGTATAGTTTCTGGCCATCCAGCAGCACTGGGGACAGTGTGGCTGAGTTACTGTGCTGGCATCACAGCCACATCCCCTGACATCTACAGTGATAGACATGGTCTGATGGGCACTGTGATCAGATAGTAATGGCCCATGGGTGCTCCACGGTATGGGTTAGATGGGCACATCTCCACACTAGGGAGCACTGCTATGGCTCAGCACTAGCAGCTGTACCTGCTGCTTCTCAGCTAAGACAGAGCTCTGAAATAATGAAAACCCCATTAACAAGTACTTTCTTCCCAAGCCTTTCTGAGGGGCAAAGAGAAAGATTAGCAAGTGGCAAGTCTTAAAAAAGGTCACATGGTGACAAGCAAGAAGTGACCACCTGACCATTTTAAATACCTTGTTCCGTCTTTGACATGGATGAAGCACTCAAATACCCTATCATGAAAGCTGTGGCATGAACACACAGAGGAAGAATTTGTATAAACAGAAATCAGAACAAACCAACGGATTTGTGGACACATCAAGCTGAAATGTGCCACTCCATCCTTATTTTTCAGATGTAAGCCTATAAACTGTTGCAAGAACATGCTGGAGTCCATAGCTAAACACACTGCAATCCCACCCACCGCAGGCAGCATTGATTTATCCAAAGGTAAAAAGAGTAGCCCTAAGAAAATGTCAGACAGTAAAGAATCACTTTCCTGATGATATACACTGTTATTTGAGAAGAGTGGGAGAATGGCTGTCTGCAGTTACCATGGGTCATGTAATGCTGTGGTTGTTATGGGAATCACTGGCTTTTTAAGTAAAGGAAAAATCTGGTAGCACGGTAAGCATCCAGCTTCGGAGTTAGCAACTAGCTTTGCCTGCAGTGCGCAGCGTACTCTTCCTGCATTCACTAGGTTACTACATTTTGTTTACACTAGAGAAGAGATTGTTTAGAGGTTTCTAAAAACAAAGCAGAAGAAAACATTTGGAGAAAATACTGGGCTTCGTGAACCTCACAGGATTCTTTTTTCATACAATGCATCTTTAGATGGTAACAGGCTCTAAGCAAAACAGACACTAAAAAATAATCCAAATGCAGACAATGAAAATGATGGGATGTGACATAAACTAATGCTCCATTCTTCTGAAGTGGGGATGGCAGGTAGATGCTCCCAGGTAGTGCAGCTGAGTGTTATGAGATTACAATGAAGAGAAGTAAAGGCCAAGACCATATACTGGGTTTTATTTGTTACAGAATTACCATTTAGTGGGAAGCTGTATTCTTTTCTCTATGTGAGAAACCTTGCTTCTGTTGCTGTGTGCTACTTAACAGCTTTCCTCCCTCTACCCTGGTGCTGGCTGAATTTTTGGGTGTGCAGCCTGCAAACCCCCTATAGTTGTGGTATAATTTGCATCAGTTTAAGTCGGGAGTGAGAGGGCTAACGTCAGCAGCATTGTGCTGGAGAACAGCCAGGGTAAGTGAGAGGTGCTCTTCAGCTTGTGAGCAATGCATAAAGTTTGTGAAGTGCTTGGAATCTCTGATGACTATCAGTACATATGTGCTTGTTATCTTCCTTATTATTGTTGTTATTACTATTACTGAATGACTAAAGCCATTCAGACTTCAGTGAGCAAGCTAAATGAATCCCTGGGTTCCAACCACTGCTCTGCTCTCCCCTTGCACGGCTGGAAACAGAAAGGCAAACAAATTAAACTAACATTAATCAGCAAAGACTGCCATCTGTATAACTCAGAGCACTTCTCCATGTGCCCATCCCCTTCCAGCAATGCTAAACAGGATTAGCCTTCCGTGGGCGGACAGGGAAAGTAGGTCAGTTTGGTAACATTGCTGTGTGTGATGAAGGGAGGATGTGACTGCAATGGTCCGCTGACAGCTCTCTTGCCTTCTGAGTAAGCTGTGGCAATAAAGCACCTGGGGTTATCCCAGGTCACATGAGGTGGCTCAGACCCTTGTTCCCCTGCATGCCAACACCTGCCATTTGCAGAAGCAAGAGTTTTGCAAAGCCTGGATGATATGCTGGAGTTAACGTGTGCATTTCAACAGGGGAACTGAGGTGCAAGGCAGCTAAAGCCTTAATTGTAACTAGTTTGTGCCCAGCCAAAGAAAAGCTCTGTCAAAGCTTTTGAATGAGTAAAGTGGCAAGGGATGGTAAAGCATCTTGTGAAGGTATTGCCTTTCTGTATTGACTTTGTTGGGTGTGTAGGGATGGTGGCAGGAAAGTCGTTTGACAGCATCCCTCACAGCTTCCTTGCAGCTAAATTGATGAAGTGTGGTTTGGATAATCAGGTAGTGAGGTGAACTGTGAAGGGTCGAAGGGAAGAAGTCAGAGAGTTGTGATCAATGGGACAGAGTCTAGTTGGAGGCTTGTATCTAGTGAAGTCCCTCAGGGGTCAGTAATGGGACCAGTGCTGTTCAATATATTCATCAACGACCTGGATGAGGGCACAGAGTGCACTGTCAGCAATTTTGCTGATGACACCAAACTGGGTGGAGTGGCTGACACACCAGAGGGTTGTGCTGCCATTCAGACAGACTTGGACAGGCTGGAGAGCTGGGCAGGGAGAAATGTAATGAAGTTCAACAAGGGCAAGTGTAGAGTCTTGCACCTGGGAAAGAACAACCTTACAGATCAGTATAGCTTGGGGACTGATCTGCTGGAGAGCAGTGAAGGGGAAAAGGAACTGGGGGTCCGAGTGGATGGAAGGAATCACAGAATCACCGAATCACCAAGGTTGGAAGAGACTTCAAAGATCATCAAGTCCAACCTGTCACCACAGACCTCATAAACAGACCATGGCACCAAGTGCCACGTCCAATCCCCTCTTGAACACCTCCAGGGACGGTGACTCCACCACCTCCCTGGGCAGCACATTCCAATGGCTAATGACTCACTCAGTGAAGAACTTTCTCCTCACCTTGAGCCTAAACTTCCCCTGGTGCAGCTTGAGACTGTGTCCTCCTGTTCTGGTGCTGGCTGCCTAGGAGAAGAGACCAGCATCCTCCTGGCTACAACCTCCCTTCCGGAAGTTGTAGACAGCAATAAAGTCTCCTCTGAGCCTCCTCTTCTCCAGGCTAAACAACCCCAGCTCCCTCAGCCTCTCCTCATGGGGCTTGTGCTCGAGACCTCTCCCCAGCCTTGTTGCCCTTCTCTGGACACATTCAAGAGTCTCAATGTCCTTCTTAAACTGAGGGGCCCAGAACTGGACACAGTACTCAAGATGTGGCCTAACCAGTGCAGAGTACAGGGGCACAATGACCTCCCTGCTCCTGCTGGCCACACTATTCTTGATGCATGCCAGGATGCCGTTGGCCTTCTTGGTCACCTGGGCACACTGCTGGCTCATGTTCAGGCAGCTGTCAATCAGCACTCCCAAGTCCCTTTCTGTTTGGCAGCTTTCCAGCCACTCCGACCCCAGCCTGCAGCTCTGCATGGGGTTGTTGTGACCAAAGTGCAGCACCTGGCACTTGGACTTGTTGAATGCCATCCCGTTGGGCTCTGCCCATCTGTCCAGTTGGTTGAGGTCTCTCTGCAGGGCCCTTCTTCCCTCTAACAGATCAACATCTGCTCCCAACTTGGTGTCATCTGCAAATTTGCTGATGACTGACTCAACCCCCCCATCCAGATCATCAATGAAGATATTAAAGAGCATGGGGCCGGCCGCCAGCTGGATGTGGCACCATTCACCACCACTCTCTGGGCATGGCCCTCCAGCCAGTTCCTAACCCAGCACAGAGAACTGGACTGCCTCCTCTCTGCTGAATTAAGTTCCCAGCAGATATCTGGCAGGTTAAAGTCACCCACAAGGACAAGATCAGATGACCTTGAGACAGCCTCCAATTGCTTATAGAATATTTCATCAGCCTCTTCACCCTGTCTGGGTGGTCTATAACAGACTCCAACCAGGATGTCAGATTTGTTAGGCATCCCTCTGATTTTAACCCACAGGCTCTCAATCCTTTCATCCTCCACTGCAAGCTCTGTGGCAAAGAGAGACTCCCTAATATACAGACCCACCCCTCCTCTTCTCCCTCACCTGTCTCTCCTAAAGAGCCTGTAACCCCCCAGTGTAGCACTCCAATCACATGTACTGTCCCACTATGTTTCTGAGATGGCGACTATATCATAGTCTTCCTGGTGGACCAAGACTTCCAGCTCCTCTTGTGTGTTACCCATACTGCATGCATTGGTGTACATGCACTTCAGCTGGGCTGTTGATTTCTCAATTGACCCTAATTTGTTTCCCACTTTCTCCTCTCCAGAGAGACTGGTTTCCTCACCCACCCCCTTCACACCTAGTTTAAAGCCCTCCCAATGAGCCCTGCCAACTCCAAAGCTAGTACCCTCTTGCCCTTTCTAGATAATTTCACCCCAACAGGATCCAGCAGGTTGGGTGCAGTAAAAGTTGCCCCATGATCAAAGAACCCAAAATTCCATTGCTGGTACCATCCCCTGAGCCAATTATTGATGGCATGGGTTCTCCTGTTCCTCTCAGTGTACTCCCCTGCCACTGAGGGAACTGATCAGAACACCACTTGAGCTCCTGAGGGTCAACTCAGTGAACTTGAGGGAGCTCCAGGGAAGTTGACTCAGCACTCATTAGACAATACCTAGGGTTAGGTTTTGGGCCCCCCAAGATTAACTGGACACAGTCCAGCAGAGGATCCCCAGCATGGTGGGAGCTGAAGCACTTGCCTCATGAGGAGGGGTTGGGGTACAAGAGATGGCTTTGGGGATGCCTGAAAGTCCCCCCATTGCCTGGAAGGGGTTAATGAGGAACTAAAGCCTGACTCCTCATTGTGGTTCAGCATGAGAGAGTGAGAAATAATGGGCATTAAGTTGAGAGAGGAGAGGAGAAACTTTTCCCCATGAGGACAGCCAAGCAATGGAGCAAGCTGCCTGGAGAGGCTGTGCCATGCTTATCCTTGGAGGCTTTCAGGACCTGACTGGGCAAAGACATAAGCAGCCGGAGCTCTGGTCTGTCTTCAGAGCTGGTCATGCTTTCAACAGGAAGTTGGACTGGAAACCATTTAAGGTCCTTTCCAACCTGAGTTGTCCTGTGATTCTGGATCCAGCTATGACCAGGAACATACTAAGCATACCAGCCTCCTTTAATTAGTTCCTGTATTATATGTGTTCCTAAGCCCTATTTTATTATGCCTTTGCTCTTCTGGCTTACAAATAGGTTGTGCACTGTCTCCCCTACACTGTTGTCCCTCCTGCTTTACAAATCTGCCATCCAGGAGAAAAGAATGTAGGATACACCTCTCAATGTTGTGTGTCTGTATGCCATGTCTGTTATATCACTTTTAGACATTAATTTCAAAAAATATTGACTTTAAGATAGAATTAACATGAGAATGGCCCTTAACTGTAAAACCTGTTACTTTTCCCTCTACTTCTCATGGGTTTAATTTGGTTTAGGTATTTACAAAACTTTAATCCTCATAGTATCAGAAGTCCTGCATGTACCAAGGCTTAAATATATACTGCAAAAAGAAGTCCCTCATGTATGAGCATCTTTGCAAAATCCAGGCCTACATGTAGAGGCAGAGCTGCACGGATTATTTTGTAACTGTTAGCTCTGAAATCTTCCCTTGAAAATGGTCTCAGCTATAAAGTACTCTCAGTTTGAAGGATCTGTTCAAGTCTATCTGGTCCTGGAAATAAGATTTAAATAAGTAGAATAATATGACATCTGATCTCTGATGTTCTGTTGGTCAAATGTTCAGCCAGTGCAGGCAAACTGGCAGAATATGGGAGTATAACATTATAAAGACTTAAATTTGTCAAAAACTCAAGGACTGTTGTTTTGTTTCAAATGAACTACATGGAAAACACCAACACAAGCATAAAATCATTATTTTTCAACAGGACTCATGTCAAAGTCCCTCTGTCCCTCTATTTTTTTTTTTTTTCCTGGTAGGGGTAAAAAAAAGAGTTTCTTGACAAGATCATTTTTATCCTTCCCATCTATTAAACAGGCTACAGTGGCACTGGAGTATAAATCAACATTTCCAGGAGCTGACACAGGTTGGTTTTGTCATTTATTTGTTTATGGATGACTCTTCAAGAACCAAATTACTCTTTTAAAAGCTCTGAGCCTAGGTTTAATTTTGCTAACAGCAGAGAAAAAAATACTGCAGGAAGAAATGCTGAACTTCTGACAGTGCTGTCTAATTAACTGTCACCATTTTACACCAGTTGTGATGGTGTCTCCTCTGCATATAAGATGCTGAAATAAATCTTCACATCTGCGGAGATTTCAGGCAGACACTAAACAGGAAGCCAAATTTCCTTCTGGTTTTAGGCACATAACCAGATGTGGCAGCTCTCTCTTCATTGAGCAGGACCTGGTGGGAAGGACTCTGCACTCTCAGTGCCCTTGCCTTCTCCCCACCCCAATGGTAACTTGCTTGCTTCTTCAATCAGCAAGAACCAGTGGGCCCAGCTCCAAGAAGTGGACCACGACTTGAGCCAGGCAGTGTGTACTCTCCTTGGCCTTCACTATCCTCATGGGCATCCCAGCATGGTGACACCCATGGGGACTCAGCTTCTATGCCACTGCTGGGGGCTGGAGGTAGGATGTGTAGGTGGAAGCCTGACCACCCCTGCAGAGAGCCTGCAAGAATCAACAACTATTCTGCCCTGTGTAAGAGGCAAAGCTGTGGCCTAAATCTGCTGCTGTACAGGAAAAAAAAATCCCTATACAATATAAAGAAATAAATACAGACATCAACACAAATAATCCCATTGCTTCTGTGTTAACAGCTTGATAACCTATCTGCTTCTAACTCACATGCTGCTCTACGTTTTCTGCTCTGTAGTAACTATCACATCTCTGTCAGCAGAACTAAATATTTAAACATCTAGGGAGATGAATCATGAAAGGATGTTTTGGGGAGACATTTTTAAATGGACAATTTGTTGTCATTTAATTTTCAGAACTTGCTGCCTCTCTCTTCTCGGGATGGCGCCTGCAAGCCTGTGACCATACAGACTATTGCTCTGTATGGCTTGCTGTCTCTCTTGCAGGTGAACTATGCAACCTGCAGTGCTTTCAGGTAATTTCTGATAAAACCAAGGCAGGAGGATGCAGGTCAGGGTTTGGCTGGGCACTAATAAGTATACAGACATATGAAGGCCAGAGACACACAATCTGCCTGGCTGCACAGATGCACACTCTCCAGTTGTGATCCTTCAGTTTTGTGCCTTGAGTCCATAAAACTGGCAAGAGTTCAGACACAGCATCAGACTAGGGTTGCACCTATATTTTGCACCATCTTGAATGTTTATGCTCTTAAGTCCCTCCTATCTCAAGCTGTACCATACTCCAGCTGTGTTGCCAGCATGTCCCCACCAATGTGCAAAGTGCTGCTGTTCTCAGCTTCTTCATGTAACCAGTGGGTCCCATTTTTACAATGATGAAGTTTCTCCGTAGTGATGTAAAATTCAAATCAGGTTTTACAAAGTGAATCTCTAAGGAAAAAGGATAATTATTAAAGAGCTTCATTAGTGCTTTGCAATCTTAATTATGATAATTATATTTTTGTAGCTAATATAACTGAACTCCTGTTTTTAAATCCCATTAATGAGCATTTTTAATCCTTCTCCTACTGGGCCAACCAAACCCTAACACTGAACTTTATATTTACACAGAGCACTATTTCAAATAAAAATGATGCCCTGTTTACTTAGGGTCTCCATTCCCTTTTATTCACACTTTGAAGGTGCACCTTCTCCCAAGACACAAGAAATTAAGAAGAACAAAGATGATTTCATCAGTCTGGGCTTGATTTCTCTTTCTGGGAACCAAAGGGCACAGTCCGTGTACCAAAATGGCAGCTGCCTGTCAGTACTGGCTGACATCAGGGAAGCCTGTGACACTGATGCTTCCTTGGAAGCAAAGATTTAAAGTCCTTTTCCTGAACAGCTGAAGGGTTGAGCTTCACCCATAGGAGTAGGCAAAGGATGCAACCCACTGCATGAAACAGACTGGCTGAGGGAGATCAAGTAGTTTCTCTGCCATACCAGAGCAGTCCAACAGGCAAGTGGGAGGCCAAGAGGTTGCAGGAACTATGCTGTGGTGGCCAACCATAATTGATGGTCAGGACCAAAGAAAAAGGTGGCAGTGGGAGAGAAAAATAAAAAGAAATCTCAATAAAAAAGAAATGCCTAAGCTCACAAACGATTTGTATGGTATGTGAGCTAGAAAAGGCACCTCCCCAAATATCTACTGCTGGAAATCTAGAAAAGTGTCCACAAGTGACAACAGTATAAATGATCTTTTCTGAATATAGTTTGTAATTCCTGATAGAGCAGAATTTGGTGCTGTGTCCTACATTATAAACCACCCACCACCAGCCAGATGCAATAGACTAGAGGAATTTTGTTATTAGTCTGTTTGCAGTCAGATATTTTGTAGTTACTAACAGAGAGTAAAAGAGCAAAGAGCAAAGAGCATACAAATGTCAATACCTTGATAAAGAAATTAAAACAATAAAGTATATATTGAACATTATCTGCCCACTAATCTCTAGAGTAAATTCAGAAAACTAATTAAAAGCTTCTGCACAGATAAATGATAAGCTTCTTTATTCAATGAGCTCAACATACGAACAGAGGTTTGTGTTGATATCATCGTTATTAGCAACTGCATTAAAGCAAATTATTTTTGCTGCGCTACTGGGAATACAGTGATTTGAAAAACAAAATGTTAAGGGATGAAAAATTCAAGTCTTTACTGTACTGAGCATATTGCATTTCCTGTCCTTTTTATTTATTTATTTCAGGTAATCAGAACTTTAATGGGTCAGCATGACAAAAGACAACAAGAAGATGACAAAACAAACCCAAAGCCTGTACAGAAGCAGGAAAAAAATCTCTGTGTAATCATTCTCCAATGGGAGTCCAGCTTTAACAGGTAATATTCCCTTGCCACATGGGAAATTCTCTAACTCCCTAATTACTGCACCTTGTGTCCTTCTATCTGCTATTGGCTTTAACATTCACAGAGAATTTTGTCTGAATTTTATAGGGAGGTTTTTGCCTCCTCAACTATAATTGATAGGTGCTCTATTTTTGTGGTGCGATACTGCTGTCTTGTGTGACGTAGCGTGGCAGTGCTGCATGGGAAACTTGCAAGCCAGCCAGCCTTGCTCTCCCTTGGTGCTTCAAGAACAGACCCCATCCCAGGCATGCCTTTAGATGGGTGTGACTTGAGAAGGGGGATCCTGAAGAACACTTAAGATAACAAACTTTACAGCTTAAGCAGTGCATCAGAGCCTGGATTAATTAATTGCAACATACAGTTGTTCCTGTATCTGATTATTTAGATTCAATTAAAACTGATCCAGCTCCAGAACTCGGATGTCTTTGGGATCCCACACAAGGAAATCACTTGAATGGCTTGATCTTTTAATCCATACTGTATTGCAGTGATCTGGGGCTGATTAGCATAAAACTAGCTTTAAACTGATGAAATGGGGGAATGAGAGAGGAGTCTAACTGCGTTTGTTTCTATTATTTATTCATACACCAGCATCTTCTTACTTCATATTGTACATTAAACTCTCCCTTATTGATCAAAATGAAACAGAGAATTCAAAAAGTCTCAAGCTAATGTCCTCTTTAATACAGGCTAAATGCAGGATACAGTCCATAGAGCATAAAGAGCACTTAAATTTTAGCGGATTCACTCAACTGTGGTGTTTCAGAAACAGAGAAAGTCATTAAAAGCCCCAAAGCAAAATATTAAATTATGCCTCTGACAGATATTAACTTTGAAAAGAAAGAATAGAGACACTGAAAAGCACAGTGAAATACTGATGTGCTGATTCACCTCACGCTGATGTACTGCATGAGTTAGAACTGCAAAATAATGCATCTCTTCTGTGCCAAATTATACTGGAAAACATCTTTTGGCTATGATGGGTGCTGCTTCCCATTTGGAATGTTCATCCTTCCTTTCCAATTAAAATTAAAAAAAAAAAGCTGTCAGAATATCAAGCTGACTTGCTATTTTATTTGCCATCTGTGTCAAATATTCATACAGACACACTAAGTATGTGTCTATCTCCCAAAAGGCCTGAGTTATTGCACACTGTTACCTATCCCTCGTAATTATCAGGGTAAAAACTGGGAAGGGAAAAAAACCTGACATAATTTTAGATCTCTACTGATGCTGAATGACATTTTATTTCAGACGGAGTGCCATGGTCATTACTGGACCACCACATTTGGAAAAGTAGGACTTCAACCCTCGGTTCACCACGAATTTTGCAGGTAATCTACAAAAATCAGAATGAACTATCAGCAGAAAGTAAAGTAATTTACATCCCATCTGTTCTATAGCCAGCATTGTGAGTGCAGCTCTTGCAGACATATCTGATCTGGCTTTAAACAAGTAGTTAAGCGTCAGTGCAGTTCACTGTAGGTCTACTAGTTTACATATTTACCCAGTGTAGGGCAGCTCAGTTTAGGGGTATAAAAGGGGAAAAGTGAAAGAGCAGGAAAGAAAAAGAAGCAGTTGTCAGGGAGCTGAGGTTGGGTCCTCTGGTTCATAGCTGTGTGTGAAGCAGCTGGCAGAGGTGAATTGCAGAGCTATGGTTGAGATGGGGAGAAAAGGGCAAGCCCTGTGTCCTGTTTCTAAAATCCACACAAAGAGAGGGATCCTTAAGGCAGTTTTGGGGACCCCAGAAAACAGCTGTTGTCACAGGATGGAGTGGGATGTTTTGTTGCAAAGGTGCTATTGCTGGTCTTTGTCCAGTGGGTTTAAAGCAGTCCCAAGGGTGGATATAGAAACTGTAGCAACTACAGAAAACACATTAATTTATACAAACTGTGCCAAAGGCAGTACAAAATTTGGTATCACAGCACTTTAAACAAATTGCACTTCTCCCTAATGCCACGCTGTTTTTCAAGGTATTTGGGTCTGGGGTTTTTTGCTTTGAAACAGAAAAATACTTGGTTCCCCATGTGTGTTCCTTCCACCCATCCCCCCACCCCTTCCTTTAGATACTTCAAAAGGCAAGCTCCTGAGAAAACTTTTCTGCTGGTTCCTATTGTTTCCTACTTCAAGTGAAAAAAGTACATGATGTTAAATCCGAACACCAAGACTTTGTGAATGCGTACACTTCAGAACTCCAAACCTTTCAGCCTGTGCCAATGTAAACCACCTAAAGTGCAGAGAATTAACTACACTTTATCCTCTCTGACCATGATTGAACAAGTTCCAGTCCTAAAATCTATGGCAGGGAGTTTCTCAAATCTCCCAAAGCAGAGCAGGGCATTTTCGAATGGGCATGAGAAAAAGAGGGAGATCCTCATCAAAATCTCAGTTCCAGGCCCTTGGCTCTCTCCTTCAAAAACTCTCACCTTGCTGTTTTTAACCACCACAGTCTCAAGGATATGGGGCATGAAAAAAGCCCTCCTACCTTTGCTAAGTGAAATGCTCCACATTCTTTAAATTCCTGGGAAAATAACACAGAAATTTTAATAAGCACTTTGGCAGCACATACTGGGGGTTATGTCACCCACCCTTTTTGATGTTGTTCCATTAATGTCTAACTGATCTATTTCCTTGAAAAACAAGTGCCTGGGTCAAACCCCTGGAAATCAAAAGGGGTAAGACGTACGTTTTGGGAACCCACTTAGGGACTTTCTTTCCCTCAGACAGCAACAGCCTCTCCCTGTCTTTGCTTCTTCCTCTGACTGTGGCACTCTGGACCAGCACCCTCTTCCCTGAAGATAAACCACCCTTGGGGGTCCTGGCACAGTGAGGCTTTCCTCCTGCATGCACACATCCCATCCCCACTTCCCTTTGTTGTGCTGGATCCATTGTCCAGGTCAGAGGCTCTGTGTTGCCTTAAATGACATCTTGTGTGTTGGAGCTGGGTAGCTGGGAGCACGTGAATGCTGCTATACCAGCCAAACCCTGACGTTCACACTGGCCATGAGAAACTGGTGTTTGGCTGCCACTGGGCAGCCAGAATGGTTTAAACTGAAGGTGGTCGAAGGAAGCTGGAACCATAATAGGGAGGCTGGGCCATTAAAAGGCTAGCATTCCTTAGATTTGCTTTTATGGATTTATTACTTTACTGGAATGAGCTGACACATAGGTGCAGCTGTGCTTCAGCTAGGCCACTCTCTCCTTCTAGGCTATTTGAAAACTGACATTATCCTGAGAAACAATGAGGAGTCTTACACCATCCTGTGAAGCTAAAGAGTGAAATGTAAGAAAATGTTTTTCCTGATATATTTTTTTCTCTCTGTGCAGAAATAGTGAAGTGAAGGAAAGTAGTAATACTCCTACGGAATTCTGACCTACCTGGCTATAAAAATATGTTACTCACATCAGTTCAGGAGACAGTTCTCTCAATCTTGCTTCCTCTGCAAATGCAGTTATCTTGCTCTGGCACTTTACAAAATACTCTAAATTACTATTAAATTAAAATCTTTTAATTTATGAAGGATTTCAGCTGAACTCATATTTCTGTGCCATTAATTATCAACTAGTTTACTGACTCTGGGAAAAACATTCATAAATCAATCTGAATGTACTTCCACCTTCCCTGCTGAACTGGGTGCCATCAGTCACACTCTAACCTGTGAAGGATATATTTCCCTTGGCTTCATCATTAATCTCATTTCAAATCATGTATTTCTGAATGGGCTCAGGGCAACACTTTCAAACATGGGTTTTTCAAGCTAGTGATGGCAGTATACTTAGCTGTCTGAACATGTGGATGGGTTTTCAGAGGTCTTCTGTGATGTGTGACAATTTCCCTTTTGCAATGTTAAAACTCCTTTGTTTCTTTGTTGGCTTTAGTGGGGGTGTTTGTTTGTCTGTTTTTCAGAAATAGTAATTACACTGCTCATATTTTAGACAAAATATGATTTCCAGTGGAGATCTGTGGAAGTATCAGTGGAAACACTGGTAGAGATAAATCACTGTAATTGAAGGATGCTTGGAAGGGTAGTTAAGTCAGATGGGTAAATATGGATTAAAGTGCTGAACTCAACATCCAAAATGGAAAATATTGACCTTGATATGCAGTGCTGATCTTTAATGTGCCTTCACATGGCAAAAAGATCTGCAGATCTACAGCAAGGGTAACTCATGTCCTAGAACACAGTCTGAGGAGGACTATAGTAGTATGGCAGGCAAGTGAGATATTTCAAATGCCTACAAAACTAGAAGGGTATTCTTACTACCACTTCAAAACAGTGTTACCTTAAGGTGAAAAAATAAGTGTGCTGTTTCACAGACCAGTCAACAAAAGTAAAGATTCCTATTTCATCAGCTTTTCATTCTCTGTTTGCCAAACTCAACACGAACTTTGGCAGAGGAAGGTATCTCAGGAAGTTATGCAGACTGACTTATGTATTAATCTTCACAGTGACACCCATTATGAGAAACTCAGTGATATGTGGAATGTTTTATGATGTGATTTCACTCTGATAAATAGCTAATCACCATATATTTGTGACAACAGAGAATTACAGGGAGCAGTGATGCATGTTCTGAAAAACACCATCAGGCCTTTCACGCCCTTTGCATAATGCCCTATCATCTCATCATCTGCAGTGCTTAACTTTGCAGCCTTTCTTTCAGAACCACCAAAAAAAAAAAAAAGAGTCACCATAAGAATTCTAACATTTGTCAAAGCCTCCTTTCTGTCTTTTGTGCAGTTTGTTTCTTTATTTTTCTTTTCAGTAGAAGTGTATTACATGCCACTCCACAGCTGGTAATTGTATGTGCTTGAATTAAAGCATTGATTTTCATTTTTGGAGTCAATCTCACTCTCTTTTACCTGAATGAATTACTTTTTTTTCATGAGAAAAAACATTGGTACTGGACTTCAGATACAGAATCAGAACTACTGCTGGCCTGTATTAGGAATAGCGTGGCCAGCAGGAGCAGGGAGGTCATTGTGCCCCTGGACTCTGCATTGGTTAGGCCACACCTTGAGTACTGTGTCCAGTTCTGGGCCCCTCAGTTTAAGAAGGACATCAAGACACTAGAATGTGTCCAGAGAAGGGCAACAAGGCTGGTGAGAGGCCTTGAGCACAGCCCTGTGAGGAGAGGCTGAGGGAGCTGGGATTGTTTAGCCTGGAGAAGAGAAGGCTCAGGGGTGACCTCATTGCCCTCTACAACTACCTGAAAGGTGGTTGTAGACAGGAAGGGGTTGGTCTCTTCTCCCAGGCAAGCAGCACCAGAACAAGGGGACACAGTCTCAAGCTGTGCCAGGGGAGGTTTAGACTCGAGGTGAGGAAAAAGTTCTTCACTGAGCGAGTCATTCGTCATTGGAATGTGCTGCCCAGGGAGGTGGTGGAGTCACCGTCCCTGGAGGTGTTCAAGGGGAGATTGGACGTGGCACTTGGTGCCATGGTCTAGTTGTGAGGTCTGTTGGGACAGGTTGGACTTGATGATCCTTGGGGTCTCTTCCAACCTTGGTTATACTGTGATACTGTGATACTGTGAACTACCTGTCTTCAGGAATATTTTCTGCTCTCTTTTTGAAATATTGAATGTTTCTAACTTGTGCATTACCCAAAGGGGGAAAAAGAAAAAGGATAATAAATCCCTGAATAGCTAGCACAGCTCCTAAATTCACAGCTATCTTTCAGCTATTTTGTGTTGCATTACAATTCCTTGGCTTCTCAGATGATTCTCTATTGTACAGATAAGCAATAACAGTCTGGGCAAAGCTCAAACATGAAGCCTTGAAAGAAAATACAGGTGCTGCTAGGAATTACACTGATTATGCCATGGATTGCAATCTATCGTTTAGTCAGTGGTGAGGTATATTAAGAAGGCTCCCTGGGATCCAGAGTCTCTCTGATCCTTTCCCTTGTATTATCTTTTTCACAGATGCAGGCACTTTTCCTTCTCTAGTCTACTCCTGGGGAACTAAACTGCAGACCATAAGAGTCAGTCATGTGGAAACCATATGAAGAGAAAAAAAACACCAACACACACACACACACAAAAGAAGGATCATAGGTTGTCATCCCAAAGAGATGTTCAAAAAAAGACTGAAGCTTTGTGCCAAGTTTCAGAAGGCAGATTTCTTCTCTTTCTCTCTCAAAACCTAATCATCACAAGCCAAGTCTCTGACCTGTTGCTTTTATCATACATTCAAAGCCATCTGCTGTTTCCTTATTCTTAAACTATCAATCCAATTATCTTGGGCTCAGTCTGGACTTTGTATCTCTCTGGAATGCATAAAGCTATTCAACCTGCCCTCCTGACTTCCCACGTCCCTGGTGAGAACCACCTCCTCTACAGCATAGCCCCGTCCAGATGTGGTACAGGGGAAATACCATTCATCTGCCAGCATCCTTCATCACTTCAGTTAGGATGGAGAAATAAGACCAGTCTCTGTTCTCACTCACACTGATGACAAATCCTTCAATATAAGCAGAGCTAAAGCTCTGTAATACTGACCTAGTGCTATACACTGAGCCACTGAAGTGGACCTGGAACAACAAAACATAGCTGCTGCTTCCCTTTTCTAAAGAGGTTTTCTGCTAATGTGGAGTCATGGTTTGGGTGAGGAGTTTGCCCATTCCACAGAGCTCCAGCTGCACTGCATGCTGTAGGTGTCAGAATTTGGCTGAAGATTTCTTGTGAAGATTTTTTTCTTTTTGGTCATACTGTGTGCCATATTTGTTGTGCCTTAGGCTCAACAAAGACATTCTCTGCAGTGTTTTAAGAATTTATTTCAATACTGTGTCTTGCTTCCTCCACACCTCAAGATTCTGTAGACAGCCCATAGCTTTCCCTGGCTTCTTTATATAGCCACTCAAGTACTTTCAAACAGTCATTGTTATAAACTCCAACATAAGGACTTAACACAATGCAAATTTACCACTGGGGTGGGGAAACAAACAAAACACTCAGAAAGATGTGGCTGATGTCTCATCTCACGTGCTTTCAGTTCTGTCAGGTTACATGACATGAAATGCTAGTCCACACTGGTTACTGCATGTCTTTTTTGCTTTAAGACCTGTGGTTCATTTTGCAGCTGTGCATTAAAATAGGTTTTCTCTGAGGCGCAATAAAAATATCACAGTAGAGACATACTTCATCTTTTGGACACTATGTTATGTGATGAAATTTTTCATGGTACACTTAGTTTGCTTTTGTCCCAAGTAACTGAATGTGAGAATGTGCACCAACCTGCTCCAAAGCAATTGCATTAGCCACCAAAAATTCAGAAGGCCACATGCTCTTAATTTGACTCTGTTAAGCAAAGTGGTTGTTACTTCTGCAATGAGCTTAAGAAGGAAATAAAGTGTGAGAGCACTTTATTCGTGTCTGGCTACCCTATTGTCACAGTATTACATAACAGGAGAAGTAAATATAGGGATAGTGGAACAAGGCTTTCCTTCGTCTGGCTATGATGTCTGTATTACTGACCACTTTCTGGATTTGATTCTTACTTTATTCAAACTCTCTACAGCCTTTACAAGTGGAGCATGTTGATTTCTCACTATACTTAGACTAGCTACTTTTACACTGCATCCATTTCAGTCTAATAAAAAAAGATACTGGTTTATACACTGCTTCCATTTCAGTGTAATAAAATAAAATACTGGTTCAGGAGCTTGATGCATAGTTGGGGAGTATCTGCTTTCTATAAAGGAATGGAGCAACTGATTCAACTTCTTTGCTGTATAGCTTTTGTTTATTGACAAACTTATTCCTGTAAAACCTGAGGGTGGATGAGTAAAAGGGATTGTGCCCACATTTAGATAATCCTTGATACCAGAATTTGGGAGCCTGATACCAATTAGAGCCACAGCTGTAATCAGGATTTTCTGAGAAGTGGATGCTTCTTGTAATGCAAAGGTGAACCTTACAGAAAAGCCTAGGATTTTTATAGGATTATTATGCTAGAAATAATATGGTGATGGCAGACTTCATGTGAGGTTGAAAGAACAATGATAATTACTGGCCTCTATCCAAGAACAATCAGGAAGAATTTGGGGAATTAGCACTCTCTTCAAGGAAAAAGTCACTGGCTGCTCTGGGATGATGTGGATTTTATGTATGGTTCTTTTGCTACTAAGATTACACAAGCTCTCCAGCCTTGTCTTTGCAAAAATATTTAAAGATTTTAAATGGGCTTTGCCCTAGAGAGACAGAATCCAAAATGCTGTTACACAAATAAAGTGAAGAACAGGAAGCCTATATATCATTTATTTCCTCTTGGAATTGGTGACCTTCCATCAGTCAGTAGTTTCCTTCACACTTTCTCACTTGTGAATTATAAGTTAATCAAGAGTACAATGGAAACAATGCATTCATAGCCTGCTGGCTGTATTCATCTCACTCCTCAGGGCGGATTATGGATGTTAAAGTTGTAATGAGCTTTCTTTTAGGCCAGTTTTGACCTCAATTCTGACTTTACCAGCAAAAATTCCTCACGTGAGTTTATGCAAGATGCATTTGGAGAATACACTGTGTTCTGGAAATGGGGGATGTGAAGCAGAAGCGCTCTAAAAAAGTGTGAGTATCTCCTTGATTTTATCTGCCATGTTTTAGGGCAGTGGAGAAAATGGACAATAATTCAGACTAAATATCTTTAAATTTTTGTTTGTTTGTTTCACTTGGCCTCAAAGGATCAATGTCTAATTATTTCTGAAAGGTTAGTATTTCTAGAGAGCCTTGATCCCAGAACTTACGACCCAGTAAGACGGCCATATGTGGCTGATGTGATGAAAGAAGTAGTTATGGGGAAGAGAGGTCTCCTGTAGCATGCTGACAGGCTGCCTCCTAAAGTCTGGTCCTGGGTTTGCCATGCTGAGTGATATTGATGTTATTTCACACTTACCAGGGCAGAGGGAGGAGGATTTTAGCATATCCTTCTGTTTTACAGAGCTGGCCTCTTCTGTGGGCCTTCCCCTTGAAAGGGATACAATATTTCCATTGGAAGTGTTTCTTTTCAGAACATACAGATGAGCAATAGCCATGAATGGAACACTTGGGAAGATTATTCTCTTACAACTGATAAAACTAGTAGTAACAATGGAGGAATTATTCTCGCATAAAGAAGAGTTGGTCTGAAAGGTAAAGAGGTGGTAATTAATTTCCTTTAATAGTCACACTGGGATCTCCTGTAAGTGTGCGGTCTGATGTTAATAATATATTTTCCCCCTTATAATTAATGTTCATGTTCTGTTCCTGTGGGACTCTTCTCCACTATCCTCAGCATTGTCATTACTTAAGCATGCACAAGCAACTTTAACACCTTGGTAGATTGGTAGCTAATCCAAACACTGCTTCCCTTGTCCATATCTTCTCTCCTGTCAGATTGGTGACAAATGTCAATACTGCAATCACAGGAGAGCTGGGAAAAGATAAGGTATTTTGTCCCATTTTGGAAGAATGTGAAGTTTTGAAGAAAACAGTAAGATAGCACATGGGAAAAAGTAGAATCACTGATCATAGAATAGTCTGGGTCGGAAAGGACCTTCAAAGGTCATCTAGGCCAGCCCCCTCTGCAGTAAGCAGGGGCATCCTCAACTAGACCAGGCCGCCCAGAGCCCTGTCAAGCCTCACCTAGAATATCTGCAGGAATGGAGCCTTAACCACCTCCCTGGGCAACCTGTTCCAGTGTGTCACTACCCTCATGGGAAAGAACCTGCTCCTAAGAACCAATCTAAATCTGCTCTTCTCTAGTTTGAAGCCGTTGCCCCTTGTCCTGTCACTGCAGGCCTTTGTAAACAGTTTCTCTCCAGCCTTCAGGTACTGGAAGGTCATTGTTTATGTCTCCCCAAAGCATTCTCTTCTCCAGGCTGAACCACCCCAGCTCCTTCAGCCTGTCCTTGTAGCCAAGGTGTTCTCCTCCACTGGACCCACTCCATCAGGTCCATCCCAGAAATCCATGAGGAATTGGTTCGGGAACTGCTGAGCCACTTGGACACCCACAAGTCCATGGGACCGGATGGGATCCATCCTAGGGTGCTGAGAGAGCTGGCAGATGAGCTGCCAAGCCGCTATCCGTCATTTTCCTCCAGTCCTGGCTCACTGGAGAGGTCCCAGATGACTGGAAACTGGCCAATGTGGTCCCCATCCACAAGAAGGGTCAGATGGAGGAACCTGGAAACTCCAGGCCTGGCAGCCTGACCTCAGTGCCAGGGAAAGTGATGGAGCAGATTACCCTGGCAGCAATAACTGCACACCTGAAGGATGGCCAAGGGCTCAGGTCCAGCCAACATGGATTTAGGAAGGGCAGGTCCTGCCTCTCCAACCTGATCTCCTTCTATGATCAGGTGAGCCGTCTGGTGGACGTGGGGAGGGCTGTGAATGTGGTCTACCTGGACTTCAGCAAGGCCTTTGACACCGTCCCCCACAGCAAACTGCTGGCTAAGCTGTCAGCTTGTGGCTTGGACAGCAGCACTCTGTGCTGGGTTAGGAACTGGCTGGAGGCTGAGCCCAGAGAGTGGTGGTGAATGGTGCCACAGCCAGCTGGGGCCAGTCACCAGTGGTGTGCCCCAGGGATCAGTGCTGGGCCCCATCCTCTTTAACATCTTCACTGATGATCTGGATGAGGGGGTTGAGTCAGTCATCAGCAAGTTTGCAGATGACACCAAGTTGGGAACAGATGTTGGTCAGTTAGAGGGTAGAAAGGCTCTGCAGAGGGACCTTGACCGACTGGACAGATGGGCAGAGTCCAATGGGATGGCATTTAACAAGTCCAAGTGCCGGGTGCTGCACTTTGGCCATGGCAACCCCATGCAGAGCTACAGGCTGGGGTCAGAGTGGCTGAGAGCTGCCAAACAGAGAGGGACCTGGGGATGATGATTGACACCTGCCTAAACATGAGCCAGCAGTGTGCCCAGGTGGCCAAGAGGGCCAATGGCATCCTGGCCTGTATTAGGAATAGTGTGGCCAGCAGGAGCAGGGAGGTCATTGTGCCCCTGGACTCTGCATTGATTAGGCCACACCTTGAGTACTGTGTCCAGTTCTGGGCCCCTCAGTTTAAGAAGGACATCGAGACACTTGAACGTGTCCAGAGAAGGACAACAAGGCTGGGGAGAGGCCTTGAGCACAGCCCTGTGAGGAGAGGCTGAGGGAGCTGGGATTGTTTAGCCTGGAGAAGAGAAGAATCAGGGGTGACCTCATTGCCCTCTACAACTACCTGAAAGGTGGTTGTAGACAGGAAGGGGTTGGTCTCTTCTCCCAGGCAACCAGCACCAGAACAAGGGGACACAGTCTCAAGCTGTGCCAGGGGAGGTTTAGACTCGAGGTGAGGAAAAAGTTCTTCACTGAGCGAGTCATTTGTCATTGGAATGTGCTGCCCAGGGAGGTGGTGGAGTCACCGTCCCTGGAGGTGTTCAAGGAGAGATTGGACGTGGCACTTGGTGCCATGGTCTATTCGTGAAGTCTGTTGAGACAGATTGGACTTGATGATCCTTGGGGTCTCTTCCAACCTTAGTTATACTGTGATACTGTGATACTGTGTATTGAGGGCTCCAGAACTGGATGCAGTACTCCAGGTAAGGTCTCACCAGGTCAAAGTGTCAGAATCAAATAAGCCTCCTCCATCTCTTCTGCTTTCTGAGGCTTGTGATCCAGGGATGGGCACCTTACCAAGGTGCTGGACCTACTTGCCACTGCAAAGCTGTGCCACAGCAGAATAAGCAAGGATGCTTTCGTATTTCAGCAGAGCTTGCAGCTCTCATACCTGCCACCAAGGGCAGGGACAGAGAACAAAGCCAGGGCAGAAGCAGCATGGCCTGAGCTCCTTCTATTTGTCAGTCTCTGGTGTAAGTCAAAGCCTGTTCGATATACCTGTCCTATGCACCAGAGACTAATCAACACCCAAATTACTCCAAGATCCTCTGGCTAAGCCAAGCTGGATGCTCCTTTGCTACAAACACAGATATGACTCTTCTCAGAAAGAAACAAATCTAAGAGATGACTTGTTCCTTAACAAAAAGAGCAGAAGAGTAAAAAACTGAAGAAGGACTAGGAAACTAACTGCTCTGACATTTTACCCCTTTCCCCTAGAGTTTTATACTTTTGTTAATTTAAGGCTCCTGCAGGGCAAAGGTGACACAGCAATTCTTTTCCCTTTACCCCTACATTTCCTTTAGCCTTTAATGCAATCCTGGGGTCTGTTCATCATGCTTTAAAAGATTAGGGAGAATTACTCTCAACAGAGAGCTCAGAAGAGGGAACAGAACAAAGAACTCAAATACACGCATTCTATTTCTACAGAATAGCAGAGATGCATGCTTCCAGCACACTACACAGCATTGCATGACAACTCAAGTCACACAAATCCACTAGTTTATTTTATTTCATTAAGCATGTTAACTTGAACAATTGGGCAAAAAGTTCCCAAACCAAAGTGCTTCCGAAAGTGCTTTATTTCCCTCTGCTCTACCCACCATGGCTGCTGCCACTGCCCAGTCCAAATGAGCACTTTCACTCCTGCGTGTCCAGCCTTACATGCACTCTTCCATCTCTTTGCACACAGATGAACGGGCTGCCCTTTGCTCTGCTTTGGAAACTTTCACTTTGATGTTATTAAAAGTGGGACAGTTACTTCATGGCGGAACACACACCTATGACAGTATTTTTTAGGGCTCAGCAATGACCTTGAATGACAAGCGGTCTGGCTCTTTGCTTGGGCATGTGCTCTTTGGATTGAGAAAGATTTTTCTGGGGCAGCAGAAGAAACTAAAGAAATTGTCTCACATTCTCCATCTTCTCCCTCTGACCTTCCCTGCCCCTTTGTTTTTTTTTGGTTCTCAGCACAAGGAAGAGCGAACAAGTGAAAGACAGAAGCAACACTACATTCACAAACCTTCCTCCCTAATCCCACACCTACTTTACACCTGCAGTCCCAAGTCAAAGATATTTCACTGACTTCTGTTAAAACAAACGTAGCATAACCAGCAATTTAAATTTTCTGGAAGTGTCTGTACACATATACTGTAGCAGACTTTCCCTTTTTTACCTTTTAAGGGAACACCAAAGTATCTGCAGCTTTCACTTTAGAACCAATTTTTACTTACTTCTCTATGAATAAGAACTCTATTATACCTTATTTTGCTAGCACATACAGACTTCTGCCAGATATATCTCTGGGAAAGACGAAAAAATTCCTGGCTTTTGAATGCCAACAAAAATGTCCAGTGTTGAAGACAGAGCTTTAATGCACACAAGGTACTTCTTGATATTACTCTGCTAGTTGATGTATCTCTCAAGTAGTAAAATGGTTAGACAGGACTAGAAACCTGTAAACTGAGAGTGCCACCGTTATTGATTCATTAACAGGTGTGCTCCATAAGACTCAGAGTTATGGTGTAAGGAGATTTAAAGCCATTAGGCAAAATGCCATACAGCACAGAAACATCGTCTCTGTAATGGGTTGGGGCAAACCCCCCTCCCAACACGTGCAGAAATAATGACTCAAACAAACTGATTGCAAAAGTAGTGGAGGGTTTAAATAGAGAACAGTGAGTGTGCACAAAAAGGAAACATAGTGACAAGGAAGAAACCAAAGTAAACCCAGAAAGACCCCAAACCCCACCTGAGGGTGCACCCAAAACCCCCCAGGGCTCCTCCTTCCCCCCCCCCCCCCCCCTACTATTAGGCTGGTCTCAGCTGGCCAGATCTGAGACCTCCCATCCCCCAGTGGCCTTGGGCCCAATCAGGCCCATGGCCGGGAGATCTCTCCCCCAGTTACCAAGTCTTGGAGAGGGAAGGAAAGAGGAAGTGCCAGACCCCACTGCAAAATTTATAGTGGTGCAAGGGATTATGGTAGAAATACCTAATTTCCTGTGCCCACCCACTGGGCTGGACTGCTGGGCACAGGAAACACCCCTGCAGCAGAGGGCACCCAGCCCAAACCACAACAGTCCTGCACAATACAGCTAACGCAGCAAAGTGACTTCATAGTAACCAAACTGGAAATAGAATACATAGAATACATAGAATAAACCAGGTTGGAAGAGACCTTCAAGATCATCACGTCCAACCCATCAACCAATCCAACACCACCCAAACAACTAACCCACGGCACCAAGCACCCCATCAAGTCTTCTCCTGAAAACCTCCAATGATGCTGACTCCACCACCTCCCCAGGCAGCCCATTCCAATGGGCAATCACTCTCTCTGTATAGAACTTTTTCCTAACATCCAGCCTGAACCTCCCCTGGCGCAGCCTGAGACTGTGTCCTCTTGTTCTGGTACTGGTCGCCTGGGAGAAGAGACCAACATCCGTCTGTCTACAACCTCCCTTCAGGTAGTTGTAGAGAGTAATAAGGTCACCTTGTATTGGAAATATTTCAAAGGGTGAAATGTCAACGTTTATTTTAAACACTGCACTTTTTTTCCCCCTGCTCAGTCTGACAAAAGGTATTTCTCAAATAGATTCAAGTTTTTCCCCAGTTTTCCAATTTTGTATTCCTGCTTTGCATTGGAAAAAAGCAACCTCCAAAACCACAGAAGGGAATGGAGATTAAAGATTATTTTTTTTTAATAGAAGGTTTCAGTACCTGTTTCCAGGTCCTTATGTATCTAGGCCTTGCACATTCAAACAAAGGTTAATGTGAAATGTTATCTACAAAATATGATTTAAGGAGAGGATTTCCAAACATGTGGTAGCAATTTCTACCTGGAAAATGGTACATTTTGAGTTAAAAAAAAACCACACCACAGAACAATTAAAGAGCTATTTTGTTTATCTTCCAAAGAAATCTTTGGGATACTGGTTTCGTGGAAATCTGGAATATATTCTCTCTTTAACTGGAATTACTCAGATTTCCTGAGTAACTACTGGGAAGATACATAAATATTCCAAAATTTCATATTAGAAGTGTCTCATTTGTACATAACTCATAAGCTCCTGCAGGAAGTGTCCACTGATACAGGTGTTTCCTACAATAAAAACTCCTAATTGGCCTGATGCTTCTTCCTCCACACTGTTTAATCACCACCTCAAGGCTCTGATTCAGGAGATGATGTGGGAATGACGTGAACTGCCATTGCAAGTTTCCAGTTCTAGGAGGCCAGCTAGGGATGGCAGTCCTCTATGAGGTAGCTCATGCCTTTCAATCAGAAAGCTTTTGTGTGCTTTCTCCCCCAAAGTGGTAGGAGATGCCAAGGTGCAAACTAGATCCATCATTTCCTGTAGGAGGTTCATGGTAAAGCCATATAGTGGTGTTGCTTCACACTTGGCCTTCCTGGTGTGACTGGAGACCTGCTAGTCTGTGTCTTTGGAGCCTGATCCCCAAAGTGTAAAGCAAAGAAATGGCCCTGCCAAGTGAGAGTGGCAAGGCAGCTCAAATAAACCAAAGAAAATAGTATTTTCATTTACATTATGAAAACATCCCTTTCTTCCAAAAAATTATATCATGGTGCTATTTAAAATACATAGTGGCAGCATAAGCTGCACTTGCACAGTGGTGCAGTTCTTCCATCTACAGGGAAGCTTATGTCAAGATACACACACTATGTTCTTGCTTCTAATTACGGAATAGCTGAAGTCTTTTTTAACACCTATATTGTATGGATTTAACATGCTAATGTGTAAACCTGTCTCAAATATCTAATGCTGAAAATGTTTTACTTTCTTTTTTGGTACCCTTAAGGAGTTAGTCCTGATAATTTAACTCAATCAGGCTGAAAGGCATTAAATGAAATGTCTGGAAGGAATTAATTTGAGTGCGTATCAAAAGTTGGCTATACCAGTTTCCCCTGGTAAGTAACATGAATGTGTGTGAACTGGAACCAGATACATTGATTGATTCACCTCTATTGTGAAAATATAGTTTAGAGCTAAATAGTTCTCTGTGCTGGGTTAGGAACTGGCTGGAGGGCCGAGCCCAGAGAGTGGTGGTGAATGGTGCCACATCCAGCTGGCGGCCAGTCACCAGTGGTGTGCCCCAGGGATCAGTGCTGGGCCCCATGCCCTTTAATATCTTCATTGATGATCTGGATGAGGGGGTTGAGTCCATCACCAGTAAGTTTGCAGATGACACCAAGGTGGGGCAGGTGTTGATCTGTTGGAGGGTAGGATTGCTCTGCAGAGGGACCTTGACAGGCTGGACAGATGGACAGAGACCAATGGCATGAGATTGAACACATCCAAGTGCCGGGTTCTGCACATTGGTCACAACAACCCCATGCAGAGCTACAGCTGGGGTCAGAGTGGCTGGAGAGCAGCCAGGCAGAAAGGGATTTGGGGGTACTGGTTGATAGTAGGCTGAACATGACCCAGCAGTGTGCCCAGGTGGCCAAGAAGGCCAATGGCATCCTGGCCTGGATCAGGAATACTGTGGCCAGCAGGAGCAGGGAGGTCATTCTGCCCTTGTACTCTGCATTGGTTAGGCCACACCTTGAGTCCTGAGTCCAGTTCTGGGCCCCTCAGTTTAGGAAGGAGGTTGACTTGCTGGAACGAGTCCAGAGAAGGGCAACAAAGCTGGTGAGGGGTTTGCAGCACAAGCCCTGTGAGGAGAGGCTGAGGGAGCTGGGGTTGCTTAGCCTGGAGAAGAGGAGACTCAGGGGTGACCTTATTGCTGTCTACTACTACCTGAAAGGTGGTTGTAGCCAGGTGGGGGTTGGTCTCCTCCTGGGCGGCCAGCACCAGAACAGGAGGACACAGTCTCAAGCTGTGCCAGGGGAGGTTTAGGCTGGATGTTAGGAAGAAGTTTTTCCCAGAAAGAGTGCTTTGCCACTGGAACAGGTTGCCCAGGCAGGTGGTGGAGTCACCATCACTGGAAGTGTTTAACAGGAGACTGAATGTGGCACTTGGTGCCATGGTTTAATTGATTAGGTGGTGTTGAGTGATGGGTTGGACTTGATGATCTCTGAGGTCTTTTCCAACGTGGTTAATTCTATTCTATTCAATTATTCACCCAGGAAAATATGCATCATCCCAATGGAACTTCTCTAATGACCTTAAGTAAACTAACTGCACTCCTCCTTTCTCAAAAGCAATGCCAAAATACCAACAATAGCATGGTGTATATATCTATTTTCTGAGGTGCCGATTTTACAATAAGGCATTGAGAAAAAACTGTCTCTATCCACAAACATTATTTGAGTTGTATTTGCAGCTACTGCTGTCCTTCTGCATAAATTCAACCACAAAATAACAGAAGACAATGTTCAGGGCCTCTTCTTGGTCTGTAGTTAAAAGGCAAATTGAAATGCACCTTGACCATGCTCTGTTGGCATTTTTCAAAGGACAAGCCTTGTGTCTGCTGCCAAGCTGCTTCCCAGAGCACCATTCTGTGTTAGGGGTTTACAGCTCAAAAACATCATGTCCACTAATACAAGTTTAAGAATGGCATCTGTTGGTATCTGGCTTCAGATATTTCTTAATTCTGAAGACTTGAGTTGCTCAAGTCTGTCAGTGGTATGGCTGGAGCTAAGGCTGAGGTTGAAGACTGATGGGGATGAAAAGCAAATCTCTTTGTTGGGATAGAACAAAAGAATGTAAGCACAATAAAGCACAATCACCTGTAAAGCTGGATAGGAATAATATGCTTTAGGTTATGTCAGTCTGGGGTTTAATGTCTTGGGGCAGAACTAGAATTTGGGCTCAAAGACCTGAGTTAGGCATTAGCTGATATTACAGTTACAGCCTACAGCAAAACCTTGCTGCAGGCCTCACTTACCAAACACAAGGCTATGCCTTAGCCTGGGCAAACATGTAAGCTTCCTCAGCACTCACCCTTGTGCCACATAAACTCTTAAGTTTGATTTTCAGCTGTGGGGAGTCTTTTTACTGATACACAGGTTTTTTTCAAGGGCTATTATTAGCGTACTGAAATGAAACAGCTGTTGATATGAAAAGCTTTGATACAAAACCAGGCCAAGGTAACCTTAAAACAAGTATGACTTCACGGTTTTGACAAATACATATGCTCTATGAAGGCCTGTCATGCATCAGCACATAGGAGCTAAGGAGGATTCGCATGCTGGTAGCCTAGGAATAACACTACTAAAGGCAGCAGATCCTCAGTAGGAAAGCAGAAAGAGGAACCCATTCTTGAGACCATGTCTCTGCCGCTGAAGAGAACAGTATCTGGTCGGTGACTTGCTCCCTCTGAGCAAATGAGCAAGCTTGAGCAAGTCAAGCAGCTTGAGAAGTCAAGCAGCTTACAGCTGTCTATGTTTTGTTATGTTTGCATGTGGCACATGCACATTATCAAATATTTTTAGAGTTCTTGCCTATCTTCAGCTCTGACTGAAACATCACAGGTGCTGGGACAAAATCACTTGTCTGAAGTCCTGTACAAGTGTCCATATTACAGGGGGAATGACTGTGAACAATGTTAGAAAGCCTTGTAAGGCCCATTGAGCTGGATTGAGAACAAATGTCAGCAAAGCAAATGTCTTATGAATAAACCTGAAGTAGATACGGACTGCTGGAGTATAGCAAGGAGGACAGCTAGTATTAGAGACAGGGTTAAAGGATGGAGTAGTGGGCATCAGTGGAATCAGGGGTGTTAACTTATAGACCCTGCAAGTTCAGCAGGGATGGAGGATGGCAACTGGTTTTGGAGCTGAAGAGCAGGTAGTTATATGTGTGAGGAAGGGCATGTGAGCTTCTTTCAGAGATACGACTGAGATCGTTTCCTATCTGTATCTGGTATTCTGGATCTGCAGGGCAGGGACAAGGTCAGTGGTCCAATGACTTAGGATTAGTTATGGCTGTAAACCTGGTGTGGTTCAGCTTCTGTGGTTTCCTCTAAACCCCAAATTAAAACTGATCTTGTCTAATCCCCTTGGGGCAACCTGGTATCATCCCAACGCTCTGGGCCTTAGACAATCCAAAAATTAAACTCTTCAGATCATCTTTCCCCTAACCCCAAACAAAATGATGTCAGTAAAACTCAGAAAAAACACTACCTTTCATCAGAGGTCCCTAGCTCTCACTGCAGCCCAACAGGCCCCGATGACTGTACCTGCAGACTGAGCATTTCAGCCCTGTGTGTTTTTAACCATAAACACCAGCCTAAATCTAATCCTGTCTTTAATTACCCAAAGACTCCTAATAGTATAAAAAAAAAAGTAAACTTTGACTCTTGCCTTCTCTGCCTCTTCCCCTGCAGAGGTTTTAGGGTCCAGCAGCAAACTGAACTGCCTATCCTTGTAATTCTTGCCACTCAGCCCTTCGCAACATGTATCCCCAGACTTTATTACCTATCTTGCAGCAACCCTCATGGGGCCAAAATTCAGCTTAGAGCATTTGGTCCTGTCTACTCTCCTTTCATACCAGCCTTCTGGCCTGGTGCAGTTCATATATTTTTCTCCCCATTCAGTATTTCCATATCTCCATATTTCCATTGAACCATATCTTTTATCACAAACACTATGTAAAAGTCACCCAATGTCTCCTCCTTTTTTTCTACACAGCTGGCTGTCAGCCTCTACCTACAGTTCCAAGAGCTGGGCTTCATTCACAATAACCACAGTTTTTCCTCTCATCAACTAGTATTAAATTATATCCCAGCTTCAATGCTAGTTCTAAGTTTAATTTTCTCTATCCCAAGCAGAAGAAGTTGGTCTATGTGAAGTAAGGGGCTGAAAGTGGCTTTAAGTGGGATATGCATTATTCACTTGGGCCCATCTCAGCATTACCATTGGGTCCAAAAGCTTATGTCCACTGATGGGTGCTAGAAGACACACACAGTGAGGGTATTGCAGTCTCGGCTGAGTGGGAACCATACAACTATGGGTAGGCCTGTGGTGAGGATTAGGAAGAGCAGAGATTTAAGAGATGAATTTACTACTATGTCCTGCAAGTTCTTCTGTTCCAGGATGATATACTGTTGCCTGGCTATGGCTATACTTAGAATATGAAAGAGATTTTCAGCTTTTTTATACAACCCTTTTATCTCTTTCCTCTTTACAAAAATGTCAAATAAATGTCACTCATTGGTGAATTCCTTTGAAAATGCCCCAGCTCATACTCTTCATGGTGAGGTGGCTGCCTGGTGGTGTCTGACTGTACTTCTATAAAGCAGTACTGCTCTGCTTCAGGAGGCTTCTATGGAGGTTCACTGCCAGTTCTACACCAACATTCCCCAGACTCCCTAAAGACAAAGCAGGTGTTATAACCAAAGTCCAAGGGCCTGAATAGCTGCCTTTATATCTTGCTTGAGTCCTGTCTGCCACATCAGCTACATTCCTGACAGTGAGCTGGGTACTTTTAGAAGTGTAGAGATGGGGAAAAGGCAATCTTCCTGCATCGGGGCTGTGCAGGAATTCCCTGGCCAGGACATGTCACCCAGAGAGCAGCCTGCCTGTGGGTAAGTGAACCATTTGCTGTCTTAACTCCTATACTGCACTTTTGACTAAACTTTTGGGTCTGAAGAAGCTGTATTTTTCTGGAATGTTTGTAGAAAAGTAGATTCTTAGTTTGCTGCCAGGTAGGAACGAAGAGTTGAGTCTTCAAGAGCAGCAAGTGGCATATTAGAAAGTGTAAAGGCTTCCAAAAAATAAAGAGGACTATATTTCTGCTTCTGATTCACTGTTCTGTGCCAAATAACACTTTCTCAGTCACCTTTTCTTCCTAAAAGAGAACAGGTTGTGACAGATTGAAGTCTTCTCTCCTGCTATGTCAGAATCCTTTATGTGGCAATTACAACATCATTTTTGTTTCACAATCAGCTGAAGTCAGTTCAAAACAGCACGCCACCTCACACATGAAATAGCATGGCTTTATGTGATGGGGACTGGAATTTGGCAGGAGCATTTCCTCATTTTCAGTCTGCCTCTTTCTGTCTCAACATTTTACACTCAATGCGGAGTAACTTGAGTTTTGAAGTCAGTCAGGCTTATTCTGGAGGAGTGACTCATCTAGGGCAAGCGGAGTAGCCAGCACCCACTTGTTCTGAGGGGAAATAAAATACTAAGCAGTGGAGGAGGAGAAAAATTACAAATCCATGACAGGGGGGACCTCAAATCTTCCAGATAAAGCCTGTGATATTTATCAGCAGCTCAGAGACCAGCAAGCTTGGTGCTCAGTGGACAGTTTCTTTATCTTCTCACTTTCCATGGTGACTGCCTTTCTCAGCTCACATGCCATTGACAAGGATGGCCTTGTTCAAAGAGAAGCCAGATGGCTGCATGAGAGTCCCCAGATCAGTGGCTCCTATTTACATAATCAACAGCTCCACTTCTAGCCTTCTTTATTTTTTTTTTAAAATACATCTCCAGAACAGCAAACTGGCCAAGAGCATACCTAAAGGCCACAGGGTTCTTAGTGATTTTGGATATCTCTGATATTCACTTTGTCACATCTTCTATCAGATCTATGAATATAATAAAGCATTTCCTATCAGTATTGCCTTCCACTTGTGATTTCTTTTGTGACCAGAAGAGACACTGTGTTGTCACTGCACAAAAGCTTTTCCAGACAACCACTTCTGTAATGCTTCCTCTGACAAAACTGCTACCATCATGAACTCAAGATGGCCGGCTCTAAGCTCATCCAGTTGTCCTTATTGCCATGCAGTTCCTACTTTGCACTTTGGCCACAACAACCCCATGCAGAGCTACAGGCTGGGGTCAGAGTGGCTGGAGAGCTGCCAAACAGAGAGGGACCTGGGGATGATGATTGACACCTGCCTAAACATGAGCCAGCAGTGTGCCCAGGTGGCCAAGAGGGCCAATGGCATCCTGGCCTGTATTAGGAATAGCGTGGCCAGCAGAAGCAGGGAGGTCATTGTGCCCCTGGACTCTGCATTGGTTAGGCCACACCTTGAGTACTGTGTCCAGTTCTGGGCCCCTCAGTTTAAGAAGGACATTGAGACACTTGAATGTGTCCAGAGAAGGGCAACAAGGCTGGGGAGAGGCCTTGAGCACAGCCCTGTGAGGAGAGGCTGAGGGAGCTGGGGTTGTTTAGCCTGGAGAAGAGAAGGATCAGGGGTGACCTCATTGCCCTCTACAACTACCTGAAAGGGGGTTGTAGACAGGAGGGGGTTGGTCTCTTCTCCCAGGCAAGCAGCACCAGAACAAGGGGACACAGTCTCAAGTTGTGCCAGGGGAGGTTTAGACTCGAGGTGAGGAGAAAGTTCTTCACTGAGCGAGTCATTCGTCATTGGAATGGGCTGCCCAGGGAGGTGGTGGAGTCACCGTCCCTGGAGGTGTTCAAGGGGAGATTGGATGTGGCACTTGGTGCCATGGTCTAGTTGTGAGGTCTGTTGGGACAGGTTGGACTTGATGATCCTTGGGGTCTCTTCCAACCTTGGTTATACTGTGATACTGTGATACTTCTTTTCTTTCCTGGCTGCTGACTTTTTATTCTAAAAAATTTAACTTTTAAAACCAAATGCACAAAAACATGGTTTTCCTAGGTGTGAGAGGACCCATGTCAGGGGTGGCTGTAGGCAAAGGCTGGCCATAAACAAGGACTAATAGCAAACAGCTCCATGTCACCTTACTCTTGTGCTAAGAGCAATGCTACAGGTGTGGAACAACTCATTGCACATGTAATCCACTTGATCCCCTGCTGAATCCAAAAGTAAACATTTGCTGATAACAAAGGTTTGGGACCAGTAATACCAGTATCAATAGATGGCTTGCTACTTTCCATCAGAATGCTCTTTTATGGTTTTTTTTCTGGTGCCTGCAGGGACACATGTCTATTGTCACAAAAGTTGAAGAAACTCAATAATTTTGAGATCTTCACCTTTTTCTCAAACTTAACAGATTGGCCAACAGGTTCAAAGGATATCCAGAGAAGCATACACAAAATGCATGCACCAACCCTGAAAGGTGGTTGTAGACAGGAGGGGGTTGGTCTCTTCTCCCAGGCAACCAGCACCAGAACAAGAGGACACAGTCTCAAGCTGCATCAGGGGAGGTTTAGACTCGAGGTGAGGAGAAAGTTCTTCACTGAGGGAGTCATTCGTCATTGGGATGTGCTGCCCAGGGAGGTGGTGGAGTCACCGTCCCTGGAGGTGTTCAAGGGGAGATTGGATGTGACACTTGGTGCCATGGTCTAGTTGTGAGGTCTGTCGAGACACGTTGGACTTGATGATCCTTGGGGTCTCTTCCAACCTTAGTTATACTGTGAGACTGTGATACTGTGATACTGAGATAACCACATGCACTAAACATGATCAATAATCCATGTTTCCCCAAGAAAAATCATTGCTATTATCTCAATACACAGACCAGGCGGGTTGCAAGGTTTAACAAACCAGTAACTCAGAAGTAACAATGTCTAACTTTTATACATCTGGGTTGTGCCTCATCTCATTTAACTCCACTTCTTTACAGTACAAGTGCTGGCAGCACAGCTAACTGTCAAAAACTGCCCTCGTAGTCAAAGGAGACAAACATGAACTCCCAGGGCACAAGTCATCCAATTTTAACACAGTTATCAAAAACTACTAAATGCTTGAGGTGTGCCAGTGGATAGCAAAAGACCAGGCTCAGGCCACCCCCCTTCTCCCCTTCTCTAGCTCCCCAGGATCTCAGGATACCCCATTGCTACCCTTTCACATGTACTCTTTCTGGCCTTCTTAAACATATCTTTTCTTCATTCAGTTCTCAGCCTCTTCACCTCTTCGGTTCTCTTCTCTTCCCCTCCAAAAATGAACAGTCTCAAGCTGTGCCAGGGGAGGTTTAGACTCGAAGTGAGGAAAAAGTTCTTCACTGAGTCATTCGTCATTGGAATGGGCTGTCCAGGGAGGTGGTGGGGTCGCCGTCCCTGGAGGTGTTCAAGGGGAGATTGGATGTGGCACTTGGTGCCATGGTCTAGTTGTGAGGTCTGTTGGGACAGGTTGGACTTGATGATCCTTGGGGTCTCTTCCAACCTCAGTTATACTGTGTGATACTGTGATAAAGAAAATCATCTAAAGGAAAAGAATTAAATACTTGTATTTTGGAAAAAACCAAAACCCAAACCAAAAACCAAACCAAAACCCTTTACTCAGTTTACATGACAACCCTTTTGACGTGTTCTGGCATTTAGCTTGCACTCTATTTGGATGGCAATATCAGACATGGAGGGAAAATACTGTATTGAACACTCAGAAGCAGAATGGCAAAACTACAGGATGGGGATTCAGGAATAAGAGGAATCTCTGAAACGGACTTCATTCTTAAAAACTTATCAGGCTATCCGAGCGAGTATGTCCTTTTGACTTCTCTATTTCTCAGATTTTAAAAACCTAACCAAAGTGCATCAACATTCTGCTGCTGTATTTTTACAGTGTACATTACAAATGAGAAGGGTGAGTGCATCTGAAGAGTGATGGTCTTTCCTTTGGATGCTTGATATCCTCTGCAGCTAAGTGCTGCCTTGAGACTGATAGAAGCTTACGTATACCCAATTTACAGTCTATTTAGAGGTTTAAAAGTGCATCTAATACTTTCATTTCTTTGTTCTGGTTTAATTATTTATTTTTTTGAAAATACTCAGGCTACAGTCTAGGAAAAATGCAAGTTTTGCAGATACATTTATCAGTCTTTGCATTATGAGTTAGTAATATACATCATCTGGTACTTACTTGTACGTCCTAAAAACCCTGTAAGGGAAGATGGTGAATACATGTTCTAAAATAAGTATATGCTTTAAACATGCTCTTAAATTGTACTACTTGTTTTTCTTCATTTTCTAGATTTTTCCATTTCCTTTCCTGGAGTTTTATTTCCTCTGGGGCATATCATAACGTCCTTATTCAGACAAAACTACCTTTCTATTTATTTTGCGTAGGCTGAAAACTGCATGAGCCAGTAATATCCTCAAGACAAGTACTTTCTTATCACTTAGGACTGCAAAGTTAAACTGTTTTTTTACACATTAACTATTGAATAAAATTATATTGAGGTCAACAATCTGTTTCTGGAAAGGATTTTCTTAAAAATCCAGAGAAAGCTCAGGATTATAAGTCACAATGTTTATACCGGTCTAAGGCATGATGGCTCACATGTACTCAATTTTTGTACTGCTTGTGTTTAAAAAGTACAATGAAAGCAGTCTTAATCCTGCATGGAGACCACCCTTGTGGTTTCCACACTCCCATCAGGTCTGTTCAGACAATAACACCCTTTGGAAGTAAGATTCTCCCTTTTTACTTTCCTGTCTGGTTTTCCACTTTTTCCTTTGAATTTTCTCTTGTGTTTGCATTTTCCTCTATACTTACAGCTTTGTCTCAGGCTGTTGGGCAATAGGCTGTGGCCCTACACCAGTGTCCAGGAAATGTTAGGAGAATGCTTAGCATTTGATCATCACCATACTGTGCAACATTTCACATATTTTTTTGTAACCATAATTTCAATAGTCCCTTCAATACTGATGAAATTTGTTGTATGCCAGGAGGGGTCTCTCAGATTAAGTAGTTTACTTGTGTATTAAAGACTGTCATGGAACTTTAACTGTGAGACATCAACCAAATTGATTGAGACTTTAACACAAGGTTGATGACCTATGGCTGGAATTCAGTATCCTTTCCCCCAGGAGAGCTACTTTATTACTCTGCAAGTGTTTCTAGTTCATTCATTGGGACTACTTGTAATATGTAGTCATTGTGATTGAGGAAGTCAAAATCCATCCCTGTTAACAAAAGATTATTTTAACACTTAAGACTTCCTTTGTGGATCTTTTGCTTTGACTAGTGAGCACCTCATCAGGTGAGTCACCCCCTTTCACTAGGACTAAAGCTTGCACAGCTCGATCTATCAAGATTTATGGGCATGCATGTGTATACCCCATTAAGGTACACCAGTGAAGTGAAGGGCAAAGCTTTGGAATCATGAGAAATTCACTGTGAGCAAGTAATACTAGACTGGGGTTAGAAACATGTTGTGAACATTTTGGCAAAGGAGACCATTTATCTGAAAACATATCTGAGCTGGGTAATAGTCTGTGAAGTCTAAGCAGCTCTTAGTGGAGTGGAAATCATAAGCTTGAACCAGGTGTCCCATGCAATGTAACAGGAAGCAGGACACAGTAGGGTAGGATTCACAAGCCAGATGGAAAGACTTGTTGCCTAAATGCAGAAGGGACCGGGGCTTTGTATCTTACAGATGGCCCTAAGCACAGCCCTTTCTAAGACACTGAAGTAGTAAAGGGAGGTAGGGTTTCAAGATGCCATTCTATCCTGTGCTTCCTCTGGTGCATGCATTTCACCTGCCTGGGGAGCAGTTCAGGCTCTGCATCTTGAATGTTCAAGGCCACAAACAACAGGCCAGCCAAGTGGCTCATGGGCACAAAACCAAGGTGTTTCTCCCCTCCCGCTTTTCCTGCCCTGATCATCCTTACTGCTGGTCCCTGACCCATCTGTAAGCTGGTTCAGTTCTGTAATGTGGGAAACAAAATGGCCATCTCTTCACTTTTTCCTTTTATTTTGTGATACAGACAGCTGAAGATACTTCTGCAGATGCCTGACTAGGTTGGAGACCAGATGGCAACTGGCAGAAGCACACAGCTAGGAGTGGGGGACAGAGGCTGGCAAGCTGGCATTTTCCAAATTAGGGGTGCAAATGGGACTGTTCCTCCATCATCTAAATGCACTCAAAGGTAGAGTGGACTGAAATAAGATGCAGTCTGTTATAAAACCTCACCCTTCATCCATCAGTACACCTGCATGTGAATCCTCACAATTGCTCACAGCAACTTCCCTGCAAGGCATCTCAAGGGGTCCAGTTCGGTCAATCTGAGTCAATTTTGCCCCCAAAATTATAAACTGATTTGGGGAAGAAAGCCACCACCTTTCCTAGGCAATGACTGCCTTATTCTGAGTACTAATAATACCAGAATAACTATGAACCCCCACATAATTAAACTAAAATTTCATTGTACAGTAAAATTTGTAACATCTCTTTGCGAGGCTGCAACGTCAGCTTAAAGTATATACTTTAAAATTCTATTTTATTTCTTCTCAAGCCTTCTTTTCATTTCACACTATGAACCACAGAAATGCCAGAGTTTTTCCCTGAGACTTTGATCACTGCATTACCATGACAACAATGTATTTACTGTAGATGTAATAGATGGACTTCAGATGTTAACTGTATTCCTCTAAAGTCTACAGGAGAGCTCTTGGTCACCATCACAGTATCACAGTATCACTAAGGTTGGAAGAGATCCCAAGGATCATCAAGTCCAACCTGTCCCAACAGACCTCACAACTAGACCATGGCACCAAGTGCCACGTCCAATCTCCCCTTGAACACCTCCAGGGATGGTGACTCCACCACCTCCCTGGGCAGCACATCCCAATGACAAACGACTCGCTCAGTGAAGAACTTTTTCCTCACTTCGAGTCTAAACCTCCCCTGGCACAGCTTGAGACTGTGTCCCCTTGTTCTGGTGCTGCTTGCCTGGGAGAAGAGACCAACCCCTTCCTGTCTACAACCACCTTTCAGGTAGTTGTAGAGGGCAATGAGGTCACCCCTGATCCTTCTCTTCTCCAGGCTAAACAATCCCAGCTCCCTCAGCCTCTCCTCACAGGGCTGTGCTCAAGGCCTCTCCCCAGCCTTGTTGCCCTTCTCTGGACACGTTCAAGTGTCTCAATGTCCTTCTTAAACTGAGGGGCCCAGAACTGGACACAGTACTCAAGGTGTGGTCTAACCAATGCAGAGTCCAGGGGCACAATGACCTCCCTGCTCCTGCTGGCCACACTATTCCTAATACAGGCCAGGATGCCATTGGCCCTCTTGGCCACCTGGGCACACTGCTGGCTCATGTTTAGGCAGGTGTCAATCATCATCCCCAGGTCCCTCTCTGTTTGGCAGCTCTCCAGCCACTCTGACCCCAGCCTGTAGCTCTGCATGGGGTTGCTGTGGCCAAAGTGCAGCACCCGGCACTTAGAATAGAATAGAATAGAATTAACCAGGTTGGAAGAGACCTTCGAGATCATCATGTCCAACCTATCATCCAACACTACCCAATCAACTAAACCATGGAACCAAGCATCCTGTCAAGCCTCACCCTGAACACCCCCAGTGACGGCGACCCCACCACCTCCTCAGGCAGCCCATTCCAGTGGGCAATCACTCTCTCTGTGTAAAACTTCCTCCTAACCTCCAGCCTAAACCTCCCCTGACGCAGCCTGAGACTGTGTCCTCTTGTTCTGGTGCTGGCTGCCTGGGAGAAGAGACCAACCTCTGCCTCACTACAACCCCCCTTCAGGTAGTTGTAGAGAGCAATAAGGTCACCCCTGAGTCTCCTCTTCTCCAGGCTAAGCAACCCCAGCTCCCTCAATCTCTCCTCATAGGGCTGTGTTCCAAGCCCCTCACCAACCTTGTTGCTCTTCTCTGGACTCGCTCCAGCAAGTCAACCTCCTTCCTAAACTGAGGAGCCCAGAACTGGACACAGTACTCGAGGTGCGGCCTAACCAGTGCAGTGTACAGGGGCAGAATGACCTCCCTGCTCCTGCTGGCCACACTGTTCCTGATGCAGGCCAGGATGCCATTGGCCCTCTTGGCTGCCTGGGCACACTGCAGGCTCATGTTCAGCCTACCATCAACCAGCACCCCCAGGTCCCTCTCAGCCTGACTGCTCTCCAGCCACTCTGACCCCAGCCTGTAGCTCTGCATGGGGTTGCTGTGGCCAATGTGCAGAACCCGGCACTTGGATGTGTTCAATCTCATGCCGTTGGACTCTGCCCATCTGTCCAGCCTGTCGAGGTCCCTCTGCAGAGCCTCTCTACCCTCCAGCACATCAACTCCTGCCCCCAGCTTGGTGTCGTCAGCAAATTTACTGATGATGGACTCAATGCCCTCATCCAGATCATCAATAAAGATGTTAAAGAGCATGGGGCCCAGCACTGATCCCTGGGGCACACCTCTGGTGCCTGGCTGCCAGCTGGATGTGGCACCATTCACCACCACTCTCTGGGCTCAGCCCTCCAGCCCGTTCCTAACCCATCGCAGTGTGCTCCCATCCAAGCCATGGGCTGACAGCTTGGCCAGGAGTTTGCTATGGGGACAGTGTCAAAGGCCTTGCTGCAGTCCAGGCAGACTACATCCACAGCCTGCCCCACATCCACCAGGCAGTCACCTGATCATAGAAGGAGATCAGGTTGGTCAGGCAGGACCTGCCCTTCCTAAACCCATGCTGGCTGGGCCTGATCCCTTGGCCATCCTCCAAGTTCTGTGTGACTGCACTCAAGATGACCTGTTCCATGATCTTGCCTGGCACTGAGGTCAGGCTGACAGCTCTGTAATTCCCTGGCTCATCCAACCGGCCCTTCTTGTGGATGGGCACCACGCTGGCCAGCTTCCAGTCATCTGGGATGTCTCCAGTGAGCCAGGACTGATGAAAAATGATGGAGAGCGGCTTGGCCAGCACATCTGCCAGCTCTCTCAGCACCCTGGGATGGATCCCATCTGGTCCCATGGACTTGTGGGGATCCAAGTGGCTAAGCAGATCACCAACTACCCCATTCTGGAACAGAGGAAGACTATGCTGCTCCCTAACTCCTTCTGCCAGCTCTGCAGGCCAGCTGTCTGGAAGACATTCTGTCCTGCTAGAAAAAATTGAGGCAAAGAAGTTGTTAAGTAACTCTGCCTTCTCCTCATCCTTTGTTACAACATTCCCCTCCGTGTCCACCAAGGAGTGGAGGTTGTCCCTGCCCTTCTTCTTGCTATTAATGTATTTATAGAAGGACTTTTTGTTGTTCTTCACAGCAGAGGCCAGTCTAAGCTCCAAATGTGCTTTTGCCTCCCTAATTTTCTTCCTACAAGACCTAGCAACATCTTTAAACTTTTCATGGGTTGCCTCCCCTTTCTTCCAAAGATGATACACCCTCTTTTTTTCCCTTAGTTCTTTTAGAAGCTCATCACCCATCCAGGCTGGCCGTCTGCCCCGGCGGCTCCTCTTCCGGCGCATTGGCACAGCCTGATCCTGTGCCTTCAAGAGTTCCCCCTTGAAGTAGTCCCAGCTCTCCTGGACCCCTTTGTTTCTAAGGGCTGTCTCCCAAGGAACCTTCTGAGTTAGTTCCTTGAGCAACCTGAAGTCCGCCCTCCGGCAGTCCAGAGTGGAGGTCTTCTTGCTGCCCCTCTTAACTTGACCAAATACTGACAATTCAATTCTCTCCTGGTCGCTGGCCCCTAAACAGCCTCCGACCACCACATCCCCACCAGCCCTTCCCTGCTGGTGAAGAGGAGGTCTAGCATAGCCTTACCCCTGGTAGGCTCACTCAGCACCTGGGATAAGAAGCTGTCCTCCATGCATTCCAAGAACCTCCTGGACTGTCTCCTCTCTGCTGTGTTGAGTTCCCAGCAGATGCCAGGCAGGTTGAAGTCGCCCATGAGAACAAGGTCAGGCGATCTTGAGACAGCCTTAAGTTGCCTAAAAAATGCTTCATCAACTTTTTCTTCCTGGTTGGGTGGTCTATAACAGACTCCAACCAGGATGTCAGCCCTGTTAGCCCTGTTGGACTTATTAAATGGCATGCCATTGGACTCTGCCCATCTGTCCAGTCGGTCAAGGTCCCTCTGCAGAGCCTTTCTACCCTCTAACTGACTAACATCTGTTCCCAACTTGGTGTCATCTGCAAACTTGCTGATGACTGACTCAACCCCCTCATCCATATCATCAATGAAGATGTTAAAGAGGATGGGGCCCAGCACTGATCCCTGGGGGATGCCACTGGTGACCATATACCAAGATAAATGAAAGACTGACTTTCTCTGCTAAAGAGCTATCTAGCAGGTAATTTATATTTCCTTTCAACTTCTCCCTGCTCTTTTAGCAGAGTCCACTGCCTTCCATCTCTTTTAAATCTGACTATTTTAATTACATGGAAAACCAGGTCAAACTTTTATTTACAGTTTGCTTTTTGCTGACTGAAGCCCGTAACCCAGCAAGTTAATGCATCAATCTGACAGAATGTGACGTATGGACACCTGCTGTTTACACTTTTCTAATTTCAGAGCTTTCCAGAATGCAACAGCAGAAAAGAAATGCATAACGTTTTGCCCTTAAACAGCTCACAACTAAAGGATGGTATTTTGCATACATATAGGCTTGGAGCGTAAAAATATATGATAGAAACAAGACTTATTGCTCTCCTGAAGACATTGATGCATGAGAGTAATCAAGTCACTGCAACAGTAAAAATAACTTCAAACTTAAGCAGGAGTTTTAACACCTTGTGGAATTACACACACAATACAAAACAGCGCACGCAATTCTGGCTCAGCAAGAGGCAATGTTGTTTCAGAAAGATTACTTGTAAAGTTTGTATCCCTGCCCATGGCAGGGGGGTTGGAACTAGTTGATCCTTGAGGTCCCTGCCAACCCTAACAATTCCATGATTCTATTTCCTTAGCTTAACAAGGAAATAATTAGACAATAAAATTAATTTTACACAAGGTTTCGTAGAGAGTAAATTATCAATAGTTATTAAAAGCGTCATTAATGCCTGTCAATCTGCTCCTAAAAGATGTCATTACAAGATCAGAAAACTGATTGAAAGTCTGTTTGATCTCAAGAGTTTGGTTACATACTGACAGTCTTGAAGCAGTATGTGTAAGAGACGAACTGTTGAAGCTTTATATAGTTCTGAACATGAACAAGTGGTATTTTGTAAGATATAAAAACAGTATATAGTTCTTTAAAATGAAAAGCATACCACTAAGGCAGTCATAAAAATTACTTTAGCTATAGTAAGAAAAAATCTTTTTCTATTTAAACTAGTTAGAATTGTTAATTTAAAATCTCCAAAGACTGATTTAACCATACCCAAACAAATACCACAGCAGCTGAGACACCTGAAAATAAACAAGAAAGTAGCATTGTGGACTCAGTATTTATTATTTCTCAATGATATATGTTTCAGAACACAAATTCTATGTTAAATTTAACCTTTTTAAACCATCTTTTTAGAATAGAATAGAATAGCATAGCATAGAATAGAATAGACCAGGTTAGAAGAGACCTTCAAGATCATCATGTCCAACCTATCAACCAACACCACCCAATCAACTAAACCATGGAACCAAGCATCCTGTCAAGCCTCGCCCTGAACACCCCCCACGATGGCGACCCCACCACCTCCTCATGCAGCCCATTCCAATGGGCAATCACTCTCTCTGTGTAACTTAGCCATGTAACTTAATAGAAACAAACTTTCCAGGGAACTACTTTGCAATTAAAGTCCTTTCCCCCCCTCTGACCCACCTCAAGTATGCTGAACCACAAAGCTCCCCTTTTCAAAATAGATAAAGAGGCCAAAATAAGTATGCATGTTGAGTCACGGAAAGGGGTGAACAGAACAAGGCACATAAGGAAACAGCATCGAATGGCCTTGGTGTAGCCATAAATCTCTGGGTCATAAAGCCAAAATTTTGGTCAACTGAGGTTCAAAGTCGTCAGAATCTCATTCTAAATGTGTGTGGCACAGATTTGCCCAGTACAAAGTAGACCTGAACCCAGTTGCTAGTCACTGGAAATGCCTCAGCTTGCCAAGTTCACCAACCACCACATGCCACCTCCCTTGCCTGCTGTGGCACAGGGGATGTAAGAAAACTGGCCATGAGCCAGAAATATCTTATGTTATGCTCATCCTGTTCTTCTAAATTATCTCCTGGGCCTGTTAGCAGCTAAAATAACTGAACTAGGCAGTGCTGCTAGTGGTGGCAGCCATTGATCTGGAACCACCCTTCAAGATTCAGCAGGGTTGTGCATAAAATACCTCTTCTTAACCCTATTTTTGTACACAACCTCTTTAGGAGCTCCTCTAAGAAAACCTTTCCTCAGTAAATACAACTACATCTTCACAGAATCATCAATGAGAAAGTCTGAAGTCTTTACTGTTTTATTAGACTCATGTATTTGGCTGCAGAAACACAAATTTTACTCAGGGTTAAATCCGTCAGATGTCCCTCAACTCTTGACTTTTCTAGAGAGCAGTCTGGGGACAGTGCCTGCCTGGAAGCTCTGCCTGGTTCTTCCAATTCTGAGAACCTTCCTTGGTTACACAGAACGTTTCCATCATCAAATCACTGAAAGTTTGCAGTCTGGTGTCTGCCTTGGAATTATAATTATTCCTGATTTCAGCCAAAAAACTTAGGAAATAGAGACGATATCTTCTCAGAAAAAGTTAGTCCTTGCTTTGCAGATGAGTAGGCTCTTTGCAAAAAGAATATTTTAAAATCTGCCAGGATTTGCCAACATTTAATGAAACTGAAGTCATTATCTTACCACATGAAGATGAAAGTTACCACTGGAGAACTGATTTGGGTCATGCTATGATGGCAATGCTGGCACTAAAGTAGCCACATCCTTCCCCTGTTCGCTCAGCTTACAACAGCAGTTGTGCAGTGATTCAGAGAATTGATTGGGAGCTGCCAGTGAATAATCTAACTTAAAATGACCAGCAACAACAAACCAAAAAACCATTTTATCATAGTGTGATTATTAAATCATTAAGTACTGAATCATAATGAATATGCAGGAAGTGAATAAATTAAAACTGCACAGGCAGACTTAATTCTACTATTTCTTAGTTTTTGAGTGTTCAACTTTGCATCCATAGTGGTTAGCATGTAATACAGTTTCTGTGAGTGTATGACTTTGCTAGATCTTAAAAAAAACCCAGAAAATCTAATTACTTTGCATTGTTGTGCCATTGCCAAAATATCATCAGCCTTCCAGTCACATTAGCTAACAAGCTGTGGCAGTTGGAGTGGTCATAGGTTCCTAGTGTAGGCTGGTACAAAGGGGAGCAGCGGGAGAGGCTCTCACCCTAGGTTTCAAGGCAGCACAGAAGCACTGAGTTTGCCAGCACCAGGCTCTCCTCTCAGATGCTTGGGTGAGCAAGCAGCCCTTGACTGTCCCCCTAGCCTTCAGCCTGACAACTCCTTCTGTACCTCAGAAGCCTCGCTCCAGCCCACTTTAGGAGGAACACATGCTCTTCTTTATTTTTGTTCTTCCAAGTCCCAAGTACTTCCCAAGCAACACTGAGTGTCATCCCCTGCTTTACAATCCCACTTTCAGACTCTGTCCAGAGATCTTTGCTTCTCCTACAGCTTCTTCCTCCATACTGCACTGCACTCATGTTACCACCCTGATCTCCCTCTCCCAGGTTCACCTCCAGGATCTCTTCTCTTCCTGACACTCTGGTTTCCAGTTGTCCACAGCACTCCCTTCTTACCAAGCTCATACTAGGGGCCTTTTTTCCATCCCTCCCCCTTCTTTCCACTGCCATTGATTTCAGCTCCAATTTCATTGTCTTCCTTGCTCCTCATCCACTGTCCATGTTCCTTCTGTTGGTCATCATTTTTACTCCATCCACGTTCCATGTTCCCTTTCCTGCTGATCCATTCTCCTCCCCAGTTCACTATCTCACTGTCTAACCTGTACAAATTTCCTCCATTTCTTCAATTGCCAGATTGTGACAGGACAAACCCCAGCCCCACTTCTCCCGGCTGCTGCATATCATGGAAAACATTCATCGGACTGTGTAAAAGTGGCTTAAATGCACACCTGCTCCCAAGGAAACCCATCTTTCCTCCTCAGACACCCCACCCACCCCCACTTTGTACAGCTGCACAGTGAATGAGATTAGGAAAACACCACAGCTGAAAATTAACCCACGCAAATACAAAAGGCTATATTTCAGCAAGATCAGCCTCCTGCTCTGGCCCGCTGGACCAGGACAAGGGAAATAGCAGAAAGGAGTGTCCAGAATTGTGAGTAAGGCTTCGCTGTAGCAATGGAGACTTACATGTATTAAAGCACCCTTGCAACTATGGCTTTAGCAAAAATGGGTAAGATTTGACAAAGCAATGGAAAATCAGTCTTAAATTGAAGAATATGCTATGGAGGCAGTGCTGCCTGAATTCATGCCAGAAATGTCTCGTGACTCCCCAGTTACTGGCTTTGTTCTTTAAGACAATTTTCTTGCACAAGGCATCACGCTCTGGCAGAGTGAGGAGTTCATATCAAACACACTCCTCCACAAGAAACCTGTAGACTAGCTTGGAAACAAGACTAGGGAGAAGCATCCAAAAAGTTATTAACTCCAGATTGAGATGCAGAAAAATAGGCTGGCCTGAAGTGAGCCACTTCCTACCTTATAATCCCTGAAAAATATGCAATCTCCACTGTAGCCACACTCCTGGTTAAAGTGTAGGAAGAAATGCAACAATTCAGCCTATTCATCAGATGAGGGTTTGGATTCTGTTATCTGGATCCTATTTAGGTGTAGTCTGTACTTCAAATTTTGAGTGGCACTGTCCGTGAAGAATGTGGAAAAACCTTCCATGAAACCTTTATTGGACACAACTTTGTGCCAACTCTACATAGTTGCCCTAAGCATCTCTTCACTTGGATAGCTCATTCTGTTCAGGAAAACAGTTCAGTTTTGCTAGAAAAGTAACTGCATTCAATACATATCTGCTAGAGAAAGTTACCACTGTGCCCTTATGTGTATTGTTGTCAGCAAAGACCTTTAAGAGCAGACAAAACTCAGCTTGTCAAAATGACCTTCCTGCAGTAGCATTTCTGAGCTCACTCTGCAGTGCCTCTCACTTTCCTTCTCTGTCTTGCAAAACATTAATCTAGATTCATAATTCAGATGCTCAAAAGAAGCAAAAAAGGTTACAGCAGTGCCTGAATCAATTCAAGTTTTTCAGACAACACTGTGAATCAACATTTTTCATGAATAGGGTAACTAGAAAGAGCCAAAAGGTTTGAGTATGTGTTCATTGTTCACAAATCATCACTTTCAGACACCTTCCAGGGCTGATGCGGTCAGGGTAATCCTCAGAGGACTCAGCATACAGCTCTGCCTTTAGGTACAGATTGCCCAAAATATTCTGCAACAGAACACTGTCCTCTTTTGGGGTACCAGATGGGTAAATTTTAAAACTGTCAAACATGCAGCTGAAGAACAACCAAACTAACTTTGATTATAAACCTACTTCAGGTCATCCAAGCCCTATGCAGACTAATGCAAAATTAAGAGAAACAGGAGAACAAATGCACAGGTGAAAGTAAGAAGTCCAGGCCCCCTCCTCTTCTTGGGGCCATACTGTGGTGAGTTGGAAATTCCTCCCCAACATTAAATTTTGCCAAACCAACACAGTTGGAAGCAAATGAAGCTGTATTTCCAAGCAAAACTACAATCTACAATGAAATGCAATGAATATGTACAAAATACACAGTATTTTAAATATTCATAGGTACTTACAATTAATAAACAGCACAAGAACCCCCCTGGCCAAAGGCCAGGGGAGCTGCAACGGCTTCTCCACTCCCTGCCTCCTTCCCTAACCCCCTGTACACAAAAGGGACAAGAGAAAAGAGACCAGAGAAATTGTTGTTAATACCAGTCACAACAAAAGCAATGCAGCCAAGGTCAGTAAAGCCAGGAGAAGCCTTAGCCAGATCCAAAGAAAGGAGAAGAGAGAGTGTTTTCCAAACTAAATCTTATGGTAGATACTTCTCCAATGGGATTGTTTAGAAGGAGACTCAGGGGTGACCTTATTGCTCTCTACAACTACCTGAAGGGGGGTTGTAGTGAGGCAGAGGTTGGTCTCTTCTCCCAGGCAACCAGTACCAGAACAAGAGGACACAGTCTCAGGCTGCGTCAGGGGAGGTTTAGGCTGGAGGTTAGGAGGAAGTTTTACACAGAGAGAGTGATTGCCCACTGGAATGGGCTGCCTGAGGAGGTGGTGGGGTCGCCGTCACTGGGGGTGTTCAGGGCGAGGCTTGACAGGATGCTTGGTTGCATGGTTTAGTTGATTGGGTGGTGTTGGATGATAGGTTGGACATGATGATCTCGAAGGTCTCTTCCAACCTGGTTAATTCTATTCTATTCTATTCTATCATTACATAGAATAAAATACATAGAATAAACCAGGTTGGAAGAGACCTTCAAGATCATCGCGTCCAACCCATCAACCAATCAAGCACCACCTAAACAACTAACCCACGGCACCAAGCACCCCATGAAGTCTTCTCCTGAAAACCTCCAATGATGCGACTCCACCACCTCCTCAGGCAGCCCATTCCAATGGGCAATCACTCTCTCTGTATAGAACTTCTTCCTAACATCCAACCTGAACCTCCCCTGGCACAGCTTGAGACTGTGTCCTCTTGTTCTGGTGCTGGCCGCCCAGGAGGAGACCAACCCCCACCTGGCTACAACCTCCCTTCAGGTAGTAGTAGACAACAATAAGGTCTCCTCTGAGCCTCCTCTTCTCCAGGCTAAGCAACCCCAGCTCCCTCAGTCTCTCCTCATAGGCCTTGTATTCCAAACCCCTCACCAGCTTTGTTGCCCTTCTCTGGACATGTTCCAGCAAGTCAACATCTTTCCTAAACTGAGGGGCCCAGAACTGGACACGGGACTCAAGGTGTGGCCTAACCAATGCAGAGTACAAGGGCAGAATGACCTCCCTGCTCCTGCTGGCCACAGTATTCCTGATACAGGCCAGGATGCCATTGGCCTTCTTGGCCACCTGGGCACACTGCTGGGTCATGTTCAGCCTACTATCAACCAGTATCCCTAGGTCTCTTTCTGCCTGGATGCTCTCCATCCACTCTGATCCCAGCCTGTAGCACTGCATGGGGTTGTTGTGACCAATGTGCAGAACCCGGCACTTGGATGTGTTCAATCTCATGCCATTGGTCTCTGTCCATCTGTCCAGCCTGTCAAGATCCCTCTGCAGAGCAATCCTACCCTCCAACAGATCAACACCTGCCCCAGCTTGGTATCATCTGCAAACTTACTGGTGATGGACTCGATGCCCTCATCCAGATCATCAATAAAGATGTTAAAGAGCATGGGGCCCAGCACTGATCCCTGGGGCACACCACTGGTGCCTGGCTGCCAGCTGGATGTGGCACCATTCACCACCACTCTCTGGGCTCGGCCCTCCAGCCAGTTCCTAACCCAGCACAGAGAACTATTTAGCTCTAAACTATATTTTCACAATAGAGGTGAATCAATGTATCTGGTTCCAGTTCACACACATTCATGTTACTTACCAGGGGAAACTGGTATAGCCAACTTTTGATACGCACTTAAATTAATTCCTTCCAGACATTTCATTTAATGCCTTTCAGCCTGATTGAGGTAAATTATCAGGACTAACTCCTTAAGGGTACCAAAAAAGAAAGTAAAACATTTTCAGGATTAGATATTTGAGACAGGTTTACACATTAGCATGTTAAATCCAGCCTGAGACTGTGTCCTCTTGTTCTGGTGCTGGCTGCCTGGGAGAAGAGACCAACATCCGTCTGTCTACAACCTCCCTTCAGGTAGTTGAAGACAGCAATAAGGTCACCCCTGAGTCTCCTCTTCTCCAGGCTAAGCAACCCCAGCTCCCTCAGCCTCTCCTCACAGGGCTTGTGTTCCAAACCCCTCACCAACTTTGTTGCTCTTCTCTGGACACATTCCAGCAAGTCAACATCCTTCCTAAACTGAGGGGCCCAGAACTGGACACAGGACTCAAGGTGTGGCCTAGCCAGTGCTGAGTACAGGGGCACAATGACCTCCCTGCTCCTGCTGGCCACACTGTTCCTGATGCAGGCCAGGATGCCATTGGCCCTCTTGGCTGCCTGGGCACACTGCAGGCTCATGTTCAGCCTACCCTCGACCAGTACCCTCAGGTCCCGCTCTGCCTGACTGCTCTCCAGCCACTCTGACCCCAGCCTGTAGCTCTGCATGGGGTTGCTGTGGCCAATGTGCAGCACCCAGCACTTGGTTGTGTTAAATCTCATGCCATTGGACTCTGCCCATCTGTACAGCCTGTGAGGTCCCTCTGCAGAGCCTCTCTACCCTCCAGCAGATCAACTCCTGCCCCCAGCTTGGTGTCGTCAGCCAATTTACTGATGATGGACTCGATGCCCTCATCCAGATCATCAATAAGATGTTAAAGAGCATGGGGCCCAGCACTGATCCCTGGGGCACACCACTAGTGACTGGCCGCCAGCTGGACGTGGCACCATTCACCACCACCTCCTTTTTACACCCAAAAGTGATTTATTTGCATTCTAACACTTTCTGTTCAAAATCTATGAAAAAATTTAAAAGCATAGCCTTAAACTACAACAGCTGCACAGGTAAAAAGCTTCCTCCTAGAAGAACAAGGCCCCTTTGTCCAGTTCTGATTTTCAGACAGCACATCGCACTTCTGAGCTGCCCTGCTCCCACGATGACTGCTCCCTTTCCATGCAACCAGTCTTCACTGAGCTATATATGAGTCAGACAGGGGACCCATTCAGCCCTTAAATATGTGCTTAAGTCTTTCCATATTCAGCAGAGAAACTCAGACAAAATTCTGAGCAAATGTGTAATGAATAGCATGTGCCTAAGTGTTTACCTGAATAAAGCTGCTTTGCTGTATCTGTGCTAAAATGTCAAGCACATGTCAGGCAAGCTCAGGATCTTCCACAGTATTCTTGCTCTCAGAGCTTCTTTCATGAAAATGCTGCATCCCTAAGGGGGAAAAGTTTTTCTTGAAGAGCAGCTCAGAAAGAAAGCAGCCATCAGATCAAAGATAAGTCTTACCTCCCCCACTACAGCCTTCACTTCCCCAAACAGAAGATCAAGGCAGATGAGGTCTAGAAAAAAGTATTCTTTTTCTAACTGAGAAATGAGAGGTTCCTCCATCTCCCACTTGGTTTCTCCAAGCAACGAAGCTAGGAGCAGTCTTTTGCTTGCCTGGAAGCTCCTAGAGTGTAAGATGGGAAGTCATGGAGTTCAGAAGTCGAGTTATTTATTGACATCTCCTGCCTCCCAGCCATTTCACTGCTTGGCAGTGCACAGGAGGGTGTCCAGACTGACCACAGCAGGCTGACCTTTTCTCATCCACAGACAGAATGGTCTCCAGCCCTCATGATTCACAAAGCCATGGATACTTTTGTTTGTTTGCCATTATTCATCAGATCTGGGAGACTGAGCTGTTTAAGCTGAAACCTCTCAGAGTGAAGAAAAAAGTGCTGCACATTTTACATTATCTCTTGCAAATATGGAAGCTTGCTGCAATCTTCAGATACAATATTTATGAATTGGTCTTTCAGCCAAATCTAGTTTTGCATAAGGATACACAGCTGCTGGTACCCAAAAGTATGATAGTTCCCAAATATATCTTTGTCATTTAAAAAATCACTCTGAAGGCTTGAAAATTATATTTCTTTCATTGTAAGTGTAAGCTCTAGTTATGATGTTTCAAAGACAGTCTGAAATTAGCTGGGTTTTGTGTGTGTTTGTTTGTTTGTGCAGGAGAATAATTGATTAAATTAGCACAAGTGTAACTGATTATACACTCTAAGAAAAGTACTGAGGGATTCAGCTGCAAAACTAGCAGCACTGTGAAGAGCCATACCAAATTTTTATGCTTGTGTCTCCTACATGGAATCCCCTCCTAATTATACAGCAGCAAATTTGAAATGTGTCATCACCTCCCACCACTGGATAGCCAGATTTTGAATGAATGCAACCTGCATTTTTCAAAGCTTCTAGGGAAATTTTTCAAGATGTCTCTTTAAACTTGTTTTCATGAAAAGGCAACATTTGCATGGAAGAATATTTAAATACAACTTACAAAGAATGTCAGCCCTCTTTCATTAACCAGTGCAATGACCCTCCAATAGTTTCACACTGGCAAAAAAATATGCAGAGAAATATGCCAAGTCTAATGCCAATTAGAGCTTTAGGGGGAAAAAAAATTATAGACCAGGCAAAGGAAATGTGAAATTCAAAGTTAAAAATTGAACTTCTATCCTTCAGTCCTCTGAAAAATAATCTATTTTTAATGGAAACCGAAAAGCTATCATCAAATTTCTCATTCAGGCGACAACAATCAATCTATTGTTCAGATATAGTTTAAATTGTTCTTTGGAAGAGGAGAGTTTCAAGAAAATCAAATAGAAATTGCATTAAAGAAGAAGAAACGTCTTTTTAACTGGAATTACTCTCTCTCTATAAGCCTGTAGTTTTGGGTACATTTTAGGGTTTGCCAGAGTAACAGGCAATTGGACACCATGAAAAATTATTTGTAACTATTACAGTAAGAGAAAATGTGTTTGCTTATTTAAGGGAGAATAAGCAAGTTTAGCTTTTTGCCTTGTGCTTTAAGAAGTACATCTGTGGGGATCCAGATGCTGAGAAACAGTAAGCTGGTGACATTAGCTTGAAATGCTACGCTGTGCATTAAGAATCCATATACCTACTATTTATTTCACAAGAACAAAGTAGGTCTTCTGGAAAAGAACTTGAATTTCAGTCAAAGTTGCAAGACAATAACAGTACCTGGCACTTTCAAAATGCTTTCCATCCGAAAAATGCAAATAATTAAGAGGTGCATGTCACCAGAAGAGCCAGGACATCAAGGGGAAAGCTCCGATGCCATCAGGCATTGCACAGCTGGAAGCAAAGTGCCTGTGGTGACAAGATACTGCCTAATGTATCCTAACCACCTAGATGGATCAATACCCCAAAAAGCCTTCTCTGTGGCTCCTCTTTCTGTCAATGGTATATTTAGCATCCCAGAGCCACTCACTTCGCATCCTCCTTAGATACCTGGCTATGAATGGCACCCAGAATTGCTTGTAGCCCACAATACCCTATAAAGCTGTCCTAGTTTACGGATCAGAAAAATGATGCACAGAAAGCATTATATATGAGGTCTAAGCTCATAACATTGCACAGCAGAATTATTAATAAAACCCATTTATGTGGAGATTTCCAATTTTGTCACCCTCAACAAAACCCCTTTTACACGGACTTCAAAATCCTGAAGTATTTTTTCTGACTACTATACTATGCCAAATATTTATTTAATCACTCCAAAACTCAATTTACTGCTGAAACCCTGCATGAATACTTCAGAAGAACTTCTAAGATCCTACACAGAAGGAAAGATTACAGAGGTGAATATTGTGCAAGTAAATCTCTGTCTCTATCACCAATCTTACAAACTGCTGCTTCTCCCTAAGGCAAGAACCTGAATATAGGCACCTGTACATAGAAGAGGTCTCAGCAAGCTAAATGAAATTCCTTGAAACATTCATGATGTATATCAACTTCTTGCAGTGATGTAGTCAGTGAAGGTGAGAACAGAAGGATAACTGAAAGAGAGAGCTAGACAGTAAGTGGAGAGTTTAAAGGAGGAGAGGGCAAGGTGCTAAGTAGAAAGTACTAAAGCCTGGCTGAAGTAAAAATAAAAAAGCTCCTAGTGAAGGAAGCTGAAGATTCAAAAATACAAATCTAAAATAAGGAGAGGGAACAGTTAAAACACAAGGTAAGATACAAAGTAAAATAATAATAATTTTTTTTTAAATCAACATAAGAAACCAAACCAAACATCAACAACAAAAATCAAACCCAAAAAGTGGTAGATAAAGTTTAGACCCTTCAGAAGCTTGAGTCAATAATTCTTTGTTAGCCAAACTCTACTTGATTTCAGTGGGAGTTTTGTCTTAATGAGGACAGTGAGAGAGGTACCAAATAGAATAGAATAAATAGAATAAACCAGGTTGGAAAAGACCTTCAAGATCATCACGTCCAACCTATCAACTAATCCAACCCACCTAATCAACTAAACCATGGCACCAAGCACCCTATCAAGTCTCCTCCTGAATACCTCCAATGATGGTGACTCCACCACCTCCCTGGGCAGCCCATTCCAATGGGCAATCACTCTCTCTGTGTAGAACTTAGCTAACATCCAGTCTAAACCTCCCCTGAAGCAGCCTGAGACTGTGTCCTCTTGTTCTGGTGCTGGCTGCCTGGGAGAAGAGACCAACCTCTGCCTGTCCACAACCTCCCCTAAGGTAGCTGTAGAGAGCAATAAAGCCACCCCTGTCTCCTCTTCTCCAGGCTAAGCAACCCCAGCTCCCTCAGCCTCTCCTCATAGGGCTTGCATGTAATGCAGCTTTATTTCTTATACTTGAATAACAGCAAGATGTAGCAACATATTCTGTTGTCAAAAAAAAAAAAAGATGATACATTTTTGAAGAATATGGATATTAGAAGCCAGGCAGTATAAATGTAATTGCTACAACCAGCTGAGCAACATCAATGTGAATCAGCTAACAATAAGGTCCTTTGTTCTGGAAAAGAAAAAAAAAAGGTTAAAAAATGGACTTGTGCCACCTTACAAACAATCAAAGGTTCAGAATTATTTCAGCAAAGTTTTCATTGAGTTCAGTAACATCTCAGAAAACAAGCAAGATTCTTCAGTTCTTCTTACAGAAGAGAAATATCAACACAAGAGTGAATGTGAATGACCCTATTAATTTTGTTCTCAGAATTGCTCTTGTTGAAATTTTTAGAAATGCACCCACCTGATTCACAGAACTATTGCTTGATTAGGCTGGTTCTGTGAAAGTGTACCTTTCCCAAATATTGCATTCAAATATCAAAAAAGAAGGATAAGTAGATTGGAGAGTACAATGTTCCTCTCAGCTTGCTAACCAAAGGTAAAGCAAATTCAAAATAATCAGTGCTCATCTGATGAACAAGATGAAGACTCTGCCTGACTATGTAGTAGCCTTAATGGTTCATGCAGAAATCAAACAGCACTGTTCCTCTTCAGAAGTCATAATAAAGGAACTCTCACTGGAAGCGTAATTGGAATGTGGGTATTGTCTACTGCAAAGTTTCCACTGTAAATTTTTTTACTGTTTTTAATGTCAAAACCAGAAAAAGACAAAATATCATAAGTAAAGTCTAGGAATCATAAGTAAAGAGCTAGGAATAGCAGAAAAAATATCTCTTCTCCAGCTTATCATGTTGCACAATGTAATAATATGTATTACTGACAAGATTTTGCAAGCATACCATTCTTACCCACAACATGGGAAAGATGATGTCAGTTCTCCATGACATTAATGAGAGGCATCCCAAACCAGTAATTCTAGGACACGCTCCATGATAGATTCACTCAGTCACTGACTCAATCAGATAATCAGTAATTCCCAGGTTTTGCACAGTTACATCCACCTGTTGATTTAGAGATTACAAATGGGAGCTGCCTTATTACAGATGCTCTCCAGCTTAAAAATCTGACACACCTAACAGAGTGAACTGAGAGAAGAACAGTCTGGCCTGCTCATCAATGACAAAATGATAATAACTAATCAAAATCAATTATTATTGCTTAAAGAAATTCATTGCCATCTGTAAGCCTCTTGAAGCTGACTGTGATTTTCTCGTGCCTGTTTTCTTCCCAATGATTGAACTGTATTGTCTATTTTTAAGGGGAAAAAACCCCAAAACGTACAGCTGCTGAAATAATGAATTATTTATCCCAAGATAGAACAAACCATAGTGATGAACTTCAAGAACAGTTACCAAATTAGAACTGAGAATGAAAAGCATAGATTGCCTTGTTCAGGGTTTTGTCTTTAATACGTTTTTATTTTTAAGTGGGTTCAGTGCCAGTTACTGAAAATTTGAGGCTACCCAGACAGCAGACTGCTCAATTGACTGAAAAGTTTGATGACTTCTCTAAAATGTGATGTCTATACAAGAAATTAAATCTGTATCACTGCTCCAAGATAACTTAGGGGGAGGGGGAGTGGGCTAATATCACTTATTAAACAACATTAACTGAAAACAAACAAGATGTGCAGGATTCAGGAAGGCTTTTTGGAGCTCCTGTTTTTTCCCCAGGCTGCTTATGCAACCTTGCTCACGCAGGCAGTGTAAGGGCCTGCCATTTTATTACATAAGGTAGCCCAAAAATATGCAGCTAGGCAGTTGTGAGCTCCATTAAGTGCTGCACTGGAGTTTCTGTATGAGTTAGCATCTAGAAATTTTACAGATGCCAGGGCTTAGGCACTGCTGAGTCTGGGATTGCTGCTGTTTTTTTGATAAAAGCTAGCATGTATCATCAGCATGGGCTGCATCTGAATGTGTTGTGCTTTGGCCGTTGCTTAAGTGAAAGCAATATAGCCTTCGGTTTAGCACAGACCTGGTATGTGCAATCCAGAGCTTTAAAATCTGCCTTTCACGTGATTAAGTAAACTGTCTGGATTAGTCAACAGCAGCCAGCACAACACTGTTGTCTTAACCAGTGCTTAAGTACAGTGGATATCTGAAGAAAATTCATTTCCAACACTTCCTCACATTCTCAGTTCAGAAGCCCAGTCTTGCACAGGCAGCTAAAACTGTAACTACAGCAATACCAGGTCAGGGAAGATGACCACCTTGACCCAAAACCTCTCCTTGACACCAGGCAGCAGCAAAGGCTTGGGAAGTCTGCGTGAGCAGGGCAGCCATGTAGCAATATTACAGTCTCTGAGCAGAGACTTCTTCAGCTAGGCATTGTACCTTGCTATTCAATGCCTCTTGGTGGGATTGCTTCCATGAATATAATTGCTTCCTGAACCTACTTGAACCCAGAAGATAAGGCTGTCTATCCTCTCTATGCCTGCACAGCTCAATAACAGGACACTAGGGAGCGAGCTTGAGCACTGTGTCCTGCTTTTTGCAGCGCTGCTGAAGTTCTGAAGGGCTCTGCTTTGGAGCATTTCAGCTAACTTCTTCTAACTAGCTCTTCCCACAGCTGACATGCTATAACAGAACCAGCCCTGAGCAGTGAAGGTGCAAGCCACCAGGAGCCCCTTAACCTTGGGAGCCTACAGTAGTCAGACACTAGCCCACTTCATTTCACAGAGCAGACAGAGCAGAAGACCACCTGGTTCAGAACTACCTCTCAGCCATGGCTAGATAAGGGTGGTGAGAGATGAGTACAAGAACAAGGGAAACCAACAGTGACATTTCCTCAGGATACTCACCAAGCTTCCAAGAATTTGCAGCTCAAAACTTCCTAAGCCAGAGGCAGTGGTTTTGTATTTAATAGCCCTTGATGGATTTCTCTTCCATGAACTCATCCAGTCACCTCATTAGCTGATGTAACCTCTCAGCATCCACATCCTGTGGTGAGGAGCTCAACAGCCTGACCACATTATGTGAAGAACCATCACCTTTTGTTTCCATCCCTATAACTGCCTGCTTCACCCACTGCCCTCCGCTTCTGTTGCTGTAAACAATCATTCCCAGTATGCCTTCTCCATGCTTTGGATAACTTTAAAGATTTCCATTGCATCGCTGTCTCAGCATTTTCACTCAAGCAGGAGCTGCTCTGTTCCTCTGAGCACCTTTTCTGCTTTCCTCCTCCTTTGGTGCTATACACCTTTGAGGCGGGGGGATCAACAACACATGATAGTGAAGACGAGGGCACACCACAATTTAAACTGCGAAATAGTGACATTTGTTGCAATTATTTTCCATCCTTTATTAAATGACCATTTATTAAACACCATTAGTTCTATCTGTCTTTTTTTTTTCATCTTTCATCAAACTCACATCTGAGCACTGCATTGATTTTTTTTTTTTATGAGTTATCCATGGAAGACTTTATCTAGGCTTCTGCATCGTCAGTGACCTGTAGCAACGAATTTCTATGATTATACACACACTTTCTTCTATTGACTTGCAACCTGACATGCACATTACATTCATCTGACATGAAGATACTCAAAGAGAAAGGGTAACTGAAATATCCCAGTAGATGATGCTCTGCCATGCTAGCACTTCTTGCATGTTTTGAAATGGCAAAGAGGTTTCACACCTGAACTTTCCATTCTAATCTCAAATGCACATAAATGTACTTCAGATTTTTTTTTCTGTATCGTCATTTCACTTGGCTAGAAGTCTTCTATTTTATGCACAGATCCCCAAGAAGAGTGGTGAAAGAGCCGAAAAACACCTTCTGTCATAATCAGGCCAGCAAAAACCCAGCTGTTTTACACAGACTTGTGCCCAAACAGGAGAAGGTGAGACAATCTCCTAGTTCCTACCATTTATGTGGTCATTTTTAGAGTACCTTTGAGGTCTGGGCATGCTACTTGCTGCACTAGGCACATGAGAAAGAGATGCTTGCCTTAGAGAGCTTACAGGCAAAGGAGAGGACAAGAAAAAGTAGGCAGGTGCTGACAAATTACCAGATAAAGAATGTGGCAATACTATTTCAGAGTCACAAAGGTCCAAGCTCACCAGCGACCTAACTTCTATGAGAGCTTTATTTTTCTGAAACCATAGGTGAATTTTCAGACTGAAGCAAGATTAAGACTGGTGTTAGGGGTGCTCCCAAGTGTGGCAGGCAACATGCAAGACACGCTAATCCATGGTCCTTGGATAAAGGGACAGAAATGTTTTACCAAAGTGTCACTGGATGCATTATGGTTAGACTGATGCCTACTCAGGGCACAAGCCTACATGACCATGGCTCTCCTCACCCCCGTGCCTTTCCCGCCCTACAGCTCTTGGATTTCTGAACACAGTTGGAAATATACTGGGGTGTGTGTGTGTATATATATGCATGCCAGTTGTCCATAGCAGATCTCAACAGAGTCCCTCCCAAAACATTGTGAAATTCCAAAAGCACCACTACACAAACAAATTCACCACTATCTATGCATTGTGCTTAAATGCTATTACATGGTATTTCTTTTTCAAACCTCAGTAATCAAGTTTCATAAAGAACAAGTCAGTCTATCAGCTGATGATTATTTCAAAATGAAATAAATTAGCTAAAATGCAAATATTTGCATGGCCCCAGCCTAATTTTTTGAGAGTAAGTTTCAATAAGAGCAAGGATCAACAGAAAGCTAAGCCAAATCGAGGAAAATTACTTTTTTGTGCAGATAATGATCCCTCTACAAAATTTGAAACTCAAGTGCATCTGCCCTAAGAGCCTGGAAGCAAAGCTATAAATACAAATGGAAGATACTTAAATTCAGCTTAAAAAGAAAGCAAGCAACCAAACACACATAAAATACATATTTGTTTAATTAGAATAGAATAGAATAGAATAAACCAGGTTGGAAGAGACCTTCGAGATCATCGTGTCCAACCTATCATCCAACACTACCCAATCAACTAAACCATGGAACCAAGCATCCTGTCAAGCCTCACCCTGAACAGCCCCAGCGACGGCGACCCCACCACCTCCTCAGGCAGCCCATTCCAGTGGGCAATCACTCTCTCTGTGTAAAACTTCCTCCTAACCTCCAGCCTAAACCTCCCCTGACGCAGACTGAGACTGTGTCCTCTTGTTCTGGTACTGGTTGCCTGGGAGAAGAGACCAAGAGACTGCCATTTTTCAGTGGTATGGTACTTGCCAATCATCTGTTGTACAGTGACATAAGTAATCTGATTGCTCAAAAGTTATGTTTGAACACTGTAAAGATTATTTAAATTATAATGATTGCTGTATAAAACATCCTATCCTTAAAGAATGCCAGAGCTGTAAGTCAAAAAGAGGAGTTGTTCATCTTATTCTTCCTACCTTCAACAAATGTATGATGATACAACATCAGTTACATGATGACATACTATTTTTATCCATGGAGCTTCGCTGTTTTGATGTACTGTCCATATACTGAGCTATAAGCTCTTCCTCCAGTTTAAAAAGTGGAGCCCCCACCCTAGTCTACAGCAGCACTCACCAATTGGACTGAGCCTTTTAGGTCCTCAGCACAAAAACCTAGTGTGGGACTTTAACTCGGGCATTACTACCCTGTCTGTGACAAACCCAGCAATAGAAGAAGGTGGGCAGACAACACAGTGGAGGCCTGAGACTGGCTCCTCTGCCAGGTCCTGTTCTTTGGAATGTTGCCTGATGGTGGGATACAGGATAAAGAGAACAAACACATGGGCTCAGCATGACTGCAGAGCTTAGGCTGCATGATGAAAATAGCTCCTCTTCTAGTCCAGGATCCATGACTGAAGGAAAAAGAAGTTGCTCCTCATGGCAACAAGGCAGCAACAATTTCTGTGAGAAGACCAGAGGAGAGGAGCAAAAATGGAAACAGGGACAGAAGAACACACTAGGCAGCATGAGGTGGAAGATGTGAAATATAAAAAAGCAGTACCGTAATACAATCATTGAAAGACTAGAAACTGCTGGGTTTCCAGGCTCAGATCTTCTGTCCATGTCCACCACAAGTCTCTGATCACTTCTTCCGCCCACCATTACTTCTCTTAGTCTGGGTTTTCCACATCTACCTACAGTACCTTGCAGCTTGTTCCCAAGCATTTTCACCTGTGAGACTATCAAGTCTTCAAGTCTTTTGGCTTAACTCTATTCCCTATGCCTTCATAACCAATACTACTTTTCCATTCTAGTCTCACAGTATCACAGTATCACAGTATAACTAAGGTTGGAAGAGACCCCAAGGATCATCAAGTCCAACCTGTATCTCACCATTTGTTGGCTCCACACCTATGGATTAAATAGTTCCCTCCTTCTCCACACTGCCTCTACATCAGTAGGCACACCCCGTCACCAAAGACATAGTGGATAATCTTCAATGCTCCCTCTTTATGGTGCTCTCCATAGCAGTAACATCTGGGAAGAATAACTGCAGGGGAAAGTCCACCTAGCCCTTCATCCACCAGCTGGAGGTCTCTTGTTCTTTCCTGGAAGACAGGCAGCTCCTAACAACACTGGGATGTTCAGCATGCTCTGTGCTAACAGCATGTTCAGTGAGTGATACCATTAAGGTCAAGCTCTTAACACGCCTCCATCGAGAGTGTGCGACCTGAGCATTGTGACAAAATGATAACTGAGAAAAATTCTGGAAGTTTTTCATAGGCTAAACATGACACACCCCCATTGCAAGCCAAATATCTTTCCTGCTCCAAAACACAAACCCACAAGAATCCAGCTGTCTCAGTGAAAGTGTCTCTCAACACAGCTAAAAAAATATAGATACACAGAAAAAGAAAGATCAAGGCCTCCTAATGCAACACGATGTATACCTAAACCATTTTAATCAGATACATGGCCAAAGAATACAAATCCTTCTAACCTCATTCTCAGAAATAGATTAACTGTTTGATCTGAAACTTCCCAAAGAGAATCCATCTTCAGCAGGCACTCAACCTGGAAAAAATGTCAGCCTAGGTTTCAGCTTAAAAAAATATAGATGCCCCTGAAAGCAGAGTACTGTACTGGAAAACAGTAGGTAATTTTAACTGCAAATAATATTTCTTCTTAGGATAAATAACAACTCCTTCAAGTGCTCTTGCATGCTCTGGGCTAGAAAATGGGGCAGTAATCGTGATTCTGTAGGTTCAATCCTGCATGCATGCAGGGTGGCACCTTTATTTGTGAGAAGGAAACGCAATTTTAGTCAAGTTTGCTGTCTGCAGGCTCTGGAGCAGGGCACAGGAGTGCCGCCAGTTTGAGGAATTACCGTGGTGTTGGATTCTGGGTTCTGGAATACCTTCATCTTCACACGCTCACCAAGACAGTGCACAGGTTGGCAATTATGTTCTCCAAATACTCTTGCTTCCAAGTCATCTCTGAGGAGCAACTCCGTGTCCATATTCCTCTAGAGAAACTTAATGCAGGATTGGGCCCTCCACCAGCTGACAGTTCTCAGAATCAGACACAGATCAGTGAATGAGCTGGCTAGGTCTGGAAACTGAACACTAATTACTTAGCATCACCAAGCAAACTAAACCCACAGTGGGATACAAATTCAGAGTAAGGAAGCAGTAATTTTCAACTTTGAGACACAGTGGCCACTTGTTGAGACGAACAGTCAGGTTAGCCATGCCCATCCAAAGTCAAACCCTACAGCCTTTCTGGAGAATCTAGCACCATGAAAAGATTCACGTTCCTCTGCTGGCTGTAATGCTTATAACCACTAATTATTTCTGAGTCACTTGAGTGAAAGTAAACTGCCATCCTGGAGACAGTTAAGGAGTATGGAGGAAAGTTTCTGAGTGAGTGTGCTCGTTAATTTACCAATCAGGCTTATGTCCACCTTGGAAAACACCACCACACAACTCCTTCAGGAAGAAGCCCCGTGCTACCGTTCAGCCATGGATTTCACGTTTCCCCCTCCATTCTGAACACTTAAGAGAAACAAGTGGAAGCCCGGCACCGGGCTGCAGCAGCAGTGGGGCTGCCCCGGTACCCCATACAACCTCTGGCACTCAGAGAGAGCCTTACCCATTCAAAACCACCAGTGGTCTTGACTGGAAGTTTTCCTTGACCAAACAGATCCTGTTCCAGACCAGCCTATATGAAACCCCAACGTCAGGAAACACCCAACCATACCAAAATGAGATGGCTAGGGGGACTGGTATGGGGGCAACTTATTTTGTCAAAGGGAGGGGCCAGCCTTCCCGCACCCTGCCAGCCCGGTCGGGACATGCACGCCGCGCTCCCCACGCAGAAACTTTCCCGCGGCCGAGGAGCGGCAGCGCCGGGCACGTCCGCCGCCCCCGCGGTGCCGTGGGACGGAGGGGAGATGACCCCGATCACCGCCGCGGGGGACACGTGTGGACGGGAATCCCGAGTGGGCGCTGCTCAGCACGGATGTCGCGGGTGGGCGCCCGCTGGGCGGAGGGAGGGCCGAGGCCATAGGGCCACGCGTTACCTGGGGTGCCGGTGCTGCGGGAGCGCGGCGGGAAAGCCCCAGCCGCTGCCGCCGCCGCCGCCGCCGCCGCTGCTGCTGCTGCTGCTGCTGCTGTCCGCGGTGGCCACCTGGGCGCGGGAGCCGCCGCTAGTGCCGGTGCCGGTGGCGCCGGCGGTGTCGGTGCCTGTGCCACTGGGCTGGATGCCGCCGCTTTTCCGGTGCTTGCCGGTGCCGCTGCGGCAGCGGCCGCCGCTGCTCCAGCAGCGCAGGAGGCCGGCCTCGGGAGCCGGTAAACTCTTCTTCGCTGATGAGGAGCCGGGGATGCTTTCCGCCTCCTGCCTGCCACTGGTGCCGGTGGCGGTGCCGTGTCTCATGGTGTGCGGGGCCGCCGCATACCGCGCTGCCGCCACCCCGGGCGCCGCGGGACCCACGCGCGCCGGGGCCAGGGGCTCCGCCGGCAGCGGGAGGCCGTCGGGAGCCCAGGCTGCTGCGCGGAGAGGAGGAGGCCGGGGGCCGGAGGGTCTGCTGTCTGAGGCTCCTGCTGGGGCATTAAGTTGGACGCGCGGCCGGGAGAGGCAGGGCGGGCGCGGGGGCTGCGGAGCCGATAGTTCTCCGTGAAGTTGGAGCCCAGAGGGTGAGGCGAGGGCATCCTCTCTGACGGCCCTTCATCGCCGCCGCCGCCGCCGCCTCCCCTCGCCTGCCCCCGCCACCGGGCCGCCGCCCCGAGCCCTCAGCCGGCGGCTCTGGGGGAAAGCGCCCCGCGCCCCGCGCCCATGGGCAGCTGCGGCCCCGGCGGCTGGCAGCAGCCGCGGCGCTTCTCCGCGCCGCCTTCCTCAGCCGCTCTCTCGCCTTCCTCGGCAGAGATCGGGCAGAGGGGGGGTGAGGGCAAAGACGGACACCCAAACCCGAGGCTGGTGAGCAAAATGGGTCAGGGACGGGGGAAAGGGAACCCGGCTCTCGCCTCCCACCTTCTCGCGGTGGGCTCCGAGAAGGCCGGGCTGGGCCGATGGGTAGCGAGGGCTGCAGAGGAGCTCTCCCGCCCCGGCTTCCCGTGCACAAGTGCAGGGAATGTTCCACTGACCTACATATTTTTCCAAACATACGTGACCTTTTTTTCCTCCCCCCCTTCTCGTTCTGTGGGAGGAGACAGGCGAGAATCCAAGAAAAGGAGAAGCTGGAAAGACAACGAAAGGGAAAGCAGGGGGGGAACCCCCAAAACCATACAAATAAAACCCCTCTACCAAAAAGTCAGCCCCGCAAGAAGGATGGATTTACAGCGCTTCAAGCAAACCCCGGCATGCCCGCCTTTGCTTGTGTCTATAGCGAAATCCCTCGCTGCACCGGCGCCCCCTTCCCCCCCCCCCCACCCCCCCCCTAGCTTGACCCCGGGAGACCCCGCCACGCCAGCCGGCCACGGTGCCACCGTCCCCGCCCAGCTGCTTGGACGCCAGTTCCCGGGGCACCCCGGCAGGGTCCCTGCTCGGCTCGGCTCTGCTTGCCGGGCTGGGGACTCCCTCCCTGCACCGCCCGGAGGGGACCCTGCGCCCTGCCCATACCCACGCTCCTGCCGGCGGCGGGCACCGGAGGAGCCTAGTCGGAGAGGGGCACGGCACCTCGCTGCCCTGTGGCAGATTGCCGGCCTCCCAGGGCACAGGCAGGAGCTCCCGATTTGGTTATGCAACGCCGCGCCGGCAATTAGAGCAAAACCTTGACAGAGTGAGCTTGCCTTTTTTTTTTTCCCTTTCTTGTTTTTCTTATTGTAAAGTAGGTCATTCTGTTTATTCCACACTGTGCTTTTTTTCTTTCTTTTTTTCTTTTTGCCCCCTAATACTCCTGCAAAGTGGCCAGTGGGAGATAAGGAAGTGTTCTGGAGTTTGGGAGGAGCTGTTGATGGGGAGTGCTCCTTTCACTTCGCCAGGTGTTCCTGCCGACTTCTCACGGCGGCAGGGAGCGGAGTCTGGGGCTGCCCTTCTTCTCCCAGGAGGGCAGAAGTGGTTGGGGAGCAGGAGCACGACATGGCGCAGCCCGTTGGTATCCCAACCGCTTCCCACGTCCCGCTCGCTCCCGGGCCCGGCCGCCCTCCCCGCCTCTCCCGAGCCCTGCCGGTTATTGCCCTCTGGCCGCTGTTAACCTCGCACCAACTCTGCAGTCGGGGCTTGCTGGCAGTAATGGGTCCACCCAGCCAACACCCCTTCTCTCCCTATTGCTGTGCCAGAGAAACACCTAGAGCAGGCACCTCTTCTACCCACAGAAGCAGACTCCCCCTGGGATACAGGATTTGCTTTTTATGACTGTTGCATTTTTTTGCTCTGATAAGGGATTTCCTGGGGAGGAAAAAGCCTTTTTTAGCTGGTGAGAGTTCTGTCCCCACCAGAAGCGCCTGCGCGTGTGGTCATACCTGTGCCAGCAGAGTTCGTGTGGTGGGTGAAACTCCCTCCCTTGCCATTCTGCCTTATTTTGAAAGTCAGGTTAATCCTTGCATAATACCAGCCAGGAGAGACTTCTCTGCCTACAGAGGAGGTTGGGGGGAGGGAGGAGGGGGTGGGGGAGGGGTGTTACCAGTTACCCTCTGGTACTCCCAATTACTCCCAGTTACTCCCAGTTACTCTCAGTCGTCCAGTGATGCCCAGCACCCCCTGTATGCCACATCCAGCCACTTATTCAATCCAATTCAATCCCAAATCCAAATGTTAATAATTACAAAGTATGGAAAAATGTTACACTCTTGCTGAGCACTTTTACACTGTTCTTTATACAACAGGCATGACTAATGTTGAAAGAGTAAAGTTGTTTACTTTTAACCAAAATTAAATACAAAACTTTGAAAAGCTCCTCCCTTCCTTTGGATGAAACCCAGCATTTTTTCCCATTTGGAAATTGTCAAACAGTGGTTAAACAATCCTTTGGCAAACAAGTAGTGCCTGAGGGAATAAAGCATCAGATACATGGGGAGCGGAATAAAAGACATTTCTGTTCCTGAGGTATTTTTCTTGTGTTGCACAATGAAGTATAGCATAAAATCTTCAAGCCTTGTAAGGTTAGAGAGAAAGAACTTCCCATGATTATATATACCACATGATTTGATATTCCAGTCCTTTTGAAAACTTACCAAAGCCCTGCCCCCCAAACAACCCTACGCTTTCAAAAGCTGTGAAATCAAGTACCTTGAGGAAAATACCATGTCGAGAAAGGCAATCAGAGACACAGGGGCGTATGCACAAAATCACATCTCTACCCTGCTTAATATTTTCCGTGTGAATTTCTAAGGACTCCATTGCACAAGTGAAGAAGTGAGGCTACTTAAGGCTTGTTTTTTAATTCCCTAGGTTACCAGTGTACATTATAATTACAGCAACAAGCAGCAGATTGGCAGAGGGTGAGGCAGGCTTTTCCCAGTACATACCTGAGTCCCACATTATGAAACACCAGCCATTCAAAACAGGCACATTCTCCCCATCCAGTGACACACGGAAAATAACCCAGTACTGTCAATGCTGCATTTGGTTTGTAAGTTAATGAAAAGGTTACACTGATGCCACATGTAAGAACTTTAAGGCAGGGGGCCAGCATTCAAATAAATAAATAAATAATAATGAAGAAATATCATTAAGCAAACTTTTCAGACACCAGGAGCCTGTGATGCAAAGCTGCAGCATCTTATGTTTTGACTAGTATAACTGGGACAACCTTCACAGTCCAGAAATGATACAGCAGGGTTGTCAATGGGCTGTGAACCACAAGCGAGGTGCCTCCCAGGGTGGAAGGTGAAGGGGAAGAGCGGGAGAGGACAGCAGCTCTCCTGGGACCTCGCTGCTCCATTATGGCAAACCCATGGGAGGCATGTGGGTTTGGGTGCAAGTTCATCCCAGACATACTGTGTTTAACTCTGCTGGCTCGCTTTCTCTTTCCACCAGGGATTTGGGTTATGCAGTGCTGCCACCACAATGTGATGTAACCCTCAACAAAGGAGCTACCTCAGACATTGCTTGGCTCCAGAGATAGAGCCTGGCCACCACAACCTGGAAGAATAATCATTACCTGTACAATATTGATGCTTTTAACCTTTAGGGGACTGTTTAACCTAGAGAAGACTTTTTATCAAGGAGTTTAATGGCAAAATGAGAAGTAATGGTCTCAAGCTGCACCAGGGGAAGTTTAGGGTTGAGGTGAGGAGAAAGTTCTTCACAGAAAGAGTAACAGGCCATTGGAATGTGCTGCCCAGGGAGGTGGTGGAGTCACCGTCCCTGGAGGTGTTCAAGAAAGGATTGGATGTGGCACTTGAAGCCATGATTTATTTAGTCATGAGATGTTGGATAATAGGTTGGACTTGATGATTTCTGAGGTCTTTTCCAACCTTATTGATTCTATGATTCTATGAAAATTGAAAGATGGTAGATACAGATTAGATATTAGGGAAAATGTCTTCACTATGGGGGTGGTGAGACACTGGAACAGGTTGCCCAGAAAAGTTGTGGATGCTCCTTCCCTAGAAGCATTCAAAGCCAGGTTGGATGGGGCTTTCAGCTATCTGGTCTAGTGGGAAGTGTCCTTGCCCATGGCAAGGGGTTGGAACTAGGTATCTTTAAGGTCCCTTCCAACGCAAACCATTTGGAGATTCCATAATTTCAAAGACACAAGCACACATTGCAGGGAAATAAAGTGCAATTTGCAGCTCTTAATTTAAATGGGAGGCCTACATTTGGATTAGTGTTTGTGTAGAACTAAAAAGGGGTCTCCCAAATAGTCATCTTTTAACAAATATAAATGGCAACACTTGTGCAAAAATCAGGGATAGCACTGCAGGAAGGAGGGGCATGATGGGAAAGAATAAAGGACTCTCAAAGATCAAACCAAACTGCACCCAATATGAAACTGTTATGTTTTCAAGTAAGAAGGAGAGGGACAGGGATTAATTTGATTAATATTCATTAGACTTTGGGCCACTTGTTTCTGTGTTTTCCACACTGAAAGAGCACAACAAAGACAAATACACGGCAGGTAAATCTAGTGGCTCCTGCTGTCAAAGGAGTCGTATCTGCCATGGCTGCTGGGACCTCTGTTGCTTTCCAGGAAGGCTGGCTGGGGGTGGTGAGCATGGGAGTATGAGGGACAGATACATGGAACTCCTTCTATGGGTAACACTCTTCTGTAATGAATTTTGGCAGAAATTTCAGCAGAGAGGAATGGTCTTCAGAGGATCAGTGTTGTTTTTCATTCTGCAGCTTACAGCTTCCTCAAGGAGGGAGAGGTAGTGCATACTTGTGAACCAGCAGCACAGCCTCCAAATCAGGGAAAGGCAGGGAGATGCCACAGTGAAATGAACTTCAGATACATTCTACTGGTGCTGTCTCGAGCACTGCAGTAAGATTTCTGGTCAGTCTTCAGGATCTCTTCAGCTAGAAAACTGAACTACCTGTTTTTCTGCCTGGTTATTACAAGAGACAAGTCAATTTACTGATTTGAACTTACCTTAGCCTGATCCTATTTTGAAGCAAAAATACACCCATTGTTAGAGTTTTCAAGGAAGAACTTATTCATGTAGACAACCTACCTGAGGATTTTACTTTCCCAGCTCATTAAAAAAAAGGTTTGCAGATTTTCTTTAAGTGATTAATACACAGAATGGGAAGGATGAAGACATGGATTCAAAAATTAGTGACTACATATTGAATAGCCTTTATGTCTGGAAGCGCTGAAATTGCTGCTGGGTGGCCAGAAAGGCCTAATCCTTCTGCCTGGCAATTGTGTGGCTGAGTATTTACAGCCTGCCTTCAAACAAAACAGCTCTGCAGCATGAGCTCATATACACTGTATTGTCATGTAGCATACTGATTGTGTGTCTGTGTGTCCATGTGGTGAGCCAAATCTCAAAGCTGTGGAAGGAATTCCTTCTCATACGGGAAAGAGGTAGTCCACTAAGGCTGGCAGTGGCCTTAGTGTCAGTGCACCTCTTAGCCCATACAAGGCCTTTCATTTACTCACAGCAGGGCCAGAATACACATTATGGCAAAGTCTGGTTTCAGTGGGACTGTCCTGGTTGATACAAATAAGGAATTATGGCATGGTTGTACTTGGGAGAAAGGCTCTGTTCCAAAATCAGGGTGATGGAACTTGTTTAGCTTTGGGGGCTCTTCAAGAAAAAGAAGTTAAAACTCACACCCAGAAGTAAAGGATCTGCTATTTTTCTCTGGAAATCCTTGTGAAACAGAAGATAGTAAAGGGTTATAGTGCCACAACATGAATTAAGAATGTCTGGGAGAGGTCTGAATGCAAACACACTGTCTTCAGCTTTACCTTGACTAAGAAAAACAGGAGTGCTAGTGTTGGACTGAGGTAGTATTTTTTTGGCAAGACACCATCCCTATCAATCTCTGCAAATACTTAAATTCTTGGCAGGTTTCACAGGGACCTCCTACCTCTTCCAGAAGCTCTTGATGAGCAGCAGGAAGGTGTAGTAAACCATTGCCTCTCTCCATACAACAGGCAGCCTGATCCCCCCACCTCTGCTGACCTCAGCAGGAACTAGGTTAGGCCTGGAGTTCAACCTCACTTTCAGGATTCTGCAGTGTTCCAAATTCTTTGCTGATTGCTCCCTCCTCTCTCTCTTCCTGAGTACTGTTCTTGGTTACAGCCTTGGAGTTATACTACTTACCACCACATGCTCGCTCTGTCATATTGTCCTCAGCTTCCTTTGGTTCTGTGCTTCACTCCACTCTTGCATCTACTGTAAGCTTGTTACATTATTACTAGTGACACATTAGCAAAAATACAGAACATTTAAATGTGAAAGTTAAGTAAATAACAGAAAAAATTATAACAAATCTTCAAACTTGTGGTTATATGGATCTAGCTTCACTTATACAGCTCCTCCAGCTATGATTTTCAAAGCAGTAAGCAACTATCAATATCAGGACAATGTGTAAGTCTGCATTTATCCGCTTGACTTTAGGAAATCAGCTCAGAAGATTTTGCCAGGACGTTTGTAGCATACATGCTTAGATCTTTCTCATTACCTTCTTTTAGACAGCCCCTATATCTGAGGGGACTGCTGTTAGGACTGCTGATTCTGACCTCCTGAACAAATCTAGCACGCAATTTCCTCCTGCTCTGCATGGCCATGTACATTATTGTTGATCTTGACTTTAAAAAAACCCAAATCAGGTTAATCTCTTCATTGTCTCTTTCAGTATTTTTATTGGTGTTGCCTGGACCACAGCAGTTAGCAGGCACAAGGTGTCAATGAGGCACTCGGAGTGACCTGCAATGTGCTCACCTCTGAACAGATGTTAAATACCTGGTAACAATAAGAAAACTCCTACTGAGCTGCATTTTACATTTTAAAACAATCTGCTGTTTGGAAAAGTTTGAAACAATCTGCTGTTTGAAAAGTATAGTCATACAGTTAAAAAAAAAATCAGATTTTTTTTCCCTTTGAGATAGATTATTTCCTTTCAATGTCAACAACAATGGATTCAGTCCTTTAGAAAGCATGGATGCAGCTGGGAAAATAGGCCCTGACCACATGGTCAGTGCAGGAAGTAGCAGCAGCAGCAGATCATAGAATCATAGAATCAACAAGGTTGGAAAAGACCTCAGAGATCATCAAGTCCAACCTGTCACCCAGCACCTCAGGACCAACTAAACCATGGCTTCAAGTGCAAAGACCAATCCCTTTTTGAACACCTCCAGGGATGGTGACTCCACCACCTCCCTGCTCAGCCCATTCCAATGGCTAACTACTCTCTCTGTGAAGAACTTTCTCCTCACCTTGAGCCTAAACTTACCCTGGCACAGCACAGTGGGTGGCTTCATGGACTGCTTTTCCACTTTTTTTTTTGTGGCAGTCAGCTTCTCTCCCTAATATTCTTGCAAACACCGTTCTGATTTCATTTGGAACACCCCAGGAGAGTGTCAAAGCAGCAACAAACCTCTCAAAAACAGTTTCACTAATGCAAAATGAGGCAAGGTGATCTGTTGCTTTTACAAAGTCAGGGTTTTGGCTGTGAAAATTTGGAAGTTTTATTTGGCCTCCACTGTTAGGGCAATGAAGCTGGTGAAGGGCCTGGACAACAAGACTTATGAGGAGCAGGTGTGGGAACTGGGATTGTTTAATCTGGAGAAGAGGAGGTTGAGGGAAGATCTCATTGCTCTCTACAACTACCTAAAAGGAGGTTGTAGTGAGGTGGGGGTCTCCTTAGTATCAGGTGACAGAATGAGAGGAAACGGCCTCAAGTTGCTCCAGGGTAGGTTTAGATTGGATATTAGGAAAAATTTCTTTACTGAGAGAATGGTCAGGCAGTGCAATAGTTACCCAGGAATGTGAGGGGGGTCCTACCCCTGGAGGTAAAGGTTGTGTAGATGTGGGATGTGGTTTACTTGAGGACTTGTCAGTGTTAGGCTAATGATTTACTCAAGATCTTAAAGGGTCTTTTCCCATCTAGGCAATTCAATTATTCATGATTTTTGTGAATGACCATGGTGGTGTTAGGTTGATGATTGGACTTGATGGTCTTAGAGGTCTTTTCCAACTGAAACTATTCTATGATTGTATCAGGGCAGGCTGTGCACAGATGTGGCTGCTAGCAAAGGCTGTGCTATTCCACTTGCACAGAGCACTGCAGGTAGGAAGGAAGCAGAGGAAGAGAAAGCATTAAAGAGGTAAATATTGACTCAAAGAAAGGAGACATAAAGGAGAATGTGGGAGAACTGTAAATGAGACAGAGAGGATGGAGAAAAATTCCTCAGCAACTGTAATTAGGTTAGATTTCACACATAATTGCAGTCTTCCAGCATCAGCAGATACTGTAGGCAATATTTGCCCTCAGCGGCATTTGCGGAGAAGGCAGCGAGTTGTTTCAGCCCACAGGCCCTGATCCTGATGTGGCTGCACCAGCTGCACACAGACCTGAGCCCATTGCAGCAGCTGATGTCTTCTCCTTCCACACCACTGGAAGCAGAATCAGCATCCAGCCAGGAGGTTTGCAGGGAGTGGAGTGGAAGTGCTGGGCACAGGGACACAGCAGCCTGTGTAGATGCAGACACACAGCCTACATGGAACGATATGTATTTAATGAAGCTTCTGCTGCAAAACTGTTCTATCAATTTAGTACTGAACAGAAGGTGTTTAAACTACTACCAATGCCTGGCTGATGCTACTACCTTTGCAGAGGGCATGGAAGAGCTGAGCTGGTACCTACCTCCTTGCCACAGGTTGGAAAAGTAGCTTTTAAGATGTACCTCTCCTGTATAAAACTAGATTATATAGGTTTTCTGCAGGGAAAATAGATTTCACCTTTAAGTCTTTGGTAGAAGTTTTACATTAGCAGTTTGTGCACCATCAAAAAATCAATTACTGTTGGTATTCCATGCAGCTGAACAGCCCAGAGTAATGGAGAATTCATTTTACACAATGCTTTGAATAAAATGCTAAATACAGCAAAATATTTTTCGAAGGGCTATTCATAGGCTCTGTGTAGGAAGTATGTCTCTGAGGGGAAGTGTGCACCTTTGTGATTCAGACAAGAAGTGAGTCTCCGCCTTCTTAATGCTAACATTGGTCAAGCACATATTTCTGCCAGAATAGATTAAAGACAACAAAGCTCCATCGTCTGTATTACCATGGCTGTAACTTCACATGGAAAAATGCTTTATCTGTTAAAAGTTTCACAGGCTGTGTTGTTGTAGTGCCAGTTGTTACAAGACCCTAAAATAACTGAATTACTCCCTCGTTCTTGACACTCTTATCATCTTTTCCTGTTCTTAATGCCAAAGCAGTTTACTGATTAGCTTTCCCATGTATGTTTCAGTAAATCATTGACATCAGCACCTCCTTATAAACAAAATCATCTACAATAACAGCCCTGTTCGTGCCTGAGCTTGAGGATGTAGCTGGAGCAAAGAAAGGGACTTGGATAGTTTTAACAGAAATCAATTATGAAAATAAGAGCAGCAATGAACGGCCAGACAAAAATATGCTGTCTCCAACTGTGGCCACAACAAGAAGTCTGAGGGATTGAATAAGAACAGCGCAAGCATGCACTTCCCTGGAGTGCTCTCTCAGCTGTCAGTAGTTTATGCTCAGGAGCTCCCCATACACCCATGTAACTACCAAGGGCAATGTCTTCTTGCAGGGAGCCCCACTGCTTAACTATACACTTTATGAAGAGCCATCTGGTTTTGCTCATTTTGAACCTGCTAGATTTATTTGGAACCCCTTCATTCTTGTGTTGGAAAAGAAGGGAAACAATCAATCCCTTTCCATGCTGTTTACACTACTCGTGGTTTTATAGAGATGTGCTGTATCTTCTTTCAGTCACCACTTTTCCAAGATGAAAAACCCAAGTGTGGAAACTAACATGGGTTTGATCTCTATAGCTCTTCTCTGAATATTTTCCACTTTATTTATTTTAAGATGAGAACCAGGACTGCACATAGTATTCAGCAGGAAATCCAAGTGGGCACACATGAAATCTGCATAGGTACATGATGGTATTCTTGCGTTTGCTTCCCTAATAACTGCTAACACGGCACAACAGCTCTTGTGTCTCCAAGATCTTCCGAGATGAACAATGTATTTCAGTTACATGAACTCAAAAACATTTTTTCCCATTTACCTTTGGGTTTTTTTAAAGCTTTGCTGAATCCAATCCAAAAGAACAGAAATTTGTGTTATCTACAGCTTTAGCTCTATTGAAAGGAAGTAATGGCTAGAATATTCTATTGTAGCTACCAAGATTTCTAGAGGGGCTCTATTTAAATTATGTACACAAAACATAGCCATCCTGGAGGGGGAAGAGGGATCAGCCACAGAAAATGTGAGCAGCAAAAGGAAATGTTTCAAAACGTTCTGAATTTGTGAAAATGGATTCATGATAGGGTAGAATAGTATAAAAACCTGTTGGACAATTCCCTGTGATATGGTAAGATAGAATGGAATAATATAAAAACCCCACCTCTGACAATTCCCTGCAGTACAACGTACACCCTTCTTTTAAATATTTTTGTTAGAGCTAAATCCCATGAAAACATGAAAACAACTAAAACAACAGCTGAATCTTTCTGCCAGTTGCTATTGCAATCTATTACTTGCAGGAAGGAAGCACGTTTATTTAAAGATACCCTCCTTTCCCTTAAAGATGTAGTCAGATGTTTTTATTACTTGAAAACTCTTGTAACTGTCATAATTACCCACTTCCTTTTTCATGTCACAATCCTTGCTAGATGGGTGATTTTATTTCCTAAAATGTAATCTAATGACTGAGTATTGGCATGATTGAGTAAGACTGATACAGTGCTATTAGAAAACAATCAGTGATGACCTAAGCTTAAGTCTGATGTTTCCGTCTTCCGAGGTAACTGATACCTCTTTCCCACTTGACTCAACCAAGCAAACCACCAAAATCCCTCTGTTTATTGCCCTCAGGTTTTCCACTAGTTTCCTGCAGCAGCAGCCGGTACTCCCTGCTGTCTCTCTGAGATTAGTCTAACAACCTCAAGCCGAGTGCCACAAGGTAAAAATATTGAACCTGTGCCTTAAGATGTCTCTCCAAAGTTATGCCTAAGTATCTCCAGCTGCTTTATGAGAGTAAGTGAAATAGTCTGAGAGCTTCATTTCAGTTAGAATAATCTCAGCTCTAGCTCTACTTGCAACACTCAGCAGTGGCATCCAGCTTTCAAAAGCTGATGGTAACACTGTATTGGCAGGAGTGTGCTGGCCTGTTCACTCCTGAGGAAAGCAAGCAGCTCTGGTCTGCATCACACAAACAGAGCAGCGTATTTCTGAAACCTTTGATCTGCGAATTTCCTACCCCTACCACTCTATCTTGGAAGTCTTTCAAGGAGATGCAGTACATTTCTTTGGGGCATGAGGAGTTTTTGACTTTTGCCTTTCTTTGATTATTTATTTTTAGAAAGATAGAAAGCAAAGATCTTTTCTTTGAGCAAGCTTGCCTCAGGCAGCCACTGTTCACAGTGAAAGCTGAGTAACAGTTTGCTATTCAAACAGAAATCAGAGCGTGTTGTACAATTGCAACAATACAAGACGGACATGGAAAGATGGCATGGAGCCATTCCTTCCTGCCTAGTAGAGAAGGAAGCCTTTGGAAAAACAGGTAGTGAGAAGGGTATTAGCAGTATTTTGACAAGGCATGAAGCGAGGCTGAAGAGGCCATTAGCAGACATGTGGGGCATTGAGAGAAGGAGAGGCCAAGAAGCTTGAATGAGATGCACAGAGGTCTGGTGGGAGGTGTAGGCTAAGACTTGCAGGGATTTGGTGTGACTTACTGATGTAAGTACTTTGCTGAGACCCTAGAGATTTATGCCAAAGTCTGAAGTTCAGTGAGCTGCTTTATTGCCTCTGGCAAGTCACTTCACCTCCTCATGTCTCAGATCTTCTCCCCACCCCTTCCTGCTCCTCAAATTGGCATCAATGACAAATTGTCAAGATATGGGAAAAGAAACATAAATTTTGCTGGGATGTAAAGAGCAGGACACAGAGCCTGAATTAAAAAGCAAGATGATTTTGTGTGATTTAGGGGAAAGGGATGAGATCACATCAGCTTCCTTCAGCTAGATCTTGAGCAGGAGAACTGACATGGTTATGTTCTCAGCTCTAAATGCAGAGAGCGATGCTGGGATGAGGTACAGAACGTGCAGCACGCAGCCAGCATGACAAAGTCTTTGCCAGGTAGCGATAAATGTAGTACAGCCAAATTGTATAAAGCCTATCTCTCTTGGTCTTTGGCCACTTAAGAAGGATGGGGTGTTCAGAAACCCCTTCTGTGTGATGGGGCAGAGCACACTTAGCTAAAGTGTTCCTTTGATAGTACTCTGGCAGCAACACATGCCAGCGCTTCTTTGTGCTATTGTTTTGTAAATAAAAATGGGCTATGCTATGTCCTTGTGGGTGTACCCCAGCTTGTTTTCAGTTCTCAGATATCTGCTGGTGTACCTTATGATGCATTGATGAATTAGTTTGTTTTCATAAGCTTGGCTTTGAAGACTGAATATTGTATGCTCACAGCACAGTGAGGAGCCTTGGGTCCCGATCACATTCTCCATTAAAATATCCCCACAAACTAACTTTCTAGTCCTGTGTGCTATACTCATGTCCCCACATAGCCAGATGTCAATTCCAGGACTCAAGTTTGAGTGAGTTTTAGAGACTTTCAGAATAAGACTCCAATACATCTAGAAACTGCATGCTATTTATGTTGACACAGCCATAGAGTATCTACTTCCAGAGAGACAGATTCCACCATTTAAAAAATCTGCTTAAAAGTCAGAAAAAAAAAATACTTTCATGGAACCTCAGGAAGTTACTTGGTTGTCAGCTACTAATCATACTTCCTGAAGCCAAGGGGCAGTCCCTGTCTGTACCAAGAAGGGCTAGTTTCACCCAGTTAATGTTATGAAGTAAATGCAATGAACTGTATACATCTAAAAGCACTGCTCTCTCCTGAAGCAATCATTCCTTTCATAGAAGGAAGAGCCATGAACTGGTGTGGGGGAAATCTGAGACGCCTGAACAGTACCAATTCCATCCATTGTAGATTAATTATTTATAACTCTGTAGGATTTAACTGAAATTTTGCATAATTCCAGCTCTCCATTCAATTCATCCAAATTTAGGTGTCTACATGTCACTCAGATGTTTAAGCTCCTGCAATAGTGACTAGAGATCTAAAGCCTGCCATTAGTGGAGCCAGAGGCAGTTCAGCTAAGCAAGTGGTGAAGTTTACGTTATAACACTATGAATTGTATATCTTAACTGTTACCTACTGAATAAATTTCCATTGTCACTAACAAAAGCTTAGACACCTAGCTCATGTACAGATATCTGTATTTCATTCAGTAAATTTGAGCATCTGTGTCAGCAGCTAAACACCCCTCCTTAAGGATTATAAGGTCAGACTCATCTGGGCAGCTGTGTGGCCTTCTCTTCTGTGGGCAGAACTTCTCACATTGTCAGGAATGAACACTGAAGTGACAGATTTTGAAACATAGTAAGTTGCTTCAGAATAGGCTTTATATAGAAAAAATGTATTTGAACTTTCAAGTTCCTCAGAAATAAAATTAAACATCTGAAAGAATACCTGAATGCACCATCCAAAGAATATGATTCTGAAACAGCTGCCACCAACGCTTACCATGAAGTCTGAATTAGGCCAGTCAGGGGCCATCCAACCTCACAGCTGCTTTTCAATACAAGATAGTCAGGAGAGAGACCAAAAATGAGCGATCCTTCCCTTTCTGTGTTGTCACAACTTCTGCAATCAACGTCCAGGCAATTGGATGGCCCTATAGGGTGTCTCCTCCACAAAGCTATTAAAATCCTTTTGAAACCTGTTCATGTCTTGGACCCCCTTGACATGCATTTCTTCAGGATGAGAAATGCAGACCTTTTGCTGTGGCGGTAAGCACCACAGTTTAAACATGGTCTGTGTGAAATGTTCAGTCTCTTGATTTTCTTCAGATGAGTTTCTCAAGGATGCCCCCTTGTTCCAGCATCTGGTGAAACAGTGAACTGTCATTCCCCACTCACCTTCTACACCACTTTTCAGATGTTATAGGTGTCTATTGTAGTTTGTCTCTGCCAGAACAAATGTTGTTTATAACAGTTGCAAGTGATTGAAGAGACATTAGTTTATGTGACAGTCAGCTCCAGGAACCTGTAGAAAGATGTTCCTAACAAACGCCTCTCAAGTTACCTTTAGAGATCTAGCACTGGATTTTCCTCCAGTGACATCTTTTGATTGGTCAGACATTTCTGGTACATGAGCTGTTGGTTTCTGTGAAACAAGATGATGAAGGATGCCTACAGTCTCGTTCTTCACTTATTTTAGTTCTCACATGAGATCAAAGGAATGAAATAATAGAATTGTAGGACTGTTTTGGTTTGGAAGATCATTGAGTTTGATTGTTTAACATCACCATGGCCATTAAACTACATCTCAAAGTGCCATGTCCACATGTATCACAGTATCACAGTATCACAGTATAACTAAGGTTGGAAGAGACCCCAAGGATCAAGTCCAACCTGTCTCAACAGACCTCAAAACTAGACCATGGCACCAAGTGCCACGTCCAATCCCCTCTTGAACACCTCCAGGGATGGTGACTCCACCACCTCCCTGGGCAGCACATTCCAATGGCTAATGACTCTCTCAGTGAAGAACTTTCTCCTCACCTTGAGTCTAAACCTCCCCTGGCACAGCTTGAGACTGTGTCCCCTTGTTCTGGTGCTGGTTGCCTGGGAGAAGAGACCAATCCCCTCCTGTCTACAATCACCCTTCAGGTAGTTGTAGAGGGCAATGAGGTCACCCCTGAGCCTTCTCTTCAGGCTAAACAATCCCAGCTCCCTCAGCCTCTCCTCACAGGGCTGTGCTCAAGGCCTCTCCCCAGCCTTGTTGCCCTTCTCTGGACACGTTCAAGTGTCTCAATGTCCTTCTTAAACTGAGGGGCCCAGAACTGGACACAGGACTCAAGGTGTGGCCTAACCAATGCAGAGTCCAGGGGCACAATGACCTCCCTGCTCCTGCTGGCAGTGACAGTGTTTTGTGACAGACACATGCATTGCTGTTGCTGGAAGTGTCAGTGGTGCTGCCATCAGCTCAAGGACAGACCCAGGGAAAAAAAGAAAATCAGACCTGCAGTATTTAATAGGCATTATAAGAGCTGCAGGCTGGCAGTCCATGAATTAAAGCTAGAGCAAAGCCAAAGAGTAGCCTCACTCCTAAACCTCCCTTGCATTTATTGTTTTCTGTCTTTGCTCTAATGTAACTCAAAAGCAGGATATTTCCCAGGCAGGTAGCTATGCCTTAGGCTATCTCTTAGGATCAGCTGGAGCTGTGACAAACCAGGTCTGGAGTACTTGGGCTCTTTGTTACTAGGCACACCAGAACCCCTGTCACTGGGGACATCAGGGAGGGTCCTGTGCCTCAGCTCAGGACTGTGTAAAGCTTCCCTTGCCTTTCTGACTAGAGGTGCTTGTTGGCAGCAGTCCCAAGAGGAGGAAGAGTCCCTTTGCCCATAATGCAGTGCACAGGTGCATGCTTAGATCATCTGCCTGAGCCCAAAATGCTCACATCCTAATCAGAGCTGATATTTATATGCCTGGGTTTATTCCCAGTATCTTACTTGGTAGCCTACTTTATACAAGTTAGAGTTGTTCGCAGGCTGACATTCATCAACACGCTTTTGAGATGCATATGGTACTCTTGAAAATGTGGTTTCAATTTTTTTTTCCCCACCAAAAGACAGCCAAATTCCTATTCCCAGGTTTTTTTCATCAGCATGGCTCAAGACATTCACTTTCCTCTTCTTAATTAGCAAATTGCTACTCGGCAAGTAAAAATTAATTTACCCAGTTCTTCTTCTTGACTTCCAAACCTTGCTTCACAAAACTCTTTCACAACACCATGATGGCATATTATGGGAGCTCAGATTTTTCTGAATAGCCTTAGGTGCTTAACACATATACTATTTAAATAGTGCAGCTTCACTGCTCACAGTGGGAAGCAGGCATCATTCATAAAGTTTCTATTTCCTCAGGAGATCAGCACTGACTAATGTTATGCACAATTAAGCATTTTAATATAATTGTATATGTGAGATGTTGAACCAGGAGCTTTTTCCACATTAGGTCATGCTTTGAAAAACAGTAAGAAAGGCAGGTGTTTCAGCAGGATAATTTCTTTTAAATGGTTCATTTTCCCATACTGCTCAAAATGTATTTTATAATATTGATGTCCCAAAAGAAAGGGTTCAGTGAAAAGCTGCGATTCAGTAATAAAATGAACATATGCACAGAGCCAGATTCCTGCGGGAAAAGAAGGGCTTTTACACCAGCACCCGGAATTTCAGATTCTACATTTTTCTTCAGAAACCAAGAAGAATCTGTGTTCTGCACAAAACTAAGTAATCTGTCATTTATGTTGTGTTTATTGGTACTAATTTCTTGTGCTTATCTATAAATGTCTAATCTTACTCGCAGTGTTCTGCATTCAATTTTTCAGTCCATATCTCTGTTGACTGTTGAAGCCCCCCTCTTGTAAGCACTTCTCAGTAGATCTATTAAAAACATTAGAAATATTTACTCTAAAATTAACCTGAAATTCTTCTAGTTAATTTCTTCAGGCTGCTTTAAATACTGTACAAATAATAAAACAACAGAAATAGTCTATCTTTTCCTTATCACTGAATGGGAAATTTACCTACCAAAATGACCTAAAGTAAGCAGACTTTCCTTAGCATATGAACCAAGATATACAATCTCTATTCAGAATTGTGAGTTAATGTCAGTTGGGGTTGTGCATTTTATTAGGGCTATATTAAAATCTGATTTTCAACATGGTATCCTGCAATGACTAGAACTTGTTAAGGCTTTCAGTTAATGTGAATTATACACAAGCTTTATCTAGACTAGTGATTTGCACTACCCATTTACAAATATTTCTCAATTCTATATTCCTTAGAAATTAACAAATGAGGTAGTGATGCATTCATCCTGAGGAGATTTTGTGAACAGACTGAAATTGTACCAGGGAAGATTTACATTGGATATTAGGGAAATTTTCTTTTTGGAAAGATTGGTCAGACATGGTAATAGGTTACCTCGGAAGGTGGTAGAGTCACTCTCCATGGAGGCGTTCAAGATGGAGCAGATTATCCTGGCAGCAATAACTGCGCACCTGAAGGATGGCCAAGGGCTCAGGTCCAGCCAGCATGGGTTTAGGAAGGGCAGGTCCTGCCTCTCCAACCTGATCTCCTTCTATGATCAGGTGACCCGTCTGGTGGACGTGGGGAGGCCTGTGGATGTAGTCTATCTGGACTTCAGCAAGGCCTTTGGCACCGTCCCCCACAGCAAACTGCTAGCTAAGCTGTCAGCTCGTGGCTTGGACAGCAGCACTCTGTGCTGGGTTAGGAACTGGCTGGAGGGCCGAGCCCAGAGAGTGGTGGTGAATGGTGCCACAGCCAGCTGGCGGCCAGTCACCAGTGGCGTCCCCCAGGGATCAGTGCTGGGCCCCATCCTCTTGAACATCTTCATTGATGATCTGGATGAGGGGGTTGAGTCAGTCATCAGCAAGTTTGCAGATGACACCAAGTTAGGAACAGATGTTGGTCACTTAGAGGGTGGAAAGGCTCTGCAGAGGGACCTCGACTGACTGGACAGATGGGCAGAGTCTAATGGAATGGCATTTAACAAGTCCAAGTGCCAGGTGCTGCACTTTGGCCACGGCAACCCCATGCAGAGCTACAGGCTGGGGTCAGAGTGGCTGGAGAGCTGCCAAACAGAGAGGGACCTGGGGGTGCTGATTGACACCCACCTAAACATGAGCCAGCAGTGTGCCCAGGTGGCCAAGAGGGCCAATGGCATCCTGGCCTGTATTAGGAATAGTGTGGCCAGCAGGAGCAGGGAGGTCATTGTGCCCCTGGACTCTGCATTGGACTCTACCTGAAAGGTGGTTGTAGACAGGAAGGGGTTGGTCTCTTCTCCCAGGCAACCTGCACCAGAACAAGGGGACACAGTGTCAAGCTGTGCCAGGGGAGGTTTAGACTCGAGGTGAGGAAAAAGTTCTTCACTGAGCGAGTCATTCATCATTGGAATGTGCTGCCCAGGGAGGTGGTGGAGTCGCCGTCCCTGGAGGTGTTCAAGGGGAGATTGGACGTGGCACTTGGTGCCATGGTCTAGTTGTGAAGTCTGTTGGGACAGGTTAGACTTGATGATCCTTGGGGTCTCTTCCAACCTTAGTTATACTGTGAGACTGTGATACTGTGATACTGTGATACAAGCCAGACCTGTCCACTCGGAAATGTTGATTGTTGTTTTTTTTCCTGGGAGAAACGGAGGAACGGGTTTTCACTGGTTTGTTTTGAATGTGCAAGTGACCTTACTGTGAAAAGGTAGTATCACAAGGGAAAAGAAGTTGCAAAAGCCACATTTATAGTCCCACTTCAGTCCTACACTAAGTACTGTCCAGGTAATGTCTGTTTCAATAAGGATCATGCAAGACAAGTGTGCAAACACACTTGTGCCTCCTGATAATTCCCACTTTTACCTGCAAGTCAGAAGAAGTTAAAAGATACCAATAAACTCCTCTGCTGGTGTGACTATTGTCCATAAATATTTATCAGTTTATTGTGTTTCACTTATGGAGCATGATTAAGAGGAGCAAGGACAGTAGGACAAGGAGGGAGGGAGAAGGGGAAGGTACCTGAAGTTTTCAAAAGAAACATCAAGAAGTTTTTCATAAGGCAGTTTTAAGCTGAGAGTGCCTTGGCAAATCTGTAACGTGATTTTCCAAATGGTGTGCAAAATGTCATCCAATTTTATATCTGCAATATTGCTTTAATTCCAAAAAGGAAATAATATTGTTTGTCTTCACTGTGGTTGATCCAATTTTGGACACCGTTCCAGACTAAGCAACTAGTGATTTTAGTGACCTGGGCCCAGTAATACACGTTTGGCTCACCAATTTATTTACAGCTTACATCTGCCATTGCCATTAGGTATCTAGGATACACGTTTTGCACACATACAGCAGCTACAGAACACGTACTTGTAGACAGAGTTCATTGAATATGATAATGTAAGGATCGTTATCCTACCTAACGAAATGCATTTGAATTGCATACATCTAAAGCTACCCTCCAAACACCAGATAAATACCTTCCAAAAATAGCACCACTCATTTTTCACAGCAGGTGTCATTCATCAGGTATGAAGCTGCATCTAAACGTGTTAGTAATGATAATTCAGTTTGGTATGTGACTCTGGCTCATTACCAGCAGCCCCAGGCACTGGAGGCTAGTGAAGTCACTAAAGCACCACGGAAAGATTTAATCCTATAGCAAATATTTAGTCCTACAACATGAACATTACACAGATATTGATTCTATAAGTTTAAAAGACTCTCAGGTATCTTCTCCTTCAGGTCTCTGACCTGTCTTGCTGTTTGCTTACTTCTGTGGTACTGTGTGCCAAGCTGGACTGGCTCTCAGGTGGCCCACCACACCTGGTCTGGAAGGAGGCAGGGGGCATGGGAAAAGAGGAGTTGAAGGAGTGGATCCCACCACTCTGTGAAAAAAGGATGTTGCACATGCAGGGTAGCCCATCCCTCCACACTGTTCCTGTCCTTGCAGTGGGGTCTTCTGTCAGGTGGCAGCACTGAAATTGTTTTGGAAGTGGGGATAATATCCTGGAATACTTGTCATACTTTTGGCACCTTTCTGTGATGGCATAAAACACACAGCAGTGTTGTGGTCACCAGCTCACTGAGAGCATGGCACCTGGGGTCCCCCACCCACCACAAGCCATGCTGCCACACCAGCAGAGGCTAACTGGCTGTTTGTGTCATCCCTTCTCACAGGCCACACTCCACTCTGCCACAACTAGCAGATCTGCAGATGAGAAATGCCACTGCACAAAGGATAATTAGGAGTCTGCAGGGAATCTTGTTGCATATTTCTGCTTAATTTGTAATATTCACACTAGGCCTGACAGAAAGCCACTGAGGGGACAGAACATTTCCAGCGACTATTAATGGGCTGTTTGCACCGGGACACCAATAATGACAGGCTGGTTCTCACAGGCAGAGAAATGGCTCTCTTTGGGCCCCACCAGACACCAGAGCCTGTGGACCTTAATTAAATTTCATGGCACACTTGGCTTGGTCCTGCAGTAATTGCTCAGCCTGTAGTTCTGTGGGTTGGCTAAATGGGAATGCTCTCCTAGGCAGCAGTTCACAGAAAGTGCAGGGTGTGATGAGACCCTTCTGCTGGTGCCCTGTGCCTCTGATCTCCTCTGCCACCTCTTCTCCACAGCCTTGTTTCATCTTCTACCACTCCTGCTTTCCAATCCCTTCTGGCACTTTCAGCATGATATTCTAAAGATTAATTATAAAAAAAGTAGAGGAACGTGCAGAAAAGCATGTGCAATGCTGAAGAGACAAGAGGAAGGTGAGAAGAGGGAAAGAAGAGACTGTGGTGAGGAAAGAACAAGAAGAGGTGAAGAGTGGAAGGGATGGAAAGCAGAGAACAAAGGGGGAAAGCCCTGAGCATTTGAAAGAGCAGGTAAATGAGGGAGCGAGTGGAGATGGAAAAGAGAAGAGGAGCAGTACCTTAAGAGAGACATATAACAAAGAGAAGAAAAAGGAAGTCTTAGAGATGCATTAAATAGGAAAGAAATGGGGAACAAAGAGCTAAAGAAAGCCACAGTCAGAAAGAAGAGACTTCCTTGCAGAGAAAAAGAGATGAGAGCAGGCTGATTCTAAGGGGGCAAAAGTACCAGAATCTGAAGAAACATGTTAAAGGAATACATTACAAGCTTGACACACAAAAGTAGAGGCATAAACTGTAATAGAGAGAAGAAAATTAAGTGGAAAAAGGAAGCAGGTGGAACAAAATGAAACAGGGCATGTAACACAGTTTAAAAATACTATTAAATGTAGAAGTGGGACTGGAAAAAAGCTCATTTCTCTCTTTAAAACCATACAGTATGAAACAAAACACATGTAGAGTCTGGCATTGCTGTTAATATCCTTTCCTTCAAATATACTTTTAATGGGTACAGATAATAAAGCTGGTAACAATTTAAGAGCAAATGTCATTATGAATCATGACCTGTAATCCACTGTAAACTCTTCCCCTCTGCTTACACAAACAGAGCTGGGTGCTTGAAATAAGAAAATACTTTTATTTTCTTCCTTTACTTTCACTTCTCTGGCCAAAGGACTTCACTTTCCAAAAGGCAATTGATTAAAATGCTGAGAATACATAGAATACATAGAATACATAGAATAAACCAGGTTGGAAGAGACCTTCAAGATCATCGCGTCCAACCCATCAACCAATCCAACACCACCCAAACAACTAACCCACGGCACCAAGCACCCCATCAAGTCTTCTCCTGAAAACCTCCAATGATGGTGACTCCACCACCTCCCCAGGCAGCCCATTCCAATGGGCAATCACTCTCTCTGTATAGAACTTTTTCCTAACATCTAGCCTGAACCTCCCCTGGCGCATCCTGAGACTGTGTCCTCTTGTTCTGGTACTGGCCGCCTAGGAGAAGAGACCAACATCCGTCTGTCTACAACCTCCCTTCAGGTAGTTGTAGAGAGTAACAAGGTCACCCCTGAGTCTCCTCTTCTACAGCTACAGAGCTACAGGGTCTGCCTAAAAAGAAAATAATTTTATTCAATATCTCCACTACTAGGAGATGTAGAAGTCTATTCTGTTTACTACCACTAAATGGCATGTGGAGGATTACTGAACAACTTGTCAGGGGAAGAAACAAGCAAAGCACTTCAAGCCATCCAATGCTTTCTTGCCTGACACGCACCTGAGCACTGTGTGTGCAGAGTATGACTTACATACAGGCATGCTTACAAGCTATGGGCAATGACACATGACAGTGGTAGTCCTGGTGAGCAGAGGCTGCAGAGCCTTTCATCCTGCCGGGGGGAGAGCTGCCAATCCCAAAAGGAGAAGCCAAGGTCATGTGTGGTCTAAGCAGTGTCCTGCCCTGACCTGCAGAAAATGTCCAGGGAAAGCAGCCTGGTCCATGCAGCTGGAGGTCAGCTACTTCAACTCAGTTCTTCAAACTTGTCCTAATGCAAAGAAAACACAGCTCAAAATGTAAAATGTCTTTATGCAGATCGTGAGCTGTTTAGTCACTCCTTTCAAGCTCGCCAAACTGCTGCAGCTCCTTATGCAGTAACCAAAGGTATGATCGCATTGCTTGGCAACATGGTCTTTCCAGAATCAACACTGTAACAGTTACCTCAGCTTCTGTCCTTCCCTCCTTCCCCCATTCAAAATCATCACCAATAGTGATAGTTTTCATTGGAACAAAAGGCATGCAACCTCTCTGCCCTTTCACACACGTGCCACAGAGCAGGGCCTAATTAAAAGTCATCTTAATGTTGTTTTAATTGTCATTGCACTTGCAAGATGATGGCAAGAGAATGTAACAGGGATGGACAAAAGACATACAAACCCACAAGAAAAACTAATGAGGAATCATTGTTTGAAGGGTGAGTCATGCTTGAGTGCTTGCATATGTCGAGCATGAGACTGTCATAGCTTCACTTGATTAACCCAAACGTGCTTTGTTAAAGTCTTCTCTTACAGCTTTGCTTGTAAGGGAACAGCAGCACATCACAGTTATTTGTAGAGTGATTTTATTGCCCATTTGTATGAAGAGTTTGGTGGACCCTAGCACGGAAGGCATGACTGGGGGAGACATCCAGTTGAGGCTAGTCTAAGACAGGATCACACTAAACGTTTGGTTTTTTTAACAGAGGTTTGCTTGGTCTACTCTTTAATTTCAGTGGAGATGGGGTTTCATTCCATTCCCAGGCAGACCATACCCATCTGCCTTTGTAGTCCTAGGCTTCCCACAGCCATCATTGGATATACAATGAGACCTGCTGCTGTCATTTAGCAGGGGCAATTTCACCACTACGCACAAACATGCTGCATCTGTCCTGCTTTCACTTGCTACGTGCTCTCCCTGTGCCCCCTCACCGGCAATGGGGGCTACATGTTAAGCAAGGTGTGCTTCTGCCTGGGAGCCTCTGACAGTTGCCTGAGTGCTGGTGCTGATATGATGCACGGTCACACCAGCAGCAGCACAGGCTTGGGTCAGTGTGGAGAGATGGAGAAGCTGAGCCCCAGGCAATCACCTGCCATGCAATATCTTCAGATGCAGTTTGACAAACACATTCAGCTCACACAAGTCATCGGTGATGCTGAGCAAGGTGGTGGTGGGACTGCAGCTGTGGCTGGCAAGGCTGTCCAGCATCCGCAAAGATTAGCCGTCCCCTTCAGGCACAGTTCAGCTCCATGATCCATGGTGAAGCTGTTCTGCTGTTAGCATGCCTGGAGTCAGCAGGGCTACCTTGGCTGGTGGCTGTAAGAGGTTGGCTGAGCATCCTGCTGTGTCCCTGCACTTGTGTGACACTGCATTTGGGCATTACAGGCACACTTACACTTGCACTGCTGTCAAGTTCAGCTGGCTGCTGGGCCATTGGCATCACCATTGCTCTGCTGACATTTTTTGTGACTGCTACCTAAAAACCACTCCCAGCTTAATTGTGTGCATTTGCTGGATAGTAGGAGGAAAGATCTGTGTCACAATAGCAAAAACTGTGCAGTAGCTTTCCATCATAGGCACATAGACTCTTACACTAAACAACATGCTTTTTTTTTTGGTAGAAAAGCACTTATATATTACCATTTAAGAGTCCCAGATCTTTTTCTGCACTGATGAGAAGGATTTGGGTTTTGAAACTCATTTTAAACAGAGATCCAGCACTGGTAAATGCAGCAAAAGTTGCTAGGCAGCCAGGTGGTCTGGAGAAGCCGAGCTGATATCCCCTGATTCCTAGTCAAGTGCTGAGCTGCACAAACACAGAAATAATACTGTCTAACTCTTGCAAGCATTTAGCTATTGGTGAACAGCTGCCTCGCAATCTCTTTATGAGATTTATTTCTCTCTTATGGCTTTGTCGAGGAAACAGTAGTTGTTGATAACATTCTGCTGTTCAATAGTTGGGACAGTGAACAAGCCAAAAATCTGCTGTAGAAAATAAGCTTTTGTGACCATTCGACTTTGTAATTTTGCAAATTTTACATGTCCAGGGTTTATCATTCAGGGAATATTTATTTGTAAATAACATCAGTCTGGAGGAAAACTTTGTGGGTGTTTTTTTTAATGCAAACAATTCTATTTTAACAGGCATTTTGCATAGCATTCAGACTGTGAATTGCAACAACATCACTCATCTTCCTTAGGGCAAAGCTCAGCCTTGTTTTTTACAGTCATTCTGGATGCTTTTTCCTTTTGGGGGAGAAAAAAATAAGAAGAAGAAGAAGAAGAAGAAAAAGATCTACCCAAGATGAGACCTGGGACTGCTACTGGGGAAGTGGGGGAGAACTAAAGCAAGCCCAAATTCAGTGAACCATTTGAGCTTTTCCTCTTTCCAAGTAGAACAGGGTCATCCCTCCACAAATGGTCAAGCTGAGCAGCTAGTGCCTAGGTTTGTCTAAAACTGAAGCACCTCTGTTTTTCTCAAAATGAAAATGCCACCTGCAATCCTGAGGCTGTAGGAAAACTACCTCTGACGGCTGAGCACAGTTACGGCAAGCTGCAGGCTTAGTGCTTGCTGATTCCTTCTGGGAGGGAGAAAGGGCAGACTGGGAAAATAACACTTGAAAATTCATTCTGGCACACCAGAGAAAAGTCCATCCCCTCACCTGCACAGTTCCAGACTGACCCTGCAAGAAGCAGCTGGAGGCAGTGTACCAGGCAGGATCTGTGCTGCAGCATGACATTTTGCCTGGCCACAGAAGCACCCCTATGAAACTATTCTTTACAGGCTCCACAGGCATCACACGGCTTAACGCCATGTTAAATTGCCTCTTTCATTCTGCACAGTGCAGCACAGCAGTATTAGCAGAGAGAGGAAAATGCAAAAGTGTATCACATGAGTCAAGGTAGATTTTGAAATTTGGGCTTGCCCTCTCCATTAGGGTAGTCCTAAAAGGGCTTGCTTGGCTCCCCTAGGGGAAAAAATGGGATTTGGCACTACAGAGCTCCAGTTATTCTCAGTAAGAGGAAAAAAAACAGCAAACAACCAAACAATAAACCAACCTGCTATGGCCAGCTCTTATATTAGGCCCAGCACTGACCTTATCTTAAACTTAGGAAGCTGCATTTCCTCCCCCTCATCTACTGCGAATGCTCCTTTATGCTTATAGTTCCCTCCATAGGGATACTGTTACATTAGAGAACTTCCACATGCATGTGTCTGTGGCATGGACCAGCTGGTCAAATCCATTTCCTGTTCAAATTTATAGCAAGCATTTCACTCCATTAAAAATAACGCAGATTTAATACTGAGAACATTTTAGTTCTTCAAATGCATCCTTTTTCCTCTGAGTCACAAGCAAAAGAGCAGTCTTAAGGCACATCTTAAGGACCTTGCTGTACACAATCAAACAGCCCCAAACGTGATCAAATGGTGTCAGTTCAGCTGAGGGAACAGCCTGCTGTTGCTGAGCTCACAGCAAGAGAAGGAGGGGATTGTGGCAGGTCACCCTTTTCACACCTAGGCAAGGACTTCTGGAGCAGTTAAAGTCTTGGTTGCATTCCCTCCATGCTTCTGATTCCTGGGTTAATTTCCCCAAACACACACCACTGAGCAGAGCTGGGAATGTGCAGGAATTCAGACTTACCCCTGCTCTGCACACTGCCAGCCAAAGCAAGGAGAGGAGGAAAGAGGAATTACCCTGGTGATCCCTCCTGTGATTCCCCAGCAGCTGCAGTCCTCAGCTGACCCTGGCAGGGAGAGACTGTGAATGTTACACTGGATTACAGATCCCAGCTGCTCTTAACCCGAGGGCAGCCACGACTGAGTCGGCCAATGGTACAGCAGGAGCCACCTGCATTCATGGTTTCATTGCACCCAAGCACTTATTTATACAGTCCTCCTGAGTTGCCTTTGCCTTTCCCTCTTATTTCTGTAAATCCTCGCTGCATCATTGTGCAGCAATAATGTAATTGCCATTAAGCTTTGCCATTAAGTTCTTACATTTTTAAATTAAAGTGGGTGGCTAGGATTGTTTTGGGAAACCCCACAGCTCAGCAGGACAAGGAGCTGGTAAGTGGTCCGGATGCTGCCACATTTGGATCCTAATGGAATTTTACAATGGTACAAACTGGTACAAAATGAGAGGTTGGGCATGCCTACCATAATCAGCATGTCTAGTCACCAGCAGAGTTCTCATTGGTGAATGTCTCAGTCCAGAGAGGGAAGGAGACTAAGTTCTTTTTATTATTCCCGTGTTGTGAAATTAATAGGCACAAACGAGGCCAAAATATCAACAGCTAGACTATTTATTACATAAATAAAAGGGAAATAAGAAGGGGAGAGGGAGAAGATAGAGAGGGAGAGAAAGAAGAGGAAAGGAATTATATTACCACACCCCTCACCCCCCCCTGCCCCGCAAGGCAGTTTGAGTCTGTGGAGGAAAGGTGCTGCAGGAGATGCTGGGTTTGTAGAGAAAGGGTGCTGAGGCTTTGGCTGGAGAAGAGATGAGGTCCACTGGGCAGCCTGGGTCAGCTCCATGAGTTGCAGTAGACAGGACTTAGGACACGGAGAAAGGGTTCAGTCTGCTTCTCCCAGGCTCCATGGCCTCTTTTCTCCGGAGCAGCATTGTCCCGGGCTTTTCCTTCCTCCTCAGCGGCATGGTCCTTCTTCAGTGTTTTTCTCCTCCTGCATTTTTCTTCCTCCTGAGCCAGTAGTGGTCAAGTCTTTTATACAATTTTTAGTCCTTAGGTATGTGTCCAAGCATTGTCCCTCAGGAATTCAGGAGCCAGAAAGTCCTCCTTAGGTAAATATCCAGGTATCATTCCCCAGGAAATCTTTCTGTGTAATCCCGTGTGTTTAGGCAGGGGTCTAGATGGAGGGGGGGGAGGGCCTCCACCTTCCCCTTCTCCATCTAACCTGCCCACACACCCATTACACCCATTGTCTCGCTGTCCTCCCTTCCTGGAAATGATCTTGTCCTGAAGGCGTGATGGCTGGGTCCTTGGGCCATTGTTATAGGCCAGCTGCAGTCAGGGTTATCACGATGCAATCGCAAGGTGATTTGCATCCAGGATTGGTATTGTCTGGGCAAGCAGCAAGTGATTTTATCTTTGTTGAGTCACACCAGGAGTTTAGACTCTTACAGTGAATTACCTGATGGTAGCTGGAACCTCAATTTTTAATTTTTTGATCTCCTGGGAATTCACACTCCTTGTACCCATCCTTACTTCAACCAGGGGAAAATGGGTGCATTTCTCCTTGCCAGCTTTATCTTTTGTATTTTGTTTTCAAGAAAAAACAACAAAAAAAATGGCATCTCTAGAACTTCTCTCTCCCTCTAACTTTTTGTTCTGTGTATAGTTTTATTACATAGGGACATGTTTTGCTGACTGGATTACCTACAGCTGTAATTTTTATCACAGTCTCACAGTCTCACAGTATAACTAAAGCTGGAAAAGACCCCAAGGATCATCAAGTCCAACCTGTCTCAACAGACCTCACGACTAGACCATGGCACCAAGTGCCACGTCCAATCTCCCCGTGAACACCTCCAGGGATGGTGACTCCACCACCTCCCTGGGCAGCACATTCCAATGACGAATGACTCGCTCAGTGAAGAACCTTCTCCTCACCTCGAGTCTAAACCTCCCCTGGCACAGCTTGAGACTGCGTCCTCTTGTTCTGGTGCTGGTTGCCTGGGAGAAGAGACCAACCCCCTCCTGTCTACAATTACCTTTCAGGTAGTTGTAGAGGGCAATGAGGTCTCCCCTGAGCCTCCTCTTCTCCAGGCTAATCAACCCCAGCTCCCTCAGCCTCTCCTCACAGGGCTGTGCTCAAGGCCTCTCCCCAGCCTTGTTGCCCTTCTCTGGACACGTTCAAGTGTCTCGATGTCCTTCTTAAACTGAGGGGCCCAGAACTGGACACAGTACTCAAGGTGTGGCCTAACCAATGCAGAGTCCAGGGGCACAATGACCTCCCTGCTCCTGCTGGCCACACTATTCCTAATACAGGCCAGGATGCCATTGGCCCTCTTGGCCACCTGGGCACACTGCTGGCTCATGTTTAGGCGGGTGTCAATCAGCACCCCCAGGTCCCTCTCTGTTTGGCAGCTCTCCAGCCACTCTGATCCCAGCCTGTAGCTCTGCATGGGGTTGCCGTGGCCCCATACCTTCCAGTACTGCCACTATACATGCTCAGAACTGTCCTGTAAGGGCAAGCTGGCACTGGAAAGATCCAGAGACAAGACATCCTCTCTGCTGGTCATGTCTTCCATGCAGCAGAAACAGTTAAGGGACTGGATCTGATGCTCACTCTTGTTTCCTCTGCAGTGTAAGGGTGTTCAATGCTGAAGACAGCAGAATTCACAACTTACTGGTATTTCTTCCTCAACAGAAAGTCTTGGGCTGCCTCTGGTGGGAAACTCACACTCAAACACCTCGGGGCAGGGGGAATCAGGGAAGGGAGAGGAAGCCCTTATAACCACCAGAATTTTGTAGAAAAGAGGACACTATTTTGGCTGGTTTGTATGAAAATGAGGGGATGGGTTTGGTTGGCTTTGTGTTGTTGATGATTCTGTAGTGTTTTGGGTTTTTTTCTTTGGTATTGGAGCATCAAGTACATTTTATTATGCCCATGTAAAGTCCTCTAAAAATCTAAGATTTATGTACTATATAGTTGTACTTAGTCCTAGTATTATCCCATAGGACTTCCCAGACATCTCTGTTGCTAGCTAGTTTCATTATCACAGAGCTGAATCCGTTCTGTATAAAATGAGTGGAAAATATCCATTAAATCAATTGTGATTTCAATTTCTTTCTAAAATTATTGATAACATTAGTTAGTTGCATTTCCCTGAATTCTGAGAGATGGTAAGATCTAGAAATGAAGATTGTTGTTTAACACTGTTGTTTTATTTTACTGATTCACATCACATGTGAAAAATTAATAAGCTAAGTATTTTGCATTTCTCCAAGGGCCACATCCTGTCTGTCTGCTGTAGATGCCGCTGACTGCCTCGCAATGATCACCACACCACAAGTTTGCTGGAAAGAGCAGGACAGGCCAAGTATTTAGTGATGAGTTGTGCTTTCTTTTCCTTAAGATGCACCTAATCTGTGCAATGTGCATGATGATACAGCCGTTCAATGCAGCATTTAATCATGTACTTATCTTCAGGCCTTAACTGTGAACAGAGGTGAGCAAAGTGACACGTTTTTGCTGAGTTAGAGCCTAAGTTATCTAGGATACCCTTTGTTCCTTTGCTTATCTAAGTAACCCTTAACAGTCGATCAAAAATCTGTGTATGATGAGTTTTTGTTACTAAAAATGGAACATTATGAGTTAGAAAATGATAGTCAATGCAGTCTTTAAAGCACCAGAATATGGGACAGGTCCAGGCTCTGTCTGCTTGAAGCAAGAAGTACTGAGGTAGGAGCTGTGCATACCTGAAATGCCCTGCCAGCAAGCAAAGGACAAGCTGCCTCTTTGCAAAGCACGCTTTCCAAGTGCCATAAAGTCACTGTGCTTATTAGGTCAGAAACCTTGAGCTGGCAAAAACAATTTCTGCCAACGTACGCTCGAGCAGTCTTATATGCTAACACCCTTTCATTATCAGCAGCAGATAGGAAAAAAATGAGCCATTTTCTCTCTAAAGGTAGGAAAAAGTCCTCTAGACCTAGCTCCTTACACTACCTATAAGAATAGGGCACAGTTTCACAAATTTGTGGATTAGGTTACCTGGTGTCAGGAACAGAAACTCCTACATAATGCCCTCATTAATACTCACATCACAGCAATGACTCTGCTGTTCCAATACTTTCTGTACAATAAAATCAGTTCCTGCTTTGGTTAATACACTGGATATTTAAAACTTATTATTCTTGATCCACATTTGTGTGCTAGATGAGTACTAGCCAACTCCAGATGATGGGACAGATGGAGTTTTACAGTGTATGAAAAAGTGAGTTCTTGTTAATAAGTCGTATGTTACATTTGCACATTATTCTACACAACTGAGATATTTCCTTTAACAATTAGCAAAAATGGAAGAAAATTGGCACCACGGCATTTTGACTTAGCTGTAATAAAACTGCAGAGCTGAGGCTGTGGAGTTTGCATAGTCTTCCCACAGGACACTACCCAGAAAAACAGATTTAAGGAAGCACCATGAGCTCATAAGGATATGCTGCAGCACAAATAGCTCCTCTGCCTGTGTCAGAAAGAACTCTTTCAATAAATAAGGGCACTCTAGCTCTCCAGTGCTCCTGACTGCTCTCACTCTGCACAGCAGGCTGCTCTGAGCCAATTTAGTTGACGCAACTTCCAAATGCAAGCCTCTCCAAAGACATGTCATGGCAAAAGGAGAGCAGAAGTTTTCAATGACATTAATTCCCTCCTTCACCACATTTCAGTATCTCACATTGGACCTTCACTTCCCCCAAATCAGTGTGCAGAAAGCAGATTTCAACGCCTCCAGCACCTGGGGTTACAACACACGTCTTTGCTGAACCTCAGATCTAAGTAACAACTAAAACCACTTATAAAGATTTCCTGAAGGACTTGGGAAAAGACAACAAAGGTCAGTTTTCACCCTTATCCAATGTAGGTCCAACAGGCACCACACTAGTCTACATGTCAAACTACACTCGTTCTGTAAATCTGCATCTTTGCTTTTCAAGAAAGTTGTTTCCTTGGTGATCACCATGACCTGATGTTTCCACTTGCTCTTGAAAGGAAACACACCCCACCTCTCCTCAAAAACTAATATGCAGAGAGAGAAGTTTACTAAAATAGCTTTCATCTTCTACTAACTGCAGTGATTATCCAGAAAGTGAAGTTGTTATCTGCCTGCTTTCAGGTCAAAGATTTTTTTGTGTAATAACTGTAATTGAGAGTGTGATATTGCAGCTACTGCAGTCAATAGACATTGCATTATTAACTGAAGGAAGAGCTGGTTTGGATTCTGAAACTGAAATCATGGCACTAGAATCCTAATTGTAAACATAATCAGCAGCAAGATGGAGAATAGTGGTCATTAAGTACTTCGGTGAAGTGCTGCACTACACATATTCTGCCCCAGCCAGCCATTGCAGGACTGCTACCTCCTGTCAACTCATATGAACATGCAGCACAGCAAGCAAAGTGCACCTCTTCTCCTCCACCTCATCTTCATCAAGTCTTTGCTGAGACTGTCCCTTTCCCTGTGCCAGCCTCTTCCTTATGAGTGTTTGCAGGAGCAGATGTGGCAGTCCCAGGCCTGCCCAAGGGAGCCTTTATTCTGTATTGGCACAACCTCTGGTCCCTCGGCAACGTTCACTGGATGTATAAATCCTGTGGGTGAAGTCAGTAGTCCAACATGAGAATTTCTGATTGCTCAGAGATAAATCCTCTCTGTCCCCTGGTAAAATATACTCAGCCTTATGACAGCCACAGGAGCAGAAAACTTTTCCTGGCAACTGTTCTTATAATATGGCTCAGAGCTCAGGTAAGTGCCGCACTGATCACTCAGCTTGTGAGCTGGGAGCTGCCAAGCAGGGGATGTCAAGGGTTCTCTGCTTCTCAGAGGAGACCTTCAGCATCATGAAGTTCTGAACCTTCTGTTTTTATGCTGGAGCATATGGTTTTCTTACGATGTTCTCTGATATTTAAGGCTTAATCATTTCTTGCAATGTTTCACTAGGTTAGGTCATATTTCCTGTGTGTTACACTTGCATAAGCTAACAGATATCAATAGTATCATCAGACTGTCACAGTACCAGTGGGTGAGCTGTGCCACTGGACTGAGCTGTACCACTGGACTGAGCTGTAAAAGGGCCAGTAGATAGCTGGAGAGGAAAACTGAGGAGCCATGGAGAGAAAACAGATGCAGGAGCATCCACAGTTCCTTTCCACAGACACCTCATGCAATCATAGAATCACAGAATCATAGAAAGTTGAATCTGGAAGGGACCTCTAGAGGTCATTTAGTCCAATCACTGTGCCAGAGCAGGATCACCTAGGGCAGGCCACACAGGAAGGTACCCAGGCAGGCCTTGAAAGTCTCCATAGCAGGACTTTTCACAACCTCTCTGGGCAGCCTGTTCCAGTGCTCCATCATCCTTGCAGAAGTATCCTCATGCTGAGGTGGAACTTCCTGTGTTCCAGCTTATACCCGTGGTTTCTTGTCCACTGAAGAGAGACTATCATCTTCATCTTGAGACCCACCCCTCAGATATTTATAGACATCGATAAGATCCTTCTCTTCTCAAGACTAAATAGCCCCAGTTCTCTCAGTCTTTCTTCACAGGGGAGATGTTCAAGCCCTTCAATCATCCTTGGGGCTCTCCATTGGACTCTTTCCAGTAGGTCCCCATCTCTCTTGAACTGGAAAGCCCAAAACTGGATACAGTATTTCAGGTGTGGTCGCACCAGGGCAGTATAAAGTGAGAGGAGAACCTCCCTGGACCTGCTGGACACCCTTTACTTGCTTCACCCCAGGCTTCTCTTGATGCTGCATCCTGTGCCAGCCATTTTTATTTATTGCCCACCCCTGCCCCAAGAACCATTTAGTGCAATGCAGCCCTAAGGACAGTGCTCATACTGCGTTTGAAAGTAGTCTTAGCTAATAAGCTGCACTCAGGCAAGGAGTAAGGCATCCCTTACAATCTATTCTTCCGTAGGACTGAATACCAAGTGTGAGGTAACCAGCTGCTTGATCTCACACAATCTCAGCACATTGCAGTAGGAAAGCATGCCACAAAAGCCTTTGAATAAAATGGATCTGTAATATTTTTTGGGGGGCATTTTTCTCCCTCAGAATTTGCTGGAAAAAATCCTCTTTCTGGAATCACCTAATTGCAGAAACATGGCTTTTGGTGTTGGGTGGTTTTTGTTGTTGTTGTTGTTACAAACAAGTAGTTTAATTGTGATGATTATCCTGTTCAGCTACTATGGGTTACCAGTGGTAGGTTTTTGTGCTTCCCACCTTATCAAGCAGTTTTATGAGTAATTCTAGTGAATATCTCTTTTCCCATGTATTTGACTGACTGCCTTATCAAACTGAATCATACCCAGACATCCTGTCATCTCTGAATATGTCTGTTTTAGTGATTAAATGCAAGTGACTATATTTACTTAGAGAAAATGTAGGTCAGGGTACAAACTGTTGGGTGGACTTTGGAAACTGAGACACAGGGAGAACTGTTGGTTTCTTTACTTACCATTATCCAGCATTTTTGACACTTCTGAATGTTCTGTCTGCCTGTAAGCACTTTGAATTTACATTTGCAATATCATTATATTTGTTGTATATTTTAATCTGTTTCTTTCAGAACCATGAATGTCTGAGGAAGAATAAAAAATGGAGCCTGAGCTCCTGTTGAGAGCTTGTTTGTATGTAAAAATGATGGAGGGTTATGGTGATGGTAAACAACATCAGAAGTATAAGCAGCCACATAACAGACTGCTATGGAAAGACCTACTAAAGGGAAACTCTAACTGCAGGGAGTGGGTGTTTATCTTATATGGTAAACTTTGAGGGGTTTTGCTCCTTGTATAGGAACACTTCTCATTTTACAACAGACATTCACATTCTTTCCACCTTTCAGCAAGTTCTGGGGGAAGAAGGTATGCCTTTATTCCAAGTGTCTCTCCCAGAGAGTTGCCTGGGATGCCTCCCCCACCATATCTGACCTCAGTTGTCCTTTGCCTGTGCTCTGAAGACAAACTTACTCTCTTAGACTCCAGAGAGAAGACTGTCCAATCTCATGACCTGATTTCCTCCTGAAGAGCGAATTTCCTCTTTGAAGAAGCCCAGCTGTCTCTTTCACTGTTGCTGCTACAGATGTCCTCCTGGAAAATTCAAAGGTTTCTGGACAGTTTTCCTAGCTTCAAAAGACAGTGATCTAACAGAACAACTGGCACCAGTTGTATTTCCCTGTATTGGTTGTTATAATTCTATTCTCCCCACTTATTGAGCAGAGTGGTGAGAAACAAGCTGCCTATATTTTTTGGTTTATTCATGCTGAATGACTGAGCCCTTCAACTAGTCAAATGCTAGGTTCAAAATCAATTCTTTGGAAAGCAATATATAATATTCTGCTTAAAGAGCTGCATCAATTAATTTTCAGCATCTACCCCTAATACCAGCCATGAAAGTTTCGGACTGTAGTAAATATTGTAACCCATAAACAAAACTGTAGTGGATGGAAAAGGAATAGAGGTGCATGAGCTTTGCTGTAGCACTGAGGGAATTATCAACAGGGCAGTAAAGAGTAAAGATATGAATTTATCTTGTACTTCCCTGACACTGATTCACACACACATATGCCCACAGGAAAATTGTGACTTATGCTTGACAATGGCAATATGGTAATAATTGACTATTCACTATTGTGCAGCTGTAAGAACAAAAATGGATGTTCTTCATGAAGCAAGGTTATCACCAGTTATGGCTCCATCAGAAATTCTTCCAGGTATTTAGAATAGACTAGACTAGACTAGAATAGAATAAACCAGGTTGGAAGAGACCTTCGAGATCGTGTCCAACCTATAATCCAATACCACCCAATCAACTAAACCATGCAACCAAGCATCCTGGCAAGCCTCGCCCTGAACACCAAAAGCGATGGCGACCCCACCACCTCCTCAGGCAGCCCATTCCAATGGGCAATCACTCTGTCTGTGTAAAACTTCCTCCTAACCTCCAGCCTAAACCTCCCCTGACACAGCCTGAGACTGTGTCCTCTTGCTCTGGTACTGGTTGCCTGGGAGAAGAGACCAACCTCTGCCTCACTACAACCTCCCTTCAGGTAGGTGTAGAGAGTGATAAGGTCACCCCTGAGTCAGTCTCCTCCTCTCCAGGCTAAGCAACCCCAGCTCTCTCAATCTCTCCTCATAGGGCTTGTGGTCCAAGCCCCTCACCAACCTTGTTGCCCTTTACTGGACAAGCTCCAGCAAGTCAACCTCCTTCCTAAACTGAGGGGCCCAGAACTGGACACAGGACTCGAGGTGTGGCCTAACCAGTGCAGTGTACAGGGGCAGAATGACCTCCCTGCTCCTGCTGGCCACACTGTTCCTGATGCAGGCCAGGATGCCATTGGCCCTCCTGGCTGCCTGGGCACACTGCAGGCTCATGTTCAGCCTGCCATCAACCAGTACCCCCAGGTCCCTTTCCGCCTGGCCGCTCTCCAGCTACTCTGACCCCAGCCTGTAGCTCTGCATGGGGTTGCTGTGGCCAATGTGCAGAACCCGGCACTTGGATGTGTTCAGTCTCATGCCCTTGGCCTCTGCCCATCTGTCCAGCCTGTCGAGGTCCCTCTGCAGAGCCTCTCTACCCTCCAGCAGATCAACTCCTGCCCCCAGCTTGGTGTCGTCAGCAAATTTACTGATGATGGACTCAATGCCCTCATCCAGATCATCAATAAAGATGATAGAGAGCACAGGGCCCAGCACTGATCCCTGGGGCACACCACTAGTGATTGGCTGCCAGCTGGATGTGGCACCCTTCACCACCACTCTCTGGGCTCAGCCTCCAGCCAGTTCCTAACCCATCGCAGTGTGCTCCCATCCAAGCCATAGGCTGACAGCTTGGCCTTAATTCAGCTCTGTTGCCTAATTCTCTTTGTAATTAGCAGTTATGGTGCATATCAAGAAAGGCATGGAGAGGAGGTAAGCTGATGTCAAACCAATGTGTATCATTCACACCGCGTTCCTCGAAACCGAGTATTTCTGTTTTCTCCTTTCAAAAAATGGACAAACAAGGCTGCTTTAAAGAAAATTACTCCTCTGCAACAATGACCCAAGAGGTCTGCAATTCTGCATAGCAAGCAATCTTGACAGCTTGATTATTTGTTATGAGAACAGGACTGAAACATGTAATCCATAGAGCACATTATGATTTCAGCTGAGAAATTTCATCTTCAATATTCTTCAGGGCTGAACTAAAGTAAGAGGCAGGCAACGGCATGTCACTCATTAGTATCCACACTGTGTCTTAATGCTTGTTGCAGGAGAATAACAAATGTAGAAGGGCTCATTTTCCACCTTCACATGGGAAATGTGATTCAAGAGTGTATTTCTTAGTCTCCTTAGAAGCATGCAAAAATAATGTTCATTAATGTTGGGGAAGATACAGATGCTGTGTGAGAAAAGGATATTGAGATGATCATTGATTCTGGCAGAAGGCTTCAGGAGCTGTCTTTGAAGTCTGACAACAGGAATCTGTGCCCAGATTTGCCAGGCTTTAATCTGTGACAATTAAATCAGGGGATAATGAAGAAAGACTGTGCTATCTTTACTCCTGGCTGAATTATTGATTTCTGAGTTGTGGGGAATTCTTACCTCTCTGACTGGTCATTACAGAATTCCTGTTCCATTGGGCTTTGATTGTTAAGTCTGGGTTTAAAGCCATAGAATAGAATAGAATAGAATAGAATAGAATAGAATAGAATAGAATAGAATAGAATAGAATAGAATAGAATAAACCAGGTTGGAAGAGACCTTCGAGATCATCATGTCCAACCTATCATCCAACACCACCCAATCAACTAAACCCTGCAACCAAGCATCCTGTCAAGCCTCGCCCTGAACACCCCCAGCGACAGCAACCCCACCACCTCCTCAGGCAGCCCATTCCAGTGGGCAATCACTCTCTCTGTGTAAAACTTCCTCCTAACCTCCAGCCTAAACCTCCCCTGACACAGCCTGAGACTGTGTCCTCTTGTTCTGGTACTGGTTGCCTGGGAGAAGAGACCAACCTCTGCCTGACTACAACCCCCCTTCAGGTAGTTGTAGAGAGCAATAAGGTCACCCCTGAGTCTCCTCCTCTCCAGGCTAAGCAACCCCAGCTCCCTCAATCTCTCCTCATAGGGCTTGTGCTCCAAGCCCCTCACCAACCTTGTTGCCCTTTTCTGGACATGCTCCAGCAAGTCAACATCCTTCCTAAACTGAGGGGCCCAGAAAAGCACTTATAATTCTTCTTTCCTGTGACTCCATCAAGTAAGGTCCATCAAGTCTACACTTTGGTAATGGCATGGGAATGTATATTCATGTTGCTAATCCAAGGAAGCAAGTGCCAGTCATCCGTGAAATGGGGACAGGGCTTTGCGGGCTGGGAGGTGCATCCAGACAAGGAGAGGGCAGCTTTCCGTGGTGGGGATGATGATGGTGGGATGAGAGTGGCGTGCTTACTTTTCTCTTCATCTACGTGCTGTCTCACTCCTTTCCCTGTCACACTGCCACATGCTGAGACTTGCTCCTGCCTAAACCTACCTGTGGTCAGTGCCTGCATGCTCACACTTCTGCCATGGGTGAACCAGGCTCATGTGACCTGTTACAAAACCATGTTGTTGTCTGGTTTAAAAATGACAGAGTTAAAAAATGCCACAGGAGCTCAAAATTTTTTCATCTGGAGAACTCTTCAACTAAGGTTTACAACACTGATAGTTAAAAATCATGCAGTTTAATAAAAAAGAAAGAACAGTTTTCTTTGGCTCTAGCTGGATAACATATTACCAGAGGTATAAAAATAATAGTACTTTGGAGATTATTAATGTTTGTCCTAAATTTTTTACTTAAAACAGTTCATTATATCCCAAGGCCTTCCCATGTCCCTTAGGCAATATTTATTGTCATTACAGTCAGTATTTAGCATGTATGCTGTGACAGTAATTATTTATATCAGTGGTACAGTGAAGAATATACTTCATTGTTCCCTGACTAGCAAAGCAATCTCTATCTAAAATAGAATATAATCTTTGAAATTCCTGGAGAGAAGGTGAATTTACCAGCAGCTGGGCATTTTCTTTTCACAAAACCTGCTTTGCTTCAGCTACAAGAAAAAACTGCTCATTTTTCATATATTCTTCTAAGTATGGAAGAAACCAAACATTTTCCTCCCTGAGTATAGAATGACAAGGTACGTAAACATGCAAAAAAAGAGTTGCATTGCCTCAAGATGAATTGCTACCGGGGGAGGGAGACACACACCATTGCAGCTTTTTAAGCTCCAAATTTGGAAATGCATTAAACTTTATTAAGCCTCCAGCACATTTTATATGTTTCTTTCCAATAATACCCTGCCTAGGCAGGATACATCTGTTGTAACTCAGGCATCTGAAAGTCAAACATCTAAGTATGACTTAGTCACCTAGACTCCCTTTATAGTCAAAGGATAGAGGCAGGCACCTGCAGAGGGCATTTTACCTCATCCTTACTTTGGGGTCAAGCAGAAGTTCAAACCAAATGCCCTGGGAGAGTTCCAGGCTCTCATGAATGATTATAACATATGCCTTGAATGTCTCAGATCTTTCCGACATACCCAGTTAAGTGTGATGATGCAATGCTTCAACAGAAACATCTCCCTTTTACTGTTGATGACAGAATATTCATGACCATTTATGGAGCAGAAGGTTTCAGGCTGATTTCTGTGAAAAATAGAGATATATGACATGCACCAGATGTATAGAAGTGACTTGTCTTACCAGATTTAGAATACATAGAATAAACCAGGTTGGAAGAGACCTTCAAGATCATCGCGTCCAACCCATCAACCAATCCAACACCACCCAAACAACTAACCCACGGCACCAAGCACCCCATCAAGTCTTCTCCTGAAAACCTCCAGTGATGGCAACTCCACCACCTCCCCAGGCAGCCCATTCCAATGGGCAATCACTCTCTCTGTATAGAACTTTTTCCTAACATCCAGCCTGAACCTCCCCTGGCGCAGCCTGAGGCTGTGTCCTCTTGTCCTGGTACTGGTCGCCTGGGAGAAGAGACCAACATCCGTCTGTCTACAACCTCCTGTCTGGCATTTGCCTGGGTCTCTGAGAGACTTCAGAGGGGCTAATGGTTGCCATACTTCTTGAGGTCTGATTAGTTTCAGCCTTTATGGGAATGCTGCAGATTCACTCTGAGGAGAAAACAAACAAAATTACTCTGTTTGCTATGTTAATTAGCTAAGGCTATCTGGCAAGGTAGGCTGCTGCCTTTTTATTCTCAGCCCAGTTCCAATAAGAATCCAAGACAATAACGAGGCAGAGATTTAGCGTGAAAAAGCAGTTGTCATGGTGTAGGCAGGCATTTCAAGTACACATATTTGAGTCACATAAGGGTTTTGAATTTGTTGGGCTTTGCATTGTAGCTGAAGTTGTACGTGATGTATTACAGTGCTTTCACTGATTTTTGCCTCGCGTCCTAACAGAAAATGAGAACTACTGTCTTCGGTAACATGAAAGATAAATGTTTACAACATTTTTTCCCCCACCTATTTTAATAGAACTATTCAATTATTTAACAAGCTGTTCTATTTTCAATCCTCCTGTATTTTTTTTTTTGGACTTGCCTGCCAGCCTTTGTGTTTTTTGGCTGTCTCTTGGTTGCTTCATAGCATGAGACAGCCACCTGAATTCCACCTCAAGAAAAGCCTTTGCTATTTCTCTTCTCAACTGAGAAGCTTTGTGTATTCTTGTCACCTTTTCCCAGCACTGGCACAGCCTTGCAAGAGAATGAAACCCTGCATTGTGCCATAGTCATCCCAGCCTAACACAGAGAAGTCTGTCACTATCCCAACAAGATTAACTACTGCTTGTGCCTGATCTCAGGCATGAGCAGGGAGTGAATTGCATGCAGCTATCTGGTATGGAGGTTTGTGTCATGTACTCCCGGTACAGTGCTATAGAACATAAGGCCTAAAGAAATGCCAAGTGGCCAGTCAAGGAAGGGGATTTTGCTGAAACAAAGTTGTTCATTAGCTAGTTAAATGCAGGAGGTTATTATCAGCCATGAGAGGGTCATCTCCATTTCTAGGAAGGGAACAAAACACTATTATTTTATTTCAGAGAGTGGCCAGAATGCCTCCTGATGAATGAAGGAATAGTGTAGCTTCAGAATGACAGATGAACCTGTTCTGGACCACTGAAAGAGCTCAGGGTGAAGCCTGAACACAAAATCGAACCTGATTGTGAAAGAAATGTGAGCTGATTGTGAAGGAGAGGTGATCTGAAGTGAAGACAGATAAAGCAAGCTCTTGGAGCTGCTCTCTTGTGGTGTGCACTCAGAGAGGCAGTGCACCCCGAGTAAGATCCCTCAAGAATGTCCCAACAGATGCACCTGGTGGTGCCACCTACAGCGCCTGGAGTCCTGGCTGAATTTACCGAGTCTGGTGGCTAAGGGACATCTACCCAATATAGCCAAGTATCTTCCTATTTAATTTCATGAATTAATGACTGCATGTACCTTTTATCTTAACCTGGTTTGAGTTAAGTGCAATTTCAGGTAACAGGATAACAGCAAGTCATTCTCTCCCCAAGGATAGAGTGAATCTGTGAGAGGGCCTGGTTTTGATGACAGGTCACTCCTGCTATCTTTTTCTCTACCATCTCAAATGATGAGTGTACGTGCGGGGTATCGGTTCAAACTGCTGTAATCAATATGATGTCCCAGGATGGAATTTCAGTCTTCTTCTTTTGACTTTTTTATAAACTTTGAAATTAAAAGCACACACCTACACACACTCTACAGAAAGGGTATTAGTAAAGTTCTGTGGCAAACAACAAAAAGTTAGTACCAAAGGTATAGTTAGCTCTGTACATACGCATAGCACTGACCAAAGATAAAATCCTTTCAAATCTGTATGTTGCCTCAAGGTATATTTTAGTTCCTTATAACTTGTGGAAATATACCATGATACAGTATCATACCATGTTCTAATTGGTGCAAAATGTAACTGCATTTTATTGATGATTCAGGCACAGTTGCCAACAACCTTCAGTGGATTTAAGTCAGCATAGTTATAATGGAAGAGCAGAAAGAAGTGTGAATTTATTTCAGGAATAAGAGAACAATTCCTGTTGGAATGAAGCTGAGGAAGTGTACAGTTCAATCTCCTGCTCAAAGCAGGGCCAGCCCTGAGGTCAGACTATGCTGGTCAGGGCTTTGTTTTGCAAACCTCCAAGCACAGATACAGCACAGCCTCCTTGGAACAATGAAGCTCCACTGTCTGTCTGTGTTGATAGGCAAAATCTTTTTATACCCAATCTGAACCTTCTTCAATATGTCCATCTCTGATCCACTTGTGCCAGGTCCTGAACTTGGGTCACAACCTTCCCATGCAATGCTGGAGGCTTGGTGAAGAATGGCTGGAAAGTGGCCCAGAGAAAAAGGCCCTAGGGGTGTTGGTTGACAGCCATATAAATATGAGCCAGCAGTGGGCCCAGGTGGTCTAGAAGGACACTAGCATCGTGGCTTGTATCAGAAATTGGCCAGCAGGACTAGAGAGGCGATTGTGCACCTGTACTTGTCACTTGTTAGGCCACACCTGAATTTTTTTGTTCAGTTTTGTGCACTTCACTACAACAACAACATTGAGGTGCTGGAACGTGTCCTAAAAAGGTAATGATGGTCATGAAGGGTACATAGAACAAATCTTATGTGTAGTTGAAGGAATCAAGGTTGTTTAGTCTCAAGAAAAGGAGTCTGACCCTTTCAGAGAATCATAGAATTGTTAGGGTTGGAAGGGACATCAAGGATCATCTAGTTCCAACCCCCCTGCCATGGGCAGGGACACCCTCCACTAGATCAGGTTGTTCAGAGCCACATACATGTAGGACCTTGCATTTGGTCTTGTTGAACCTCATGAGGTTGTCATGGGCCCAGCTCTGCAGCCTGTCCAGGTCCCTCTGGATGGCATTCCATCCCTCCAGCATGTTTGCTGCACCACACAACCTGGTGTCATCAGCAAACCTGCTGAGGCTGCACTCAATGCCGCTGTCCGTGTTGCCAGCAAAGATGTTAAACAAGACTGGTCCCAGTACTGATCCCTGAGGGACTCCACTTGTCACTGGCCTCCACTTGGACATGGACCCAGTGACAGCCACCCTTTGGGTGCAGCCAGCAAGCCAGTTCTTTATCCACTGAATGGTCCATCCATCAAACCCATGCTGTACCACCTTGGAGACCAGGATGTGGTATGGGACAGTGGTGAAGGTTTTGCTCAGGTCCAGATAAATGACGTCAGTTGCTTGGCCTTCATGTATTAATGTCGTGACCTTGTCATAGAAGGCCACCAGGTTTGTCAGGCAGGATTTGCCCTTGCTGAAGCCATGAGGATTGTACCAAATCACCTCTTTGTTATTCTTCTGCCTCAGCAGTGCCTCCAGGAGGATCTGCTACATGATCTTAGAATATACACAGAGGTGGGACTGAGTGGCCTATAGTTCCCTGGGTCATCCCTCTTTCCCTTCTTGAAAATGGGAGTTATGTTTCCCCTTTTCCAGTCTGTGGGAACCTCCATGGACTGCCATGACTTTTGGAATATAATAGAGAGAGATTTAGCAACCTCATCCACCAATTCCCTCAGCACCTGTGGATGTATCCCATTGGGTCCCATGGACTTGAACACTTTCAGGTTCTTCAGGTGGTCACAAACCTGACCTTCACTCACAATGGGCAATTCCTTCTTCCAGTACCTGCCATTATCTTCCATTATTCTGGGAGTGTGTCTGGAGCCCTTGCCAGTGAAGACTGAGGTAAAGAAGTCATTGAGAACCTCAGCCTTCTCCACGTCACTTGTCACCAGCTCACCTGTTTCCTTTCTGAGGGCCCCACACCTTCCCTACTCTTCTTTTTACCATTAATATACCTATAGAAATTTTTACTGTTCCCCTTGATCTCCCTGGCTAGATTTCACTCTAACTGAGCTTTTGCTTTTCTAACCAGGTCTCTTGATGCTCAGGCAGCTTCCTTATATGCCCTCCATTCCAGCTGTCCTTTCTGCCGCTCCTTGTAGAGTTTCTTTATGTGTGATGACATGTCCAGAAGCTCCTTGCTCATCCTGGCAGGTCTTCTAGCATTCTTTCCTGCTTTCCTCTTTGTGGGTATACTTTGCTCCTGGGCACAGAGGAGGTGATCCTTGGATACTGACCAGCTGTCCTGGGCCCCTCTTCCCACTGGGGCTTTGCCCCACAATACTTTGGCCAGCAGATCCCTGAAGTGATCAAAGTCTGCATGCCTAAAATCCAGGGTTGCAAGCTTGGGATACATCCTCCTAGTTGCCCTGAGGATCTTAAATTCTATTGCTTCATGGTCACTGCAGCCAAGGTTATCAAATTGGTGACCAGCCCTTCCCTATTGGTAAGAACAAGGTCCAGCATAGCACCTTTTCTTGTGGTTCCTTTACCATTTGGAGGAGGAAGTTGTAGCAAAGTGGCTCTTAATTCATCCTGCTTGTTGCCCAGGCTCTGTGCATTTGCTTAGAGCTGCACTTCAGCTGGGCTGGCTGTGTCACCCTCTTAGGTGAATCTCCCTTGATTTCCTTGGCGTGCTTTGTCCTTGGCTTGACTCAGGGCAACAAGTTGAGAGCCCTTGCTAGCACTGCATGCCTCTGCCTCTGGTGAGCTGCCATTGTTTATCACAGGCGAGCATGAAATAAGAACTCCTTCCCCCTTCAAATCTAGTTTAAAGCCCTATCAATAAGCCCTGACAACTCCTGCCCTAGAAACCTTTTCCCCCTCTGGGACAGGTGCATTCCCATTAGTTGCTTGCAGCCCTGGTGCCCTGTAAACTGAGCTGTGATCATAAAATCCAACCCCCTGTCAATGACAACAGTATCAGAGCCATGAATTGACCTCTTGACTCTTCCTAAGTGTTCCCTGATCCATTGCTGATGTCAGAGGGATTTACCAGTTACTCCAAGGTCCCAAAGTCTCTTTTATTTGATTGTAAGCCTCTGCTGGATCATCACTACCTACCTGAAAAAACAGAAGCAGGTAATAGTCTGAAGGGCTTACAAGGGTGGGAAGTTTACCTACGACATCCTTTACCTGGACACCAGGGAGACAGCAGACCTCTCTATGAAGTGGGTCCAGTCTGCATCTCAGGCCCTCTGCTCCCCTCAGCAGGGAGTCACCTACAACAGTGGCCTTTCCATTTTTCTTTTCAGGGTCAGTTCCTATTGAGGTGAATTGGCCTGGGTAGCACTTCCGGCCTTGGTGGCACTTCTGGCCTTCATGAGCCCTCATCCTTGCTCACAACCACTGAGTGAATCTGGTTCTTACAATTCTATACAGGCATTAGAAGTTTTGGGTTTGTTTGATAACACTGTCTTTGTCTCCCCTTCATTTGAGAGTAAGAGAGATAGGCTGGACTGCATTATCTCTCACCCTCAGCTATGTGCATTGGGTTGCAGTGTCATTTTTCAAACAAAGACGAAACACTTGCTGTGTCTGGGTGATTTTGATTTCTTACTTTACCCACTCCCATCTCCCTCCTCCCTGCAACTAGATGAAAACATCAATATCTGTTTTGGGCTCGCAAGGTATGACACAATGTCAATGGAATTTGTTTCTAATCTGGGTGACTAACAGCTATCTGGCGATTCAAGTAATATTTCTCCACATCCATTGGTCAAACTCCAGCGAACTTACAGGGGGAGACAGCATCAGATTTAGCAGCCAAACAACCCCTTTTTGCACCTTGGTATTGCAGCCCTGTGATACAATTTTCCCTTAGCCTGTCCTGCACTGCCCTTTTCGGTTTTTATTTATGTAAAACTGTAACTCTTGCATTTGAAAGTCATCCTCTTTTATTTTTGAGGCTGTTTCCTACAGTGAGTCAGGTCAGGCAAACTATTATTAGGACCATGTTTATTTATAACGGGTAGTTTAGCATTAAGCAACGAGTTGTGACAGGCTGTGCATTTCTGGAGGACAATGGCAGGCTCGGGGTGCCTGTTACAGGCATGATGCCGAAGGCGGAGGGCTCCTGACGCTCCAGCCAGCCTCTGGACATGCTCTGCTGCCAGTGGCTCGCTGCTGTTATGAAACAAAACATTGAGAGCAAAATGAGGACATGCTTGAGCCAACACTGGTGCTGGGGGAGATGAGCAGCATGCAGCCAATGGCAGCACATCCCCAGCAAAGGGCAGCTCATAGGTGGGACTCATGGAGCTCAGAGTAGAAGTAGGAGTCTGCTGCCTTATGTTTTTTTCCAGGTATCCCTCTGTTTTTATGTCCTGCATGCTTCCCCTGACACCACTGGTTTTTTGCCCCCTCCCTACTGTGTGCAAAGTGGCACAGCTCTGCTGAACTCCATGCAGCTTTCTGCCTGCCTAGCAGCACTTTCAATGTAATTCAGTTATTTCTTAATTTTTATCCTATTCTGTCTTTCCTGACAGCTCCAAATCCCTCAAGACCAACCAGACAGCCTGCTGAGGGCCATGGAAGGCAGATGAGAGGGACACATTTTTGTAGTGATACCCAGATTTGAGCAGCAAAGAGGGCCAAGGACCATGGAGACCCTTTCCATCAGCAGATTAAGCAGACGATAATTCCCTGCTCAGCTGCCATGCAGTGGGGCATCCTGCGCAACCCACCTTAGCTCCCCTAGGAAGAAGATGCTGCTCCTTGTTTGCTATCTTTTCTCTGGTCCTGTACCATGAGGAGGAGCTTGTGCTGGCTGAGTAACTCCTTTCAGAAACATGTCAGGTTCAGGCACATCATTTCCCTCATTTCCTCTCCCACAGACCTGAGTGTCCACCTGCACCTGGTGTGGAAACGTAGCTCATTCAGCCTGATGAACCCTGCTGCTGGTGGCCCAAGCAGATGCACACTGTCAAATATCTCCTCAGGAAGGACTTGTCCCACTCATTCTGGCAGGGGTAGAATATGGGTGTCAGGTTGCTGACCCATGGTAGTTTACTTGCCAAAGGTGGGCTCAAACGTCATGCTTGCAGCCATGGAGATTTTCATCTTTCTTCTTAGATGACTCCAGTACCTGCTTTATTTCACCATATATGCAAGCAGCAGCGAGGAGTGTGCTGATGGGGATTGGTGAGGGACTAATCTGTTTTTTTCCCTTCCTCTAGTAAGTATCCAGCTGCATTTTTATTCCTACATATTGGTTTGTATTGTTTTGCACCTTACATATTGGGTAGTGGACCTCCTCGGAGGTTTATTACCCTGCAAACAGGATGACATCTGTACTTTTGCATCCATCCTTCTAGGTGAGAAGCTGTGACCGTGGCTGTCAGGAGACCAATGTCCAATCAACTACCACCGAACTAAATCCAGAAGCCCTTATTCAGTTCTTAGCTTGGCAAAACCCCAATAAAGATAAGGAGAATTTTAACTGGTTGAACATGTCAGGTTCCAATAACAAGCATGGTTCCTGAAACCTGTTTTCATAAACTTGCTCAAAAGTATATTGCAGAGGTGTTTCTGACATGTGGCAACATAAAAATTGAAGCCTTCGTGTGTTATTTTTGCTAAAGGAATTAGAAATTAGCATGTCACAATCATAATAGAGCAGCCAAAAATGAAGGGCCAGATTTTGCCCTCAATCCATGTGCCCAATTCCCACATATGTCATTGGGAATTGTGTGCATGTGCCTCCAAGGGCAGAATTTGGGCTGGTGCTCCTCTTTTCTCTCAGTGGCACGCATGTCATGCTCACTACAGCTAACAGCACTTCTGTGTAGCGGGAGAGGAGCGCCGATCTAAATTATTTAGCACCCTGGTAACCTGGGGTGTTTTGCCTTCCCTTTTCATAGTGATTGAAACCATAATTGTTCCTGTAGCTGAAGCTGCTGTCTTTGCAGGCAACTGCACACCTCCGTTAGCAGAAGGGGAGTGAGTTGCCTACAAGGCATGTCTCTGGCACAGTATCACAGTATCACAGTATAACTAAGGTTGGAAGAGACCCCAAGGATCATCAAGTCCAACCTGTCCCAACAGACCTCACAACTAGACCATGGCACCAAGTGCCACGTCCAATCTCCTCTTGAACACCTCCAGGGACGGTGACTCCACCACCTCCCTGGGCAGCACATTCCAATGATGAATGACTCACTCAGTGAAGAACTTCTTCCTCACCTCGAGTCTAAACCTCCCCTGGCACAGCTTGAGACTGTGTCCCCTTGTTCTGGTGCTGGTTGACTGGAAGAGACCAACACCTTCCTGTCTACAACCACCTTTCAGGTAGTTGTAGAGGGCAATGAGGTCACCCCTGAGCTTTCTCTTCTCCAGGCTAAACAATCCCAGCTCCCTCAGCCTCTCCTCATAGGGCTTGTGCTCAAGGCCTCTCCCCAGCCTTGTTGCCCTTCTCTGGACACCTTCAAGTGTCTCAATGTCCTTCTTAAACTGAGGGGCCCAGAACTGGACACAGTACTCAAGGTGTGGCGTAACCACTGTAGAGTACAGGGGCACAATGACCTCCCTGCTCCTGCTGGCCACACTATTCCTAATACAGGCCAGGATGCCATTGGCCCTCTTGGCCACCTGGGCACACTGCTGGCTCATGTTTAGGCGGGTGTCAATCAGCACCCCCAGGTCCCTCTCTGTTTGGCAGCTCTCAGCCACTCTGACTCCAGCCTGTAGCTCTGCATGGGGTTGCCATGGCCAAAGTGCAGCACCTGGCACTTGGACTTGTTAAATGCCATGCCATTGGACTCTGCCCATCTGTCCAGTCGGTCAAGGTCCCTCTGCAGAGCCTTTCTACCCTCTGTCTGACCAACTTCCGTTCCCAACTTGGTGTCATCTGCAAACTTGCTGATGACTGACTCAACCCCCTCATCCAGATCATCAATGAAGATGTTAAAGAGGATGGGGCCCAGCACTGATCCCTGGGGCACACCACTGGTGACTGGCTGCCAGCTGGATGTGGCACCATTCACCACCACTCTCTGGGCTCGGCCCTCCAGCCAGTTCCTAACCCAGCACAGAGTGTTGCGGTCCAAACCACGAGGGCAGGTGAACATATTGGAGTCTGTACCAATGGGCTTGATCTGGTTCTGATGGGATTGAACGAGGTGTCACTGGGACTGCTTGGGGGCAGGGAGACTGGCTTTGTGACCTCTTGTTCACTGCAACTCTGCGTGTGATAAATCATTGCATCTTTTCTGCCCTTGAGCTGGGACCTGATGTGCTAAATGTTATCATAATGAAGGATGTTTTCCTGAGCCAAGTTTGGTGTTTGTTTAGGGTGGGGTTTTTTGTGTTTTTGTGTTTTTTTGGTTGGTTGGTTTGTTTTTGTGTTTTTGTTTTTAATAATCTATAAAGGGGAGGTTTAGGCTGGATGTTAGGAAGAAGTTTTTCACAGAAAGAGTGATTGGCCATTGGAATGTGCTGCCCAGGGAGGTGGTGGAGTCACCATCACTGGAGGTGGTTAAGAAGAGCCTGGATGAGGCACTTGGAGCCATGGTTTAGTTGATAAGATGGTGTTGGGTGATAGGTTGGACTTGATGATCTCGAAGGTCTTTTCCAACCTGATTAATTCTGTATTCTGTATCGATTCTGTATTTTGCAATGACTATTTTTAAAACATCTCTGATAGAAGAAGTGCTTGAAATACAGGGATGGAGATAGTTCATTGAAAAATAGTTGGCATTTTACTTTGGTTTCCTCCTCCAAAATACTCCTAAGTAAACCAGTTCTGAAAACAGCTTGCTGCATCAGCAACAGAGTACTCTGGTGTAGCAAATTCAGAAAAAGGTGTCAGCTGTGACAAGACTTTATGTGCTATACATATGCTTTAAAAGTGAGTGGTAGCAGACATTTTGAGACACCACATTGTGAAACAGCTACACTACATAAATACAAGTCTTCTGACTTCAACCTTGATGAGGTCTGAATGACTGAATGCTTTTGCGTTGACTTTGTTGACGTCTGTCCCGGTCCCAGTGCTTGGAAAAGCTTCTGATTAGCGCTCCACTAGGTCACTGCTGTGAACTGCAGACAGCTGTGCTGGCTCACACTTTCTTGCCTTCAGCTCCTGAAGTGCACTCAGAGAAACCTTTCCTAATACTATTTACCCATGAAAGTAGAGTCTTTATCATAGTTGCCACAGGGACTGGATGTCATTGTGAGCAGAAGGAGATACAGTCCTTGTGAGAAGAGATGATCTATTATGTGACTTACTTTGAATTTGACTTACCTTGTGAAAATATTTAGGTGTCATCTCCCATGTGCTGGATGTTTGTAAATGATTACTCTTTCCTGTATTTCCACTTTGAGACACTGGATTTTCAGAAGATGGACATGCAGCAATTAGCTCTTCCCAAATGAAGAACATGTAAACTTTAGCCCCTGTTGCAGCAAAGCCCCAGCCCGTCGCTAGGCACTCGGGAAAGTTCAGGATTTCAAGCACACAAAACCACACTAAGAAAATTAATTAAGAAATCCAACTGGTTTTGTCCACAATTAAGTCCTGCAATCAGTGAGACCAAAGCCAAAAAGCACCAGCAGCAGATTTATGCATCTGCTGGCACAACAAGAAAGAATTAGTGCTGAAAGTAGCAAAAAGAAAACCATGACACATGATTCTGTACACTGTACTTTAGGAATTGGAGTTGATAAGAGGCTTTCAGAGCTCTGGGACAGCATTGCTGGTGTTATTATTAAACATTTTGTATGAAATAGTTATGGCAGATTGGGGGAGAGGGGGTCACGGGTTGCAAATCTTGCTGTCAGTACTTAAGGCCCTGCTCCTGCTCCCATTGAAGGGAAGGGGACATCTCCTGAGGCACATCAGTGAGAATATATGAGTTGACACTTTCAAAATTAAGCCTCCTGGAACTGCTGTGTCGATTATTATCCCAGAGACAGCTTAAGTGATTTGCCCACAGTCACGCAATGAATTGGGACTGAGCCAGGAGTAGAGGATAGGAGTCCCAGCTTCTGTTCTTGTTCTCTTACCAACTAGGCACATCCCCAGATGTACAGTGTAATCCACATGGGGATGAAAATCCAAAATCAAAGATTTATCTCACTCCCTTATACAGCTGTAGACAGCTCTACAGCACAGACACAAGGCAAATCTTACTGCCTTGGTTAAGCAGTGTAACCTACTGCTTCCAAAGAATCATTCACCTGATGAATTTTGGCTTCACAGTACCAAATAACTCAGATCCCTACAACATCAGTGCCTGTCAGGAGAAGAAGAGTCTGAGTGGTCATTCAGACTGCGTGCTTGGGATTAGTGGCTTCAGCAATTTGAGCTAAACCTATTCTATAAAATTGCAGTTACGTGGTGCTGAGGAGTGCTTCACTTATTAACATGGGAAAGCAAATAATGCTGCTGGAGCTCTCGGTAACACCTGGCTATGCAGGGAGGAGAGGTTAAATACTGAGCAGACCATACTTGTAAGAAGATTAATACATACAACAGAGATAGTATCAGACTTCTGCTGGGTCTAATCTGGCATCTGACCCGGACAAAGAGAGAGAAGGAAACTCTAAGCCAGTTAAAGTGGTGGATTATTGATGACAGAGGATTCACAGTTGATAGGGGAGCTAGAAAGAGCAGGCAGTAGGGATGAAATGCAGGGCATAGCACACAATAAAAAGAAAGTAGAAGATGCTAGATTTTACAGGGAAGGTCTAACAAATGTGAAAGAAAACCAAGTGGGTAGGACAACAAAATTAGAAGCTTTTCAAGACAACAGAATTAGGAGGAGCAAGGAGAGAAGAATGCATATGCGTGATAGCTTCCTCTCAAATTCTCTTACATACCAAGGAAAAGAACTACTACCACACTGCTGCCTAGGGATTTGAACTTGAACAAATAAATGGTCTGAGAAGACTTGCTGGGAAAAGAACTCTTCCAAGACCTCCTTGTCATCCTCTGCACAGATAAATACTGGATGGAGCATAACATTGCAAGTCACTAATAATTACAGAAAGTCTAGCTAAGCCTTCCATGTAGAGAATGCTATCTTGGGTAGCAGGCAGCTGGGAGTGGGATGGGGTAGTGCAGCCTTCTGCAGCACAGCTGGCTACTCAGGATAACCTCAGCCATTTTTTAATGACTGATAAATTGAAAGAAAATGACTGTAAAGTTCTGGAGCAATGTTTAGCAGGAACACTCGGAGTTGCCTCTTTTTGTTTTCTCGATTGTTTCTGAAGAAGGGTGCTTCAGACACCAAGCAGGGCTCCAAGGTATAAGGACTAAGGGATGGCTTTTGGGGGAGTAGTGGAAACCAATTGCCTCCACTGGCAGGGAATTTGGGATAGTGGAATGTCAAATTCACAGTTGGAAAGCGTTTATTAGGGTTTTCCTATCGCGCCTGACAGCTGGGAGGAGTTACTAACAAAACGCCCTCAATGCGCTTCTAGGCAACTAAAATCAACACAATTGCAGTGTTTCTGCCCCAGGACAGGATTTGTTGAAGCCAGCACTACCACTGCTCCTTAGCTTTGCAGTTTCTCTCTATACCTTTCTCTGCTTATCTCCTAGGTCCTGGCTAATTCTGACTGAGTTGACGCCTCTGCTCTGGGTTGTTGGTATTTCAGTAAAGTTTTTCTCTTAATTTGGAGTGTGAACAGGACAACTTGCCTGTAGCAATGAGTTAGGAAATCATTTTACAGTCTAGGTCACGATTAAGTTATAGCAAAATTAGAGACTGTCTAGAAGAAAAGGAGCAAGCTCAGCCGTGAATATCGCGGAATGTATTATCTCGCAGATTTATTTATTTATTTGAATACTGCCTGTTTAAAATTCTGCAGGACTCCCTGAGCTGTATATAGACACCAATTTAAATCAGAAAAGGTAAAAAAAAAAAAAAAAGAAAGGTATTTTGAATTCTATTTGGGCATAGAATTTGCAAAATGAGATAGGATTTTGACCCACTTAGTTTTTGTTGAGGCAGTAGATGCTACCAATAGTTAATACTTCAGAATAAGTTAAAGAAACTTAAATCTAAAGGGCTTGGAGCCCTAATTTCCATTTCCATGACAGCTTTGTCAATGCACAACCTGTTACTGATTTCCTTACAGTAAAGTGTTGTCCATGTAGGTACCACAATTTCAAAGCAACTTTGCCTTTTTTTTTCTTGTTATTTTTTTTAATCTTAAATCAATTTCTAATCCACTTAGCCAAGCAGAAGTAAACTAGGCTTAAATACTTGTTTGTTGAACATCCACATTTCTACATTTACCTATGCTTGTTTAAACTGACACCTTTAGTTACACTACCCCAAAGTAAGCACCTCTTAGTGGTGAATGCAGGGAGATGGGTCTGGAGTGGTGCATGCTGATAGCTGAGAGATGGACTGAGTAGGGCACTGGACCCCGAGTTGTGGACACTATTTGATTGCCAGCTTGCTCTCTGGCCTAGTACTGAGCTGTTGCAACTTGGGGCAGATCAGCCCAAGGATTGCTCTCCACATTTTAACTCCTCTACCCTATCTGCACCTCCCTGGCTCTGCAGCATGCCTCATCCTAATGCCCATTGCCCTCAGCCATCTCTTGGCCAGAAGTAGAGAAATAGCCTTCAAGGCTGTCTCTTGACTAGTAGGAGACTGGGGCCTCCAGCAGAATGGTAACACCTAATAAATAATGGCAATAGCAATAAAATTTCCTCCTGATTTTTGATGGCTAGTAGTGTACAAGTTCATTCAGGTGCATGGATTAATGTTGCATTGCTGTTGGTCAGGAGCAATCTGAGGATATTTGTTGAGCATCTACACTGAGTAGGTAATTGCCCCGTTTAGTCAATGTCTGATGCCTGCCACCTAGTAGTAAAAGACTTTTTTATAATAGGAACTTTTCTTCCATACTTTCAACAAATGAAAAAAGAAAAAAGAAAACCAGTCTATCTTTGTACTAGAAAACAACAGGTGCAGAGAATTAGCCCTAGACCCCAAGTCAAGTGGTAGAGCCTAGCTCTCCCTGCTGGCCTAATGGGTAGCCCCCTTGTCCACATATCGCCTTGCAGGGTTAGCAAGGTACAAAATGGATCAAAGGAAGAAGCTAGCACCTATGCGGTCTACACAGTCAGGAGCTGGTTCAGTGCCCACACTCAATCCATGCCTCTCTTGTTTAGCTATACAGACATTCCCTCTGGGTGCCAGAAGGGCTCAGAAACTCCACATCATCCTGGAAGTTGTCATGCTCCAGATACCATACCTTGTGTGGCAGAAAATGCACAAGCATAGGCTGGGATGCATGGGGTTCACTCACAGCATTTTGGCTGTTTATTCCTACAAATACTGATTCCCTGTCACCAATAACGGGAATGCTGAGAAAGGCTAAATCAAGCCACTAGGGTTACCATCTTACTAGTCCCCAGGAAAGCAGAAAATTTAATGCAGCAGGAACTAAATAAAGCAAGTAAGAATCTGGGCAGGTATAACCAAAACGTTGTCCTTCAAGCTTCAGCCAGGTTGCAAAGGGTACCGTTTTAGCTGGAAACTGCATGTTAAAAGGCACTGAGCCATCCTTAGAATTTTCACCTGGTCAAGTGATGGGAATACTTACAAAAGGAAAATAGCCTCCCACACCTCAGAGGAAGATACAAGAAAAGGAAGATTCCAAGCTCTGCATCCCCATTTTGCTTGGTCACTCCTGAGTTTGGGTGGCATTTTGAATGCACCGGGGGGGCTGGCTTATACCTGAGACTAACTTTGACAACACATCCTTGGGGAACTTTGAAACAGCAGAGATAATGTCAGCCCAGTTACCATATGCTTTCAGTCTGCCCAGGCAGTGATTGTATAATAATCCCTAACAGAAAACTGAAGATGAGATTTCAAGTGGCTGCCAGAAAACAGTTTTTCACTTGGAGTGGCAACTCTGAATAAGGAAGCATCTGGCACATTTGATCAGACAAAGAAAATTAGGTCACTCAGAAAAATATTTGATGCTCTTCCTGAGGAACATAATACTGAAAATGTGTCTATCTAGAATGGCAGCATTCTCTTCCTCGGCACTGTTTCTCATATTGTGATGTTTTGTATTGTTCTGAGTAACTGCACTATATTTAGTATCTGTTACATAGTAGAATATAGATTACATAACCAATCCTTTCCCTCCTACCAGTAGCAGGAGTTTAAGACCAAAGTGGGTTTTGTTGGTTGTGGGTTCTAGAAGAGATTCTGAATGTTTTCTATGAGGTTTATAAAAATGAAAATATATAAACTGTCTTTGGTTAATATTATTTGTTTGTTTGTTTGTTCGTTTGCTTTGTTAATAATTGCTGGACAGCCAGTATAGTGAGACTTCACCAAAATGATCTCAAAAGTGGAGGAGTACACTGCTAAATGCCCCTTGTCAGGGGAAGAGGGATCGCAGGAAGGATCATGGCAGGAGCTTAGCCTTGCAGGATGAGCACAGTAAGCATCTGACTTTGCAAGATGCAGCGTAATATTTCCACTGGCTATACTTTCCTGGGAGCCATGCACCCTCCCTGGCCCAGGAAAATTTCTTCTTCATGGTGTTCAAAAGAGTTAAGTGAATAAATGCAAACCCACACTGATATTAAGAGTGTTGAGGTGTTCTGATTACCTCTGTGAAGGGCAAACCCAGAAGCTGAAAAGTTCAAACAGTCACATACATAACGTAAACATATGCAGTGAAAGAGGGGCTTGGGCCATTGCTTAATCCTGGTGCCTGGGTTATCTCCTGCACCAGCTGGCAGGTGAGCAGAACAACCCAAGCTAGAAGGGATCTGGTGCTCAATCTAACACTATTAATCAGCACCCACGTGGCAGAGCTTGTCATCTATGGGCTGGTTTCTGCTCTGAAAACTACAGAAAAGCAGGATTCCCCAAAACAAGCCCTGGTATGTGGCTTACAGTCTAATCACTCATGAGAAAAAACATGCCTCTCCAGCAATCCTTCTCCATTCAATTAATTTCCAGGAATTTCTCCTTAAAGTAAGTTTTCAAGGGAAAAGTATGATCAATTAATCTTGAGTTTTCCAGCTTCCTAAGGCCAGGAATGGAAGCAATGACCACAGAGTTTTCAGACCCTAAACATTCCAATCTGATTTAACGTGTGAAGACAGCACTGTTCCTACATTAATCCTTCCAGCTGGTAAATGAATCAGTTTGTGGTATTTTCATTTGATTGTCAAGAGTAAGGTAATTAAAAAGGAGTTCCAAGATACCATCATGGTCTAATTTATTATAGTAGAGCAGTGTGACTGGTTTAGTCACATCAAATATAGTATTTTTCAAATAGGGTATTAAAAAAATACCCTAAAAATACCCTTAAAAAATGAAGTATTTGCAGGGTGCTCTTGATTTTCAAAATACTTTAAACACAGATGTGAGGGTGTCCTCATTCCCTGGCATATTTAGTGTTACAAATTTTATCAGCATCTGAAAGAAACTTCACTAAGTTCACTAAGGTAAATAGCTTGCCCAAGGTCAAGTGGCACACTAATGCACAAGTGGAATTAGGCTGCAGGAGGTTTCTGGCACTCAGTCATGAACTTAGGTCATTGGTTCTGCCTCTTTCCAGATTCTCTCATTCAGCCTTTCATTTTGTACAAGGGCTTAACTGCCCTCATAAATCATAAATGCAGAAGTTTTGAAAGGCTTATTTACTTCAATAGCCTCAAAATGGAGTTTGAGCCTGAAAAAGTGCTTTTGAGAGTATACAAATAAAAAGCATCTGGTGTAAAAGGTGGCTGAATAAATGAGATGGTCTCAGCTTCCCACTGCCCCAGCCTGGAGGAGCTGCTTCACCACATGCTTCTTTTCTCCCTCCTTCAGGATAACTACTACATTTCCAATTCAGACAAGTTATTTCACTTTCTCATTCTGATTGTAAAGTTGTGTAAGTGGGTAAACACCTACTTGCTTTAGCCTGCTCTGGGATCAGGCTAGCCACGCAGGAGAGGGTTTGCCAGGCTGGAAATGTCAATGTATTTGGTACTGACATTTGGTACAAACTGTTGACAAAACCACATTTTTACCCCTGGGGTCTGTAGATTGAGTAGGAGTTTTACTGATATTTTATTTTACTAATATTTATGTTTTGTCACAAGGATGTCCCTAACAAGGACTTTATACCAATCTCCATTGCTGCTGCAAGCTTTGGACAGAATCCTTTTGTTTTGCTGCAACTCCTGGAGAACACATCACCAGATGAAAAAGCCTTTTATTCCTTGTTCAGTGCATGCTTAGAAAAAAAACAAAAAGAAAACAACCCACACCACACTTCTTTTGTTGCACAGAAATATTTCACTTCTTTCCTCTGTTGACTAGAAACTTGCCAAAAAAGCAAGTTCAGGAACCAGATGTCATCTAATCCCAAAGTCTGTGCTAAGAACGTGGATGGCAACTCATGGATAGTTGAACAGAATCTAAATGTCTTGCTGGTTTGGTACAAGGTCACGATCTGAGCAGATAAGCCCCTGCATTTTAACTTGGGATCTCAAAAAGGATAAACAACATTTCTGATGCCAGACAGCCAACAAACGGAATTTCCTAGCACAATGCAATCTTGATCTGGGGGTTTTCTCAGGCATGTGTTTCCCATCAGGTGTTACTACACTGCTGTGTACATAGGGCTCATCTCCAAGCAAAAGTGGCAACACTCAGGCATTGCTACCCCACAACCTATTGAAGTTGTAAGACGAATGAGGAATGATTAGTTGAACCATTGGATTCACAGCCAATAACTGGATAAGTTTAAGGATGTGACATCATTATTTGTCACAAGTGTTCTTCTTGTGGTAAGGTGTGCACATGGCAGGAGGGGAGAGGAGCTGTCATCATGTAGATAAACCAAAGAGCTCTAAATCATTAATAATGAATAATTCACTGTGCAACAAGAAATAACAGACAATGTCAGGCAATGGAATAGTGCTAGTTTAGTTACATCTTTTTTTGTGTCTCTGATGGAAGGTTTTGAACCCTGATTATAGCCTGTCTTAACTGTGAGATTCTCTTTCTGTAGGGATATTCAGCTGCAGGCAAGATAGAAGTATGTTCCCAAATCCAGTAACTGGGTCAAATCTAATTATCATAGATAATTTGCACATTTCATTTGTGGTAAAGGGAAATGTGTCTCAAGGTGGGTGAATCCAGATCAGTTTGTCAAAGGCAGATTAAAATAGCTTCCAAACGGGTCTTTTGCTAGTTCCAGTCGCTGTAATGGGGTGACAACATTAAAACCTTCATTCCAAAACAATTTCAACAACAAAATTAAACAAAGCTGTGACAGACAGTAAACCCCCCAGAAACTGGAGTTCCCCTCATCTGAAATGCTGTAATGCTGAAAAGTCCATATACCAAAAGGGAAAATGGGAATTTCCTATTTGGTTTGTGCTGGACAATGATACATGATGTTCTCTTAAAAAATAAACTACCTACTCCACATAGATGAAAATTTCAGTTAGCTCAAGATTAAAACCTTGGCAATGAGTCATTTTGACACATAATCTGGTATAGTACAAATAACCACAGCATTTCAATGTGTTCTGTTCTGAAAGTCAAAATAATAGTACTGAATTTGGACCTCCCATATCATCAGGGGGAAAAAAATTTAGCTATCATCCCTGAAGAGTTTTGATAAACCAGTGCAACCATAGAGAATATGATAGGTGGTGTTATCAGTGTTCCTATCTGGAAAACAGTTGTGTTGTATTTTAGACCTGAACTGGGAGGTGGGATGACTGTTCATCAGTGACTTCTTTGCACTCTCTCTATATTGCATTAAAAGCAGCCCAGCCAGACGTGACAATAAAAACTTTCAGTGAAGAAAATTGACTAAAACCGTGCTTTGGTTGCAGTAAAAAGCTCATTTCTTTAAATAACCAGTTTCCTTAAGTGCACTTCCTGAGTATGTGCTTGATCCCTCTCTGTCTCCTTTCTCTCTCATCTTGGGTAAATAATAAATGCAAAACTCCTCATAAAAATGCACACAGCTGTAATGACTGGAAATTTTATAACGTTTTACCACTCAGTATCATCAAGTAGCTTTAGAGAAAAGTAAGCACAATCCAACACACATTCCCAAATGTTCCTAAATTTAATATTCTGTGTATATATAGGTCAGCTTTTGGAAAAACTACGTGGATTTGGCACATTAGACATGGATTTGTTTTGTGCACAAAGTGTATATGTTGAAGAATTCAGGCCCAGCTGCTTGGCAAGAGCAGGTTCACTCACTTTTCTATCTGTTTCCCTCTGTGTCATTTCTCCACTGCAAGATATTTGTTCCATAACACACAGATGTGATAAAGGTATTCAGAAGGAAAGGACAGCAATTCATCACAGAGTGTTTTGGTAAAGAAAGGAAAAAGGAAAAAGAAGGCATGGAGAAGAAGGGAAGGGAAGGGAAGGGAAGGGAAGGGAAGGGAAGGGAAGGGAAGGGAAGGGAAGGGAAGGGAAGGGAAGGGAAGGGAAGGGAAGGGAAGGGAAGGGAAGGGAAGGCAAGGCAAGGCAAGGCAAGGCAAGGCAAGGCAAGGCAAGGCAAGGCAAGGCAAGGCAAGGCAAGGCAAGGCAGATAAACATTACATATTGTTCTGTATGTGATATATGGAACTGCTGAAAACTCAAAGAAAAAAAAAGGAAAACTTCCTTATTTTTATTGTTGTTAGAAAGGATGCTAACTCTGGAAGTATATTTCATCTCTTTTGCCACAAAGTCCAAGGAGATTCAAATGCTCTGCTTATCTACTCTCCAATTTCAATACCTCAGACAAATTTCTGCCTCCTGACTTCTTCCTTTATTCAGAAACAAGTGGAAAGGCAGCTGGGCGTGCTGTCATGGGCATGCTGTCATTCCAGGAGTCTCTTCCATTAATTACTTCTTTCCTCTCCCTCTGCTTTATGTTAAAAACAGCCTAGTTGAGTATGTAGAAGTCGCATAGGCTTCAGTGAGAACATACTTACGGGACCCTTTAAACTGTCAGCTTACATCACATAAACTGAGGGGATCATATCCAAACAATTGTACAACTATTTTCTTGCCCGAAAGAGCACACCATGATGCCATTTAGCTGGAACCTGAAGCTATGGGTATCCTGCTGTGGTATCATGTGCAGCAAGTGCATGTGATTGCTCTCCTGAGGCATTTGTTACATGCATCTTGTTAACCCTAGTTCAGTCAAAATAGCTGCCTTCACTGCTGCTTGACCTATTTTAGCATAATTTAGCCCTTAATGTGGTGCATTTCAGTTGCAGTAAGTTATTCTGCTGGCATTAATACCATGGGAACTTAAAATGGAACCATAAGAGTTTGAAAATTTCTTTCTTATTAACTCAACAGTTTGGCTTCAGTAATTTATGCATCTTTCAGGACTGACCAAATACTTAAACACAGACAAAAAAGCAAGCAGTAATTAATCCCAGACTTGAAAAATTCTTTTCTTCATAATAATAACACAGGCTTTTCCCAGGCTTTGGAAAAAGAAGTCTATTTAAGAGTTCTCTAAGCCTTGTTAATAGCTGCATCTGTAGGACTTTTAAAAGCGCTAAAAGTGCAGTGAAGACTCATGACCATTTCTGCAACAGTAGGAACAGAGTTCGATTTGTTTAAGACTTTTAGCACTAATGGCAGGATGCAGACCACTTCCATACCATCTGTGTTGGAACTGGGCACCTGTTCAGAAAGCCACCAGTCCTAGCCAGGACATCTCTGGGTACCTAGGACCTGCTGTGGTGATACAGCTCTGTTGGTGTATATGGAGTAGAACCTTGGTACCCAAGGGCATCCAGCTGGCACCTGAGCCTGCAGCACATGCACAAAATCCCGTATGGGGAGCTGCAGCAGTGAGGGACATCATCTATGAAAACATCCAGGGAAAATACCACCTAATGAATCTTCCTCAGGATAAAGGTTTGAATTCTCCAGCACCAGCTACTCAGAGCTTATCACTTGGTAAAGAGGACACAGCAAACACAGCAGGAAAATGCTGCGCTTGGTAACTTTGGCATAAGAACTGCTGTATTAAAAAGGGACAGAAAGGAAGCCTCCAAACTCTCTCCCAAGACTGTTTTTTATTTTCCCTAGTAACTGCTGCATGACAAAAACATGAAAGGTGCAACAGCAAGAACCTACCAGCTGGTAGCCATAACCGATAGCAGTTCTCCAGTTCCTAGAATATGCACAATGAGGGAGAGTAGCTGTGTCTGCAAAATCCAACCTCTATATACCTGTTTAGCTCATTCCACTGGAAAAATAATAAAACCCCATGTTTCTGAGGATTAGAAACTCAACCACTGCACTACTCAGAGGCACATGACACCAATGCTTGTCAGTGCCTTTCAGGTAAGAGGGCACTGCATGATCAGAGTCCTGCAAGGCCAAAGGGAATGATTATCAGTCAAGAATTGGACCCCCAACCTATGGAGGAAGGGTTGCTAGATCATCACTGGTGTTTCAGCAACCCTGTACTCAACAGGTAAGTTTTCTGGAGTGCCCTTCTGCCTCTCTTACTTTCCCCACTAAAAGAATTAAGTGCCTCTTACCAAACTGGGCAGTCTGGATGCCTCTACTGGGGCCAGGCAACTATTGCTGAGACATCACAAAATTCCAGACAGAGAGTAAAAAATCTGGAGTCTGCATCACTCACTAAAATCTGGTTCAGGAAAGTGCTATTTAACTAGTAAAACCTTGTCCCTGTTAGCTCATCGGTCAGGATAGCCTTCTGGGGTTTTTCAGGGATTGCTGTGTGTTTAAGGTTAGGCACATGCTTACAGACCTTGTTGAAATGAGGTCAGAGAATACAGCATTTAGACCTTCCTTCAGGTAGTACAGTAAGCTGTTGTGACCTAAATATTATGGCCTCTGCTGACATTTTGTGTGATAAGGCAAGATCCATTTCAGAGTGTTAAGGGTGACACATCCAGTGGCAGGATAGACAGAAAACAGAGTTAGCCAGTACTGCTACTATTACTTCCTTCTCTTGGGCTTAAATTAGCATGACATAATTCAGGGTTCAGGGTTGCAGCCTTTTTGCAAGGCGTATGAATTTTCACCTGCAGTCTTCTGTGTCAGTTGTATCACTGACAGAAATGCCTACAACACAGAGTTCCAGGTGCGGCTGAGGACTCATCTCGATTGTCAAATGTGTGTCCTCAGAAGTGAAGGTCTGTCCCAGGTCAGGTTTGGAGGACAGAGAAGGATCTGGAGCACCACCCAGCAAACCACACAGTAGAAGACTTTGTATAAAGTTGAACTTGACTTCACTTCTCAGCCTGCTGTGTGACTCACTGAAGGTGATGAACAGACTAACGAGTGGGAGGAGGAAATGGGGGAAGAGGAAAAAAGGGAGACAGGCAGCTGAATGAAACTGATTTATGACCAAAAAAATGTTGGGAGGGAAAAAAAAAAAGAGGCTGTTTTTCAGAAAGTTATACCAGTCCTTTTGTAACAATAATGTGAGTGGCACACAATCCAAGAGCTCCCAGATGTGAGAAGGAGAAAAAAAAAAAAAAAAAAAGGAAAAAGTATGAATCAGAACTTTAGTTAAAATTAGATAATGACACTTTTAACCTGATGGCTGTGATGGAACTCCAGAGGTTTGATTTATTCAGCTATCACTTACTGCACGTCCCAAGTGTAACAGAGGAGAAATGTTGGAATTGCAACCTTTATGTAGAATTCCTTGGCATGACTGCATGTAACACTGGCCTTCTGGGAGCCATTTTTCATCTTTAGGCAGTTACCACTGCTAAGAGGAAAAGGGAAAAGCTTTGTACTTTATTAGCTCCAGATACAGGGTGGTCGTTAAGAAAGCGGGAATTACAGGTTGCTAGAGTTCATGCTGCGATGTCTCCTGACCTGTGATGGGAAGAAGATACCACAGTGGATTTTCTTGTTAGAGAATCAGATCTGTGGGGCAGAAGTGATTCCTTTGAGCACCTATCTTTTGAAGACGCTGCAGAAGAGCAAGTAATACTTAACATCAAACCAGGTATTTTATTGGCATCGAAGGGAGGATATTTCCCTCAGGGAATCATGACTGACACAGGGACACATGGTGTCTCTAAAAGCCAAAAGTCATGTTTATTATTTTTCCTGGAGAGGCTTCCCACATCTTGACCTGGCTAAGTGCCCCTTGTCCTTCCCCCACCCTATCCTACTTGCAGTCTTGCCTGGGTCTCCTGGGAGCCATTTTTTCAGCAGATCCTCTGAGTTTGCCAGACTGCAAAGGTGTTGTGGTGCGCACAAAGATTTTGTCTAGATAATTGTGTTTGCTTGAAGACTAGGTTGAGATTTATCTCCTGGAGTCCATAAACAAAAGGCCACAGGTTTGGTTTGAACACAAATATCCCTGCCCCTAGATGAACTCTGATGGGGGAGGGGCTGCTGTTTGGTTCCTCCAGTAACACTCCCACGAGGCAGTCAGTGAGTATTATGAAGTGGCTTTTCCATCCAAAGAAAGGCTGACATGAAGGTACATCAAAGAAAACAATGAATGTCTCCTGCTCTGACCTACATATTTCATTCTGAAAGACTCAACTACAACTGCTAGAGAACACTTGGAACAACTGTTATCCCTTAGTAGTGAAAAAAAACCCCAGGGAATAGCATAGAGTGGGGTGTGGGGGAAAACTCTGTAGTGGCTTTCTAGGGCACAGAACATTTAAACTCTGCTGTATTGATTGCAGTTTATGATTGAATGCAATAATTACTGTGTCTATATTTTTGTTTCAATGAAACCAGCAGGCAGTGAGTCATGCTGTGCAAGTAACCCGGAGGAAAGTGCAAAGAGGCTGCTGAGGAGTAACAGCACAAAAATACCACTGGCATCTTTTCCCTAGGAGAGCAGGGCTCTGGACAATTTCTGCAGTCTATTGCTGTTTTTCTATTACATGCATTCTCTGCTAAAATGTGTAATAGAATCGAGGACATAGTTATGAGTAAAAAGCCTTCTCGCACATGCTGTTCCATAATTAAAGAACAGCTATAATAGAAAGCCTACTTTACACTCTCTCTTTTTTTTTCCCCCTCATTAATGAGCTCAAATTCTTATAGGCATTAAAAGGGTATATGCTTTTCTTCTAATTTAGAGCATAAAAAATCTAACAGCAGATCAAGAGGAAGGCTGTAGTTTGAACTTTTTAGTGAAAGAAGATGCACTGTCATTAGCAACATAACAATTTTAATTAGCCCATTCCTAGATCTGTGGTGACACATGCCAAATAGATAGAAGTTGAGAAGGACAGGAGATATTGTCCTCTTGGTTCACTAAAAAGGGTTCAACACCATAAGAAATGAACACCCTTCAAAATACTTGAATTTACGATTTTTAATTACCTCGGATTTATTTTAGCTTTTGTTGTTTAGTTGCTGGTGTTTTTTCCACTGAAGGTACAAAAATCCAGTTTGGGGATTCCCTCCCTTGAATTGGATTTATGTCAATTCCATTTGTGGTTGGAGAATATTTTTATTAAGCTAAAGAGAAGAAAGTCATCCTAATTAGCAATGCCTCGTTGCACTAGAAATCAAGGTCCGTGGCTAACAACCTGCGGAGACACAGTGGGGAGACGTGATTCTGTTTGATTCAGATGTACCAGATGCTGAGTAAAGATTAAGCACTCACAGACAGGCGCCCTGTCTTGGGGTGCAAGTGAAGAACACTGTCCTGACTGCACCAAGCAGTGCTGAAGCAGTGTGTGAGCAGGCTTTTGTCTGCAGCTTGGAATTTCATCTGTTGTGTTCAAAAGCATAGGGTTTTTAAGGGAGTTTCCCACAAACATCGTCTCTGGGACTTGATACATGCCCAAACCACTCCAGCAGCTGTGAGCTGCAGCACAGCAGCTTGCCTTCTCCTCCAGCAGAGAATGGAAGGATTTTAAAGAGAAAGGCCAATTGCACAACAAGGTAGCTGCAAGCTGGAGCTGGCCATGTAAGTCCCAATTTCTTATCCTCTTGCTTGCCAAATTATATCTGTCATGGTTAATGGAAAGCAGTTGCAGTGCTCCTGTAATGGTGCCCAGTGGCACTGTTTCTGGGTGTCCACCCCATGTTGAGAGGATGTGATAAACTCAGGCTCAGAAAAGGAGGATGAGGTTTGTATATGCCTTCATGGCCACAGTGCCTAACCCTTACACATCCCTCCCACACTGTGCTAGGTGGCAGGAGAGGGGGGCTACATTTCTGTGTTAGCTCGTGTCATGGACAGTACAAAGGTGCCACCATGGAGCACCTGTCTGCTGAGGCATCTGGCATGCAGGGCCCTGCCAGCCAGCATGTCCATTATATAGCTCCATGTGGTGGCCCTGGCTACTGCCACCCAGTCTGGACCTCCAGCCCAGCCCATCACCTTGCCTGGCAGTTAGCACAGTTCCACAAGTGGGGGCTGCAAACTAGAGCAACAGGGAACACATGAGGGACAGGAGTCATGCCCATGCAGCCCAGATTCCAACATTGTAGTCAAGTCAGATTGTAATTTCTTCTCTTTCAGAGAAAAAAAGAAACTCCAGTCCTAAAGGCATCCTAAGGAAGAGCAGGCAGCACTGGGTGCGCTTAGGAGCTTGTGCAGGTCAACTCAGCCTCTTTATACATTTAGTATCTCTTGATGTGTGATGTTGTTTTGTGTCCTGGAAGGCTATTTTTGTGGCTTTTGTTTTGTTTTGTTTTCTGAGGGATGCTTTACTCTTCTAGCTTTAGAGTCTATTTTTGAGTATCCTGGCACATAGTGGTATATGCTCTGAGGTGATTTGGTCCATAGAAAGGGACTTTGTAAATTTTATGTAATTTACTTTGATTGAGGCTTTCTCTCTGTTATTGAGGAGGATACACTCAAGCACTGTCAACAGAAGGAAGTTTGGGGTTTTCACCCTCTCCTTTGTTAGCAGTGCGAATTGACTTTTTGGGACACGGAGTGTGGTTAAACCAGATATAACTTAGAAATAGAGGTGATCATGATGAATCACAGAAACAAAGAATACCAGGTTGGAAAGGACCTCAAAGAACACCTGGTGCAACCTTCCCTGGGAAAAGCACAGTCTAGACAAGATGGCCCAGCACAATGCTCAACTCAACCTTAAAAATGTTCAATACTAGGGACTATGCCACTTCCCTGGGAAGATATTCCAATGGCTGATTATTCTTGTGAATTGTGAATATTTTTCTCTTGTTGTCTTGGGTAGCTTTAGGCTGAGCCTAGGAAAATTTACCACAGATTGAGTAGAATGTGGTAGAATGTAAATAAATTACCATTGGATGTAAAGGGAAAATAATGATAGGGTCTAAATAATCCCATTGTTTGATAATGAACATAGTTAGTTGTGTAAACTAACTCTTGCTCTTTTTGGCTTCTTAGCTCTAGCTGATGCTAGCTGGTGCTTTTGCTTGGCTGTTGCCAACCTTGACTGCATTCTTGTTGTGGCTAAGCACTAACAAGCTACTCTCTGCTCTTCTCTTTCTCTTTTCCCTTGTATAGGTTGGGGGAAGGGAGTAGGGAGCGGAAGCTGTTGGTAACCCCCTGCTTTTTGTCCAGGGGGGTTCTTGTGTTGTTTATAAATTGTAAATATTGTGTATTTTGTACATATTCATTGCATTCCATATGTCTAGATTTTAGTGTGCCTGTAAATATAGCTTCATTTGCTTTTCAACTGAGCTGGTTTGGCAATTTTATTTTGGGGGGTAATTTCAACCCACCACATTGTCCATCGGAATCTCCCCAGGAGTGACTTGTACCCATTACCCCTCATCTTTTTCATGTAACTCCTTGTAAAAAGGGAGTCTCCATTTTCTTTGTAGCCACTCCTTAAATAGTGGAATATGATGATAAGGTTTCCTTTAAGCTTTCTTTTCTCAAGATTTAAAAAACCTGGCTCTCTCAGCCTTTCCTCATATGGCAGGCTCCTCAGCCCTTTGATCATCTTTGTGGCCTTTCTCTGGACCCTTTCTAGCCTGTCCACATCTTTTTTGTATAGCAGGGACCAAAACTGAACACAGTATTCCAGCTGTGGCTCGACAAGCGCTATGGGGTGGGATAATGATTTCCTTATCTCTGATGGTGATGCCCTTGTTGATCAATAAATGTGAAGCAACTCAGTAGAAGAATCTCATTCTTAACGTCCACACAAAAGACATAGCCAGTAGTGCCAGCTGAGCAGAGGATCTTCATCCAGTGGCTTTGCAGAAAAAGGGGCCATCATTTTGATAGCAGCATCTTTCTAAGTTGTTGAATTCTATGCTGCATGGAAACAGTGTGAAACAGCAAAACAAGGGCAGGAATCAGAGAAGTTGTTTTTTTTTAAAAGAAAAAAAAGAAGAAGAACTAAGAAATTTATTTTCTTGCTTTATAATGGGGCAGAAGTGCATTTAACAGCTGTCACATGTGCCACTGACACCAGCAGTAACCCAGGCAATCTCCCGCTGCCACCAACTCCCTCCCGATCCAGCCTGGCAGTTAGAAACCTTGTTCTGATAGTAAACAGAGAAGATTTGAGCTAGTTGTCATTGTGATGGCAGAAACCCCAGAATATCAGCATGAAAGTAATTTCTGGTTTTTTACTCTCTGTAGAACTGTGTTTGAATGAGATTTTTGAAACTTACTGGGAAAATGCTTCCACTTTGAAGAAATAAATGAATGGCAATGGTAGTCTTCATACTTGCACGGACAGCTGTTATGTATTTTATTAGTCAGTGCTTGGATCTCAAAATCAAAATCTGAAATTCATCAACATTGGCAACACCCTGCAGTGGTTTCACAAGAAATAAATACTTCTGACCATAAGCATTCTGAAACAGCTTTGATACGTGCATTAAATTCCTGCTCAAAGTTGATTTGGGGGGAGCAGATTTCACAAAACTCATTTCTCTGTTAAATGGCAATGTATCATATCAAAACACAGGCATTTGGGTCTGATCAGGCTCTCCTCATCAGGAAGATCTTCCACTCCCTTCAACATCATTGTGGCTCTGTGCTGGACTCTTTCAAGCAGTTCCCTGAGGTCCTTCTTGAACTGAGGGGCCCAGAGCTGGACACAAGATTCCAGAACGCCCTGAGCCTTGTCTGGAAATGTTGAGGTGTATCTGCATTGGCTCTCACAAAAGGATTTGTCTCTTGCTTAGAATGTTTAACTAGAACTGGGTAAGCTTCAGAACAAGAGGACACAGCCTCAAGCTGTGCCAGGGGAAGTTTAGGCTGGAAGTGAGGAGAAAGTTCTTTATAGAAAGTGTAATTGGCCATTGGGATGTGCTGCCCAGGAAGGTGGTGGAGTCCCCATCCCTGGAGGTGTTCAACAGGGGAGTGGATGATGCACTTAGTGCCATGGTTTAGTTAGTCAGGAAGTGTTGGGTGACAGGTTGGACTTGATGATCTTTGAGGTCTTTTCCAACCTTATTGAGTCTATGATTCTATGATTCTAATTTACAATAGCAAGGTTTTTCTTCACAAGAAAAAACAAGCACCAGCTTGGCTCACTCTGTGTTTCCTGCAGATGAGTTAGGTATTAGGAAATAATTTCTAGCACCTTCTCTCCCTGCTTTTTTAATTAGTGTACCCTTTCCTGCCAAAGGCAGCACACTGTGATAGTTTTCAAGCCTTTTCAGAATACAGGCAAATGCCCCTTTTCTTTCAGTGAGGGACATTTATTTTTCAACTCATCGGTCTCAGAGAAATAAACAGGAAAAGAGTCAAAAGTAATTTGTGATCCTCAGGCAACACTGTTATTTTTAATGCAAGGGAAAATATTTTCCTCCTATGTTACTGCCGCACAGACCTCCCAAAGAGCAATTGATGAGTAATTCTGATATTACACTAAAGCCTACCACTCAGGAAAACCCAGTTGATGAGGCAGATGTTCTGGAAAATATACCCATGTGCCCTGGAATGACCATTTTTCTATTAGAATAGCAAAATACACCCAAAGATGGGATTTTCCAGCTACACACCATCCACATTTGTCTGGATTTGTGTGCACATACATATATAGCTTTCTGGAACCCCTTTAGTGCTGAATTTGCTGATGGTAGATGGATAATGACTGCTCCCATCTCCAGGTGCTTTGATACATATGCTACAGAGATATTTAAGTAAAGGAACTTACCTGCAGAGGCTAATTTTCAAACACCTCACACAAACTGTGAGTTTTTGTGAGTCTACTCAGTGTCCTCAGATATGAGAAGAGTGGTTGAAAACTGAACTAGCTGTGTGAACAAATCACTGGTGAGGCTGAGTGTGAGTCTTCTAAAAATACTTTCCTGGGTCAAAAAAAAGGCAACAGGGTCTTGCACTGCTGTGCACCAAGCTGAGCGGTGCTGTCAACATGCCAGATGGACAGGAAGCTATCCAGAGGGACCTGGACAAGCTGGAGAGGTGGGCCCAGGTGAACCTCACGATGTTCAACGAGGGCACGAGCTAGGGTCCTGCACCTGAGCCAGAACAATCCTCACTATTAATACAGACTGAGGGATGAGGTGATAGAAACCAGTCCTGCAGAAAAGAACATGGGTCTGCTGATGGATGAGAAGCTGGACGTGAGCAGACAGTGTGCCCTTGCAGGCCAGAAGGCAAATCACATCCTGGATCACATCCTGCATCAAAAGATGTGTGGCCAGCAGATCCAGAGAGGTTATTCCTCCACTTTGCTCTGGTGAGACCTCACCAAGAGTACTGCATCCAACTCTGGAACCCTCAATATTGGAAGGACATGGACCTGATGGAGCAGGTCCAGAGGAGGGCCATGAAAATGATTAGGGGGTTGGAAAACCTCCCCTACAAAGACAGGCTGAGGGAGCTGGGGTTGTTCAACCTGGAGAAGAGGAGGCTTCAGAGAGACCTAATAGCGACCTTCCAGTACCTGAAGGGGGCCTACAAGAAGGATAGAGAGAGAATGTTTACAAAAGCCTGTGATGATAGGATGAGGGGCAATGGCTTCAAACTAGAGAAAGTAGATTTAGATGGGATGTTAGGAGATATAGATTGGATGTTAGGAACAAGTTCTTTACCATGAGGGTGGTGGGAGTCTGGAACAGGTTGCCCAGGGAAGTGTTTGAGGCTCCATCCCTGGAGGTACTGAAAGTGAGGCTGGAAGGGACTCTGGGCAACCTCATCTAATTAAGGACGCCCCTGCATACTTCAGGGGAGGGTTGGACTAGACCTTTAAAGGTCCCTTCCAGCTCAAACCATCCTATAATTCTATGATTAGTGATCATTTCAGCAACTGGCAGAACTCCCCATTCCCACTCTTGGAAGTTCTCTGTGCACAGAGGGGTTAATGGCACCTCTCCTCTGTGAGTGCAGCCTAGTTCCAGATATTGCTGCCCTACAGACAGCCACCATCTCCAGTCTCTCTAACCTGCTCCTGGGATACCCTGGAGTATTTTTACTTTGTATCATTTTCTACAGGATTCTTTTATATTGAAATGTTCCTCAGTGTTCCTCTAAAATACATACTCATTTTTCTTAACTTTTGAAAGGAAGCCTTGGCCCCTCATCTTTCTCACCTAGGAGGATTAAACTAGCTTCTCCACTTGATAGTAGACAAGATACACTTCATATTCTAGAAGTGATCTGACTACAAGGCCTGAACTGAGCAAGAGTAATTCAATTGACTTCACTGAAGCTGCACTAATTTATCAACTGTAAATTAATCTTTCCTTGTGAAATATGTCTAGGAGTGACCTTGGTGTATCCATTCAACTGACTGAATTAATTCTGGGCATCATCTCACGCTCAAGCTCATTCAGAAACTGGAGACATTCCTTTTTTAGGAAATTGGATGAAAAATTGCATTTTCACCTCCACACAGTAAGTCAAAAGGCAGTTTTGGAATAAAGTTGAGGGCAGAATTAGGCCAATGTCTTACATAATCCACATACTAACCACAATTTATCCATGATGGTCTTAAAATAGAAATGAAGCAAACATGGTGGTTTTCATAGTATCTATCTTTCCTCACTTTGCCTCTTTCCTTCTTTGCACAGTATTTTTTTTATTCTCTTCAAAGCTGATTTGGAAAAAAACCACCCTCTGTATAATTCATGGATTATTAATATGAAATACCACAGAAGATGAAGGAATCACATGACTACGTAAAGACTATGAGCCTGTAAGAGAGATCTTTGCAACATTTTCTTAAGTCACCCAAGTTTTGTTTACTTGTACAGGGTTGCAGCTCTTGACAGCAGAGACAGTGTCGGGAGATCATCAGGCCAGAGGTCCAGCGTGCTGTCTCAGCCAGGCAAGGGAAGGCAAAAAATGATCACAGGCTGCTCAATTTCACTCAGTGAACTAGGGCTCAGGCCACCCAAAGTTGGCCTTGCCATGCTGCCTGCAGTTTACTCACCATCACCACAGAAATCCATATGCATCAGCTCATTCAAAGTGAACATTGCTGTGTTGTTTGGGACTGCAATGGCAAAAGCCCCATCTGGCATGAAGTTTCTTGGTCTTCCTATGCCAGCATGAAAAGGCCATTTTCAGGAGCATTCAGATGAAGAGGGCAGAATATGCATGGGTTTCTATATGCATGTTGTAGATTTAGAAAAACCCAACCAACCAACAACACAACAACTCAACAAAACCTGGCTTGACTTACTGTCCCCTCTCTGATGAAAAGTTGAATCAACATCTCATCGGCCCCTTCTACCTGGCAAATGAAATCAGAGCTCTTCAGTTAAAGCAAATAACTGAATACATTTGCCTTAAGTTACCCTAGCTTCTTTTTAATCAGGGAAAGAAAGCACTTAAAGCAATTAAAGCAAAGATCGGTGTATAAAAATCAGCTTATAAATTAGTTTCACTGTGCTGTCAATTATTTTAAAAACACTTTTCACTGCTTAAATTAATTCCAATTTGAATTCAAGACACACACTGCCACAGAGTGAAATTCAGGATAACAATTTTTTCTCACAACTACTGAGTTTTACAGTCGTATCTTTCCTCTTTATGTTTTTCTCCTCGTCTTGAGTCATCACTAATGAAAGTTCTAAATATAGGTATGACTAACAATGCAAACTTTAGGAACTGTATGTAAACTACCACCAGAAAAACAGATCAGAGAGTTTTGCTCACCAGAAATTCAAACAACTGTTGCCAACTGCTACAGATAAGTAATGATTACTGCATTTTTCTCATTAGCAGGGCAGCTGTCATATAGCTTACGGTTTGGATAGAAAGAAATAAGTTAGCATATTGCTTACGAGCTGTCTACTCTATCCTTAAATGTGACTTTCTTACTGCAATTTGCCAAAAATATGCTAGAACATGAAATCCTTCATTCTGTAGCGTAATAAATGTCATGTTTCCATTTCCCAGTGTCTTGTCAAATTGTTTAAGATAATCAGTATCAAATAAGACAAGCACAATGAGCTCAGGACCTCAGAATTCAGAGCAGTGGTTTTGAAACTGTCAAAGACAAGTGACAAACTGAGCAAAGACTAAATGCTTGGTACTGTTGCTGAACCCGTCACAAGGATACAGTTTCTGTCTTTTAGCCACAGCTTTTGACAGGAAGCTACCAATACAACCTGAGAACCCTGCCATCAGAAAGCAACACTTAAAGATTGTGGCAGACATATGGTCAGCACCAAAAGTAATTAGCTTGCATGCCCAAGTAGAGGCACCTACATCAGACTGCAAACCAAGCATCCTTTTAGATGTTTTTTGCTAGAGGACCCAGATCAACCTTCAGTTCTGAGAAGCTCTGTGAAATAATAATAATGCAGATTTTACCTGTGGACTTACCAGTCATTCTTTGCCAGTTCTATGGTGAGTTCCATCTTTCCCACTATGTGGCAGCACAGATTATAGAATAGAATAGAATAGAATAGAATAGAATAGAATAGAATAGAATAGACCAGGTTGGAAAAGACCTTCAAGATCATCACGTCCAACCCATCAACCAATCCAACACCACCTAAACAACTAACCCATGGCACCAAGCATCCCATCAAGTCTCCTCCTGAGCACCTCCAATGATGGTGACTCCACCACCTCCCCAGGCAGCCCATTCCAATGGGCAATCACTCTCTCTGTATAGAACTTCCTCCTGACATCCAGCCTAAACCTCCCCTGGTGCAGCCTGAGACTGTGTCCTCTTGTTCTGGTACGGGCTGCCTGGGAGAAGAGACCAACAACCTCCCTTCAGGTAGTTGTAGAGAGTAATAAGGTCACCCCTGAGTCTCCTCTTCTCCAGGCTAAGCAACCCCAGCTCCCTCAGCCTCTCCTCGTAGGGCTTATGTTCCAAACCCCTCACCAACTTTGTTGCTCTTCTCTGGACTCGTTCCAGCAAGCCAACCTCCTTCCTAAACTGAGGGGCCCAGAACTGGACACAGGACTCGAGGTGCAGCCTAACCAGTGCAGTGTACAGGGGCAGAATGACCTCCCTGCTCCTGCTGGCCACACTGTTCCTGATGCAGGCCAGGATGCCATTGGCCCTCCTGGCTGCCTGGGCACACTGCAGGCTCATGTTCAGCCTACCATCAACCAGTACCCCCAGGTCCCTCTCTGCCTGGCTGCTCCCCAGCCACTCTGACCCCAGCCTGTAGCTCTGCATGGAGTTGCTGTGGCCAATGTGCAGAACCCGGCACTTGGATGTGTTCAATCTCATGCCGTTGGACTCTGCCCATCTGCCCAGCCTGTCGAGGTCCCTCTGCAGAGCCTCTCTACCCTCCAGCAGATCAACTCCTGCCCCCAGCTTGGTGTCATCAGCAAATTTACTGATGATGGACTCAATGCCCTCATCCAGATCATCAATAAAGATGTTAAAGAGCATGGGGCCCAGCACTGCTCCCTGGGGCACACCACTGGTGCCTGGCTGCCAGCTGGATGTGGCACCATTCACCACCACTCTCTGGGCTCAGCCTCCAGCCAGTTCCTAACCCATCGCAGTGTGCTCCCATCCAAACCATAGGCTGACAGCTTGGCCAGGAGTTTGCTATGGGGAACGGTGTCAAAGGCCTTGCTGAGGTCCAGGCAGACTACATCCACAGGCCTCCCCACATCCACCAGGCGGGTCACCTGATCATAGAAGGAGATCAGGTTGCTCAGGCAGGACCTGCCCTTCCTAAATCCATGCTGGCTGGGCCTGATCCCTTGGCCGTCGTGTAAGAGCTGTGTGATTGCACTCAAGATGACCTGTTCCATAATCTTGCCTGGCACTGAGCTCTGTAATTCCCTGGCTCATCCAACCGGCCCTTCTTGTGGATGGGCACCATGTTGGCCAGCTCCCAGTCATCTGGGACCTCTCCAGTGAGCCAGGACTGTTGAAAAATGATGGAGAGCGGCTTAGCCAGCTCATCTGCCACCTCTCTCAGCACCCTAAGATGCATCCCATCCAGTCCCATGGATTTGTGGGGATCCAAGCAGCTAAGGAGATCTCTAATTATCCCCTCCTCCTGGAACAGAGGGAAACTATGCAGTTCCCTGGCTCCTTCTGCCAGCTCTGCAGGCCAGCTGTCTGGAAGACATTCTGTCCTGCTAGTAAAAATTGAGGCAAAGAAGGTGTTAAGTACCTCTGCCTTTTCCTCATCCTTTGTTACAGCGTTTCCCTCCGTGTCCACCAAGGAGTGGAGGTTGTCCCTGCCCTTCCTCTTGCTATTCATGTATTTATAGAAGGACTTTTGTTGTCCTTCACAGTAGAGGCCAGTCTAAGCTCCAAATGTGCTTTTGCCTCCCTAATTTTTTTCCTACATGATCTAGCAACATCCTTAAGCATTGTGTGGGTTGCCTCACCTTTCTTCCAAAGGTGATACACCCTCTTTTTTTCCCTTAGCTCTATTAAAAGTTCATCACCCATCCAGGCTGGCCAGCTGCCCCGGCGGCTCCTCTTCCGGCACATTGGCACAGCCTATTCCTGCGCCTTCAAAAGTTCTTCCTTGAAGCAGGTCCAGCTCTCCTGGACCCCTTTATTTTTAAGGGCTTTATCCCAAGGAACCCTCTGACTTAGTTCCTTGAGCAACCTGAAGTCTGCCTTCCGGAAGTCCGGAGTGGAGGACTTGACCGAATACTGAAAATTCAATTATCTCGTGGTCACTGTTTGTTTTCAACAACTGGTCCCTTCAAACATGGGTGAGTTATCTATTGTGAAGGCCATTCCTGCACAATTGCAGGACAGAAAAAAAAATACCTGGGGTGATTATTTCTAGCATGCAGGGTAATGAAGTATTCTGTTATTAGATGCCACTTATTATCAACTAATTGTATGAGGAAGAAAAAGCTAATATGGAAATAACTTGAGCAACACTTTATCAGTGCTAATGCCAGATTTAGTGAATTCGTTGATGCAGAACATAGCAGAGTTCTACCATCTTGAGCGGACTTTCACTAATGTATTCTGTTTTGTCCTATCTTATTCTCACCATATTCAACACTGTAATATCTGAATTGATAAAGCTAGCTTTGAACTTATCTGTCAGTTTGAGATGAGGTGGTGGGCTTTTCAGGAGAGCTTGTGTGGTTTTTTACCTTGGCGTTTATAAAACCACCACACTGATGAGAACGATTCCCCAAGTTTTGCTCTACCATATGGTCCATGTGCTGTTAGGAGGCCATCTCCTGTGTTTCCTTGTTAGTCATTCAACTACATTTTGCGTCCATCTGCAACTCTCATATGTAGCTTCACTGTAATTGCCCTTTTCAGAGTAGTGCTTTTCATTCTGCTTTGCACTGGCTTGCGATCATGTTCTTTCCAAGACGTGTTTCGGCATATACTTTTTAAAAGGTGCAGTAGTACCACACTGCATGACACTTTAGATGCACAAGCAGAGCATACCTGTGGTGTAAAGGAAGAGGATTGGTGTTCAACTTAGGGATGAAAAGAGTATGTTGTTTCCTTTACTCTTCTCCCCCTGAGCCTGACTTCAGCAAAGCATTTCAGCTACTCTAGAGACTGCAAGAATCTCCTCATTCAGCTGGGCTTGCACTACTCTTTCGTTACTGCCACTCAGCCACACTGCATAAGGTCTTGTCTCAACTCAGTGCCTTCTGAGGAGTCTTTAACAGCATCTTCCTCAGCCACTACCTCATGGCATCTTCAAGACAACTGGAAGCAGCAGTTTGAACAGCATCCATGAGAGGCTGGAGCTGTGAACGTCTTGTTACCCTGAAACCTGATAACTCTGCTGTGATCACACCAGACTCTGACCCAGCCAGGACCACTTGGTGTGAAGGTCAGACACTGCACTCTGGTGTCAGCAGAGTGAGCAGTAGGCACCTTCCCCTCTGTCAGCACTCAACAAATCCTCCAGCACAGGACTGGCTTTTGGGATAATTCAAGGCTCACACAATTCATATTCCCTTAAAGACCTCATTACACATATTGCTCATTTAACCTTTAAAAAAGCTGGAAGAAAGTGTGCCAATGAATTCTGGCTGATAAACATCTAAATTAAGTAAATTTAATTAAAAACTGTTGTAAATGTCATCTACTCTGTGGATGCTGTGACAATTATGGTTGGAGCTTTGAACCAGTTGCAGAATGTGTGAGGATCTCCTTGCACAATTTTCTACTGAATTATTCTTTTTTTCTTGGTTTAAGGAGAACAGTCAGGTCAGACTTAACATTTTATTGTTCAATAAAAACACTGAGATGAAATCTTGGAGAAGTTTCTTAAGTCTTGTTACTGCCAGGTGATGCTGGCTGGAATAGTGATTCCTCTCTAAAGTCATTAAGTGGGTTTTGCCAGATAAAGGATGGGAGAGGAAAGATAGATATGTGTTGAGTTTCATCGAGGGAATCCTGCTTCTCAGTACACAGGAAATGAAAAGATCAGCGCATTTTCCCCCACCAGCTTCTATTCTGGCCACATTGTATTGTTTTGGTGAAAACACCATGAACCCCTATGTTACTTTAGTGCACACCAGTGACAGCTACTCAGTGGGGATCACAGTTTGATGAATTTAGCATAATCTTCCTGGCTGACCTTTCCACGCTGGAGACATGATTTCATTTCTGTTGGAGACAAGTTATTTCCATGTCCCAGATGGACTATCACAGTCCTAATGTGTTTCCAAGTATTTGTTTATCTGTACAACACCATTACCATTACTCTCTAAAACCAATAACATTTCTTTCTTTTCTGCTTTCTTCATATACCAGCAAAAAGTCATTGTATTTCACTTTGGTTTTGCCAGTCACTCTGTCTGATGCAAATATTAAGAAAAAGGAGAAAAAAAGAAAAAAGTGTTTCATTCTTGGAACAGTGAGGTAAGATAGCCCCTGGGAATGTATTTGCAAATTCATGCTAAGGCACATGCAGAAAGTGATTCAAGAACTAGTTCACTGTCCACACCATGTAGGATCACAGACAAATAGTGTGGAGCACTGATGATCCAACTTCAGTCATTATTTTATTCTAGTGTAAGAGTCTAAACTCCTGGTGTGACTCAACAAAGATAAAATCACTTGCTGCTTGCTCAGACAATATGTTGTTGGGCAGAGCCACTGGAAAGAAGGTGCAAAGACCAATCCTGGATGCAAATCACCTTGCGATTGCATCGTGATAACACTGACTGCAGCTGGCCTACAACAATGGCCCAAGGACCCAGCCATCACACCTTCAGGACAAGATCATTTCCAGGAAGGGAGGATGGCGAGATGGGTGTGTGGGCAGGTTAGATGGAGAAGGGGAAGGTGGAGGCCCTCCCCCCCCTCCATCTAGACCCCTGCCTAAACACACAGGAATGCACAGAAAGATTTCCTGGGGAATGATACCTGGATATTTACCTAAGGAGGACTTTCTGGCTCCTGAATTCCTGAGGGACAATGCTTGGACACATACCTAAGGACTAAAAACTGTATAAAAGACTTGACCACTACTGGCTTAAGGAAGAAGAAAAACGCAGAAGAAGGACCATGCCGCTGAGGAGGAAGGAAAAGCCCGGGACAATGCTGCTCCGGAGAAAAGAGGCCGTGGAGCCTGGGAGAAGCAGACTGAATCCTCTCTCCATGTCCTAAGTCCCGTCTACTGCAACTCATGGAGCTGACCCACCCCGCCCAGTGGACCAAACTGCTACTCCAGCCAAAGCCTCAGCACCGTTTCTCTACAAACCCAGCATCTCCTGCAGCACCTTTCCTCCACAGACTCAAACTGCCTTGGGGGGGGGGGTGAGGGGTGTGCTAATATAACTCCTTTCCTCTTCTCTCTCTTCTCTCTCTCCCTCTCTATCTTCTCCCTCTCCCCTTCTTATTTCCCTTTTATTTATGTAATAAATAGTCTAGCTGTTGATATTTTGGCCTCGTTTGTGCCTATAATTTCACAACACGGGAATATTCGAAAGAACTGATTCTCCTTCCCTCTCCGGACCGAGACATCTAGTCACTGTCTGATATTGCCATTGAATTAGTTCTTCTGGTTTAATCATTCCTCTGATGTCATTAACCCTCAGGTTTAAAAGCCCATCCTTGCTATAAAGGGGTTGAGGTTTGGTTTTGATAAATCAAAGGGGATCATTCAACAGTTCATTCCTGCAGTGAGTGCAGATGAAGCTGCAATGGCAGAGCTGAGGTGGTGTGCCTCAAGTGTGACAGTGGCCAGAAGAATAAAGGAGTGACACACTGCTGCAGCAGAGCAGAACACGTAAGACACATCAGCAACAGGAACAGCTTGTCAGATTGTGCTTTTAATCTCACAGTCCTCTTTGGACATCTCAAAAATAACCACCACTGGTCTGTTTCCCTAAGGATGTATGGTGGGTTGAAGTTTCCCCCCAGCATTAACTTCCACCAGACCAACTCAGTTAGAAGCAAATGAAACTATTTACAAGCAAAAACTGCACTCTATGATGGAATGCAAAGAATATGTACAAAATACACAGTACTTACAATATTATACTGATATTTACAATTAGCAAACAACACACAAAAAAAACCCTGGTCAAGAAACCAAGGAAAGCTCCCTGCTTCTCCCTCCCTGGATCCCCCTCCCCTCTGTACAAAAAGACAAGAGAGAGGAGCAGAGAAGTTAGACTTAGCCAAAGCCAGACGATAAGCAGGTTACCTCTCCCAAGTGAAGCAAAACAGCCAGAGATCAGAAGAGAAGGGAAAAGGGAGGAATTGTTATGGTACAGCTCCTCTTATTCCAGATATTTACCCAATAACCAGGCTGGAAAAGACCTTCAGGATCATCAAGTCCAGCACCATCTAATCAACTAAACCATGGCACCAAGTGCCTCATCCAGTCTCTTTTTTAACACCTCCAGTGATGGTGACTCCACTACTTCCCTGGGCAGCACATTCCAAGGGCCAATCACTCTTTCTGTGAAGAACTTCTTCCTAACATCCAGCCTAAACCTCCCCTGGCACAGCTTGAGACTGTGTCCTCTTGTTCTGGTACTGGCTGCCTGGGAGAAGAGACCAACGCTCACCTGGCTACAACCTCCCTTCAGGTAGTGGTAGACAACAACAAGGTCTCCTCTGAGCCTCCTCTTCTCCAGGCTAAGCAACCCCAGCTCCCTCAGCCTCTTCTCATGGGGCTTGTGCTCCAAACCCCCCCCCTGCTTTGTTGCTCTTCTCTGGACTCGTTCCAGCAAGTCAACATCTTTCCTAGACTGAGGGGCCCAGAACTGGACACAGTACTCAAGGTGTAGCCTAACCAGTGCTGAGTCCAGGGGCAGAATGACCTCCCTGCTCCTGCTGGCCACACTGTTCCTGATCCAGGCCAGAATGACAGTGGGCTTCTTGGCTGTCTGGGCACACCGCTGGCTCATGTTCAGCCTACTATAGTCCAGGGCAGAGTACAATCTTGCTCCCAGTGATACTAGTGATACATGTAAAACTGAACTTATGAAACAGATTCCATTTAAGTTGAAATAATACAACTAATATGCAAATAAAAGCTTGTGTTTTGAGTCAATTTTGTTTGGTGACAAGGAGATGGAACCAGGACAATGTTTTGCATTTTAAGTCCATCTCTCAGGGCTTCTAGGGTATACTTACTTTAGAAAGAATTTCTTTCTGCCTTTTCTCCTGGTACCTCCTGTGCAGAGATGAGAGATCTTTCTTTTATTCAAGGATTACTATAGCAGATACAATATAGAAAATAATAGATAAGTTAGATTGATTTCTATTTACAAACATATCTTTCAGCTTTGCCTACAGTTTGCTCCTGAGCCATTATTTTTTACTTTTAGATCCTACTACTGTTCACATACCCCAGTTAAAAATAGCCACTGCCTAGAAAATAACCCTCTAGCACTTCCAGATCTAGCTGGTGTATACATCCCAGCTGGCTTCAGGATCTCCTCAAATCACATTTTTTTCTTGTCCTCTTGCTAACACTGCCTTTCTTACCATTCTTCACAGTTTAGGCTTTGCCTGGGAGTACTAAGACCTTGAATGTGGCCTTTCTGTCTACAGCTGTGCCCTTGCCTCAACCTTTTGCCTCAGGAAGGCATTTCCAGGCAGGAGCTCTTGACAGAGCTAAGACTGGGTTCCCAGTGGTCTTCCACAGCCAAGACATACCTCAGTGACAAGTCCAAGTTGGTCTCGCTCAGGTCTTGGGGCAACTGCAGTAGGGCCTCACCATTCACCATCCTCCTTTGTCATCTCAACCCTCCTCTGGGTGATGCTACATGGGGGCAAGAGGTGAAAAAGGAAGGAGGGGCATCAGCCTGCAGAGACATTGGCCAGGGAGCAAAATCCACCCCGTGCTTGCTGGCATCACCACATGCTTCCCAGTTAGGCATGCAAGAGGTCCTGGTGCTGTGAATACAACTTGTTTCCTTCTTCAAAACCTGATTCCATGGTGAAGTCTCACAGAAACCGAAGGGCTGATTTATGAGAATAAGCTCTAGTCATGTTAGTAACAGCTTTTAACACTGAGATGTAATGAGGTCAACTCAAATTTGAATGTGCCTAGCCCCAACTCTTACTGTCTGAATTTCCATAGAGACTGTCTTGCATTCAACAGACCAGAACAAGTGAATTAGACTAAAAAATCACCATTCTTTAACATTAATTTGCACACATTTTCTTGCAATGCTTTCAACTCCTCCTCAGCATTCACACAACGTCACTGAACTGAGTCTTCTGCATGCACAGGCAGCAATAGAAATGGCAGGTGATCTGCACATTCTCCTGCCTGCAAGATGCATATCGTATTGCTCCCTTATAGCCTCTGCACTTTTCTGCCAAGCTGGACACCCAGCATTGTCACTCCTAAAATATTTTTGAGTGCTACAGGATTTTCTCAGGAAAGACTTCTTGGAGCAAGATTTAGTCAAATTTAATCCAAGTCACTCGGCGCAGCTCCGTTTGTTGAGAACGGCTCCTGTGCTGAGAAGAGCCTGTCACTCTGTTTTGCCTCACAATGTTGCAGAACACAATAACAACAACATTAAACTCAATACCCCTAAGAGGCAGTTATAGTCCAGGGTCACATTTTCCTTCATTCCAATTAACCTACTTGTCATATTGAATGGTAGATGCACTTCTCAAACTGCCCTCAAGTGCTTCTCATGCTCTTTTAGCAACAGAAAGTGGGGAGAAATAAAATAGCTCATGCTTTGCTTTTTGACTTGTCCTTGGTATTCTATCTTACTGGAAATCCACAAGAAAGTAATACTGCTGTAAAAATTCTAAGTGTCTGAAGGCACAAACACTCTTCAGACTTGTGCTAGTGCACCTAGAAAAGCAGTGCTTGTAACACCAGTCCTGGGGAGAAGAGGGACCAGTAACCTTGGGTTCCCCTCCACATTTTGATCAACCTATCTGCTCCTATGCCAAAGAACGAGTAAGTAAAAATTGGGCTGGACTGTGCCTTCTCACGCATAATGTTACATACAGTAGCATAATGTTAGATAGGAAGACGAAAAGGAATCACTTAGGTGCTCCACTGAAGAAGCCTCTTGGACCATGCTGTACCAGGCCCTGATGGCACCACCAGCCTTTCCTGGTTCTGCCCATGTCCCTAGGGTTCCCCTTGTCCTACCCATAGCCCAGGGGTCCATGTCACCCCCCACAGGGCTAGCAGCCTGTGCAGCAGCACCACAGCTCCCCATAATCCTGCCCTGCCTGGCTGTGGCCTCTGCTGAGCCAAGCTCACTTGCAAGCCCAAGTCCCAGATAGGCCTCAGACCTTCCCCAGGGCCCCATGGGGATCCCCCAGTCCACATGGTTGTGCTAGAGAGTGCCATGGTGAATGCACATACCAGGCATTTTGTGCTCTTCTCATCTCCAGATTTGTGTCCCCTGGAGTTACTGTTCCAAACACCACATTGGCTACATCATCACAGCTCTTGTCAAGCTCTCAGAGACAAACTATGCCCCAAGCTCTCTGTTCAGTTAATCTTCGAGGTGCTTTCCTAGCCATGTGAACTTTTGGTCTCCCTTCAGCCATGAGAGGCTGAAGTCATTCAGTCTATTGCCCTGTCTATAGCCTGCCCCGATAAGGCTCACCTCAGTCTTTGGGCAGAAGAGCAGACCCAAAACACTCTGAAGAGATCCTCTGAAGGAGAAGTCTTGTCCATTGCTGTATGTCCCAGGATGCTCGATAACTTCTCCAAAGAGCCATATCTCTCTATGCAAGCATTAGTTTCCATCCCCAGTTGCACCTAGGCTGTCTTCCCTTCCTTTGACCCCAAATCATGATTTCCCTTGATTGGCCTTGTCTGTTTCTTTATTTGCTTGCATATCCTGCTTCTTCTGACAGGATTTTCTGACAGTGGTCCTCAGCTTTCTGTTTAGTAAACCATCACTTTATGGGTGTGCGTATTTTGCCGGAAATACCCTCTTATTCTACTGCATAAAACATGGATCTGTGTTCGAGTTTGCCTTGGTTTACTTGGTGCTTTACTCTTACTTAGTGCTTTATTCTTCCTCTGTTTTCACCAGTCCCCTGAGCTGATGTGATACAGACCACAGGTTTCATAGCTGAAGCTCTGCTTCACTGGAAACCGCTTGAAATCATGTCATTAAATTGTTGAACAACGTATCAGACACAGACTAATAATGAATTTCACATGAACACAAGTCTTTTGGTCTCTAATATCCACGTGTAATATTATCTCAAGGGAACAAATTAAATAGAGTAGAATAACTATGTCATTTTCCCAGACAATCAAAAAAAAAAAAGCTTATTCTTATTTCAAGGGAGCAGTGGACCTTATAAATGTTAATATCCACAGGACCTTTATCTTAGATTTTTTAACTCTATATTAGCTTCTAATTATTCTTTTTTTAACATAATATCCTGTGTTACCTAGGGTGTTGACATCCTGGTGTCTCTAAAAAAACCCAGCCTAGAGATGAGGGCTCTCCTTTGGATGTCAAAGAAAGCTCATAAGCATCCAGAGTTTTTTTGAAGGAAGGACAATACTTCATCACTTTCTACTTCTTTACAATAGTGCTGGCATGTGACCTTTCTCAGACTTCTTATGCTATTTTTCACGTTTGCAAGCTTTAACTCTGGACTCTGTTCTAATGCAACTTAATCAAACCCACCTGACCAGGAAGACCTAGCAGATGAGGCCCTCTTTAAACAGATAGGAGCAGCTTCTTGTTCACAAGCCCTGGTCCTCATGGGAGATTTCAACCTCCTGGATATCTGTTGGAAAGACAACACAGCAGGGTACCAGCAGTCTAAGAGGTTCCTGGAGTGCACTGATGATAATTTCCTCCTCCAAGAGGTAAGGAATACACAAGAAAAGGTGCTGTGCTGGACCCTGTCCTCACCATCAAGGAGGGACTGGTTGTAATAAAATGTATATTTTATTTACTTAATCCCTTGGGCCGTGGCAGATTCAGACACTGCCGTAACTTATTTACAAAGTATATTCATAGATTCTGTTATTCAGTTGTGGATATTACATTCCACATATGAAGTCAGTTAATGATTCAAGCACAGATCTTAGAATTTCAATACAGCGATTCAAATCAGAAATAAAGGTTCTACGATCTGCAGTGTCCCACAAATGGGATTCTGCGGCAGCTTAGCCGGGGACCCACCGCTTGCTCCACTGTCTGGTATCTTCCCAGATGCTATGACTGCAAGCCTTTGGCTTGGAGAGGGCTAGGAAGGCCTCTCTCTCTCTCATGTGCTCCGTCACCGCTCTGTAGTCTTTCCATTGCTCTTCTGGGATTCAATTCTCTTGGAGCTTTTCCCCTTTCTGCCTTGGGCCAGGTGCAAGGTCCAGGTGTCATTGTTGCCTGTTAGTGCAGCTGCTACTCTGGCAATATTTGGCTCTTGTTGCTGTCTGGGTGAGAACAAAGCAAGTTGCCTAACTTCTTGGCTGGTTTAAATACTGTCCCAAGACAATTAATGTCCTTTGGTAACGCAGAAACCTGATAACTGGACCTATAGGATGGAGCATATCCAAACATGGTCAGGGGCACATACAGTTCACAGCTGTGTAACAAAGTTAATCACACATGCTGTATGTTAATATGGACCCCAAGGAGTGCCCAGGTTTGCACACTCACAGGTGTTTACAAGGTTAATCATACATGCTATACATTTGCCTTTGGTATCTGGATCCCAAGAACTGTCCAGGTTTGTATACTCACAGGTGCTTAGCCCATTTTCTGGGCTAGGGCATGTTTTGGGGTTTGAATCTTCAGGACACTGGTAAGTAATGTGAAACTCCAGGACAGCCTTGGCTGCATGCTCATGAAATGGTAGCATTTAAGGCATCAAAGAGGGTGCAAAGAAAGCTTACTACTCTGGACTTCAAGAGGGCAAACTTCATTCTCTTCAGGGATCTGCTTGGCAGAATGTTGTGGGATAAAGCCCTGGACATAAGAGGGGCCCAAACAAGGACCATCTCCTCCAAGTGCAGGAACAGTACATCCCAGGAAGGAAGAAAGCAGGCAAGAATGCCTGGAAGCTGGCATGGATGCACAAGGTGCTCCTAGACTTTGGCAAAAAAGAAGAGTCTCTAGGGAATGGAAGCAAGAACCAGCCACATGGGAGGATTACAAAAAGGTTGTCTGAGCAGCCAGGAATGAGGTCAGAAATTCAAAAGCACAGGCAGAATTAAATTTGCCTGGGGACATAATAGGGAATAGGAAGAATTTCTTCAGGTACATCAGTGACAAAAAGAAAGCTAGGGAACATGTGGGGCCTCTCCAGAAAGAAAAAAGAGACCTGGTCATGAGGTATACAGAGAAGGCTGAGGTGTTCAGTGGCTACTAGCTGCACTGCCCAAGTTGCACAAGGCAAAGGTAGGGATTGGGAAAAGGAAGATCTGCTTATTACAGGTGAAAAGTAGGTCTGAGACCCTCTGAAGAACCTGAAGGTATGCAAGTCAATGGGACCTGATGAGATCCACCCTCAGGTCTTGAGGGAACTGGGGGATGAAGTTGTAAAACCACAGTCCATCATGTTTGAATGGTGATGGCAGTTTGGTGAAACTCCTGTTGACTGGAAAAGGGGAAACAGAACCCTTGTCTTCAAAAAGGGAAAAAGGAATACATAGAATACATAGAATACATAGAATAAACCAGGTTGGAAGAGACCTTCAAGATCATCGCGTCCAACCCATCACCAATCCAACACCGCCCAAGCAACTAACCCACAGCACCAAGCACCCTGTCAAGTCTTCTCCTAAAAACCTCCAGTGATGGCGACTCCACCACCTCCCCAGGCAGCCCATTCCAATGTGCAATCACTCTTTCTGTATAGAACTTTTTTCTAACATCCAGCCTGAACCTCCCCTGGCACAGCCTGAGACTGTGTCCTCTTGTTCTGGTACTGCTTGCCTGGGAGAAGAGACCAACATCTGTCTGTCTACAACCTCCCTTCAGGTAGTTGTAGAGAGTAATAAGGTCACCCCTGAGTCTCCTCTTCTCCAGGCTAAGCAACCCCAGCTCCCTCAGCCTCTCCTCGTAGGGCTTATGTTCCAAACCCCTCACCAACTTTGTTGCTCTTCTCTGGACTCGTTCCAGCAAGTCAACCTCCTTCCTAAACTGAGGGGCCCAGAACTGGACACAGTACTCGAGGTGCGGCCTAACCAGTGCAGTGTACAGGGGCAGAATGACCTCCCTGCTCCTGCTGGCCACACTGTTGAAGATCCAGGCCAGTTGGTCTCACCTCTGTGCCTGGCAAGATCATGGAGCAGATCCTCCTGAAGGCTTTTCTAAGACATATGGAAAATGAAGAAGTGATTGGTGGTGATCAACAAGGCTTCACCAAGAGCAAATCTTGCAACAAAGTTGGTGGCTTTCCGTGATGGAATTACAGCATCAGTGGATGAGGCTTGAGACATGGGCCAATGCCAGGTTCTTGAAGTCCAACAAGGCCAAGTGCAACATCCTACACCTGGGTCAGGGCAATCCCAAGCACAAATATAGTCTGTGGGAGGAGTAGCTTGAGAACAGTCTTGAGAAGGACTTGGAGGATGTCACTTGATGAAAAACTCAACATGAGACAGCAATGTGCACTTACAGCCCAGAAGGCAACCATGTCCTGGGCTGCATCAAAAGAAGTGTGACCAGCAGGACAAATGAGGTGATTCTCCCCCTCTACTCTGCTTTCATGAGGCCCCACCTGGAGCACTCTTATTCTGGGACCCCCAACACAAGGACCTCAAACTATTGGAATAAGTCCAGAGGAGGACCACAAAGATGATTAGAGGTCTGGAGCACCTTCCCTATAAAGACAGGCTGTGAGAGTTGGGGCTGTTCAGCCTGGAGAAGAGTAGGCTCCAGGGAGACCTTAAAGCAGCTTTCCAATACCTGAAGAGGGGCTACAGGAGAGCTAGGGAAGGACTTTCTACAAGGGCTTGTAGTGCTAGGATGAGGGGCAATGGCTTTGATCTGAAAGAGGGTAGGTTTAGACTGGAGATTAGGAAGAAGTCCTTTGCAGTGAGAGTGATGAGACACTGGAACAGGTGGCCTATGGAGGTTGTGGATGCCCCCTCTCTGGAAGTGTTCAAGGCCAGACTGCTAGATAGGGCCTCGAGCAGTCTGGTGCAGTAGAGGGTGTCCCTGCCCATGGCAGGGAGCTGGGAACTAGATTATCTTTAAGGTTCCTTCCAATCCAAACCATTCTATGAGCCTACAAAATACTCTATAGATGTTGTCCCTGTCCTGGGGCAAGGTATTCTTTTGAGATTGTCCAGGGCTGATTTTAGGTGAGCAGGAAAGGCAATGTATGAATTTGTATGCAGTACATCTAAAAGTATGGACATCACTGTTCTAGAGAGCATGTTTAAAGCTACCCTGTTTCTTCCAGTTTCACATTCAGTTTCCAAATTCTGTATTTGAGCTGGAAAAAAATATTCTCTACTTTCTGAACCTGTTTTTGCATGGCACCCATTAGAGACCTGTACCCATTTTCAGCTAGTTTGTCCCATACACACAAGCAGGAATTGGTTTGTACCCCTATTCCTCCTTCCTAATATGTATGTGTTGTCTTTCGGGGAAGAGTTTGATCCAATTGTCAGAGTCACTTCATTCATCACTTTCTTTTTACACAGCTAGTAAAACACTCCTTAGCTATGTGAGTGCCCTATCAATTCAACAAAGAGAGGTAGGTTCCCATGGAGACCAAAGATCTCCCTTTTTGATGCATCATTGGACTGTAAGCTGTGTAATCATCAAACCACCACCTTCACTGCTTTTCTTGAGGAATGGTACAGACTGAGCTGAAAGACACAAAGGCTACTGATTTAAGCAATTAAATTATGAATAAATTTCCCCTCTCCAGCTCACATTTTCAAGGAATGTTTGTGTCTCTTCTTCATCTGGTAAGAACAAGCATTGCAGTAGGAACACCAAGCTTATGTGAGCTGCCTGTATGCACTGCTGTGTTGATTTCTCTCCTGTTCATTTTCATGTGGAGTTTGATACTCTTAACATTTCCAAGCTACGGTTTTATTGTTAACTTGCCCTGCTTGAGTTAACTGAAAGCTGTAAAGCACCCGAAATGCCTCAGAGGCTTCCACTGTCAATAGTGAGATGAGTTTTCTGCACATCTTAATTTTCCTTGGCACACTTTAACTTGCAGATGCAGAACAAAATGCAGCTAGAACTTTGTTTCTTTTTCTTCTGGTTCCGACAGTTTGGCACTCAGATGAAGCTCTTAACTGCTCAGACAATCCATAAAAAACCAAAAAAAAAACCCCCAAAAAAAACCCAAAAAACCCAACACCCCAACAAGATAAATCTTGATACAGTGAGATATTGGGATCTCTTTCTGAAAGTAAACTCTGTGCTGCATCCTGGAGGTGTGCCAGTATTTCCAGACAGACTAAACTTGTGGGTTTTCACAGCAGTGAAGCACACTCTTCTCCTTGCTGGCTCTGCTAGAAGTAAGAGCTCTTCAGGCCTGGACAGCAGCAGCCTGCCATGCTTTACTACTTTTACTTAAGCTGCAGCTGAACTCTCCTCTTTACTCCCTGACAGCATTCCTCTTTCACTGCACCCCTGACAATCATTTCTTTTTCTGTGCTCTGGTTATTCTTGATCTTAAATTATAATGAACAGCAAATTGGGTTTTGTCTTAACTGTAGCCCAAGCTTGAGATATCCCTGTACAGAAGCAAATAGTCAGCTAACGAGCACAAGGATAAGGCAATGGGTCAGAACTAAAAGCAGGCCAGGGACAGGAGATATTGTGGAGGTGTGCTACAGGCCACCTGACCAGGAAGAGAGAGAGACTAGAGAGAGAATGAGCCCCTCTGTAGATAGGAGCAGCCTCATGTTTGCATGTTCTTGTCTTCATCGAGGACTCCAACCACCCTGATACCTGTTGAAGGAACAATACAGCAGATCACAGGCAATCCAGGAGTTTTCTGGAATGCATTGATAACAATTTCTTTCTCCAAGTGTTTGAGGAGCCAGGGAGGAAAGATGCTATGTTGGACCTTGTTCTCACCAACAACAGGTATGTGGGGAATGTGAAACTCAAGGGCATCCTTGGCTGCAGTGACAACAAAATGGCAAGATTTGGGATTTTTAGTGCAACAAGGCGGGTGAGCAGCAAGCTCACTATCCTGTACTTGAAAAGAGCAGATTTGCCCTCTTCAGAGTTCTTCTATGGGGAGCATCATAGAATCAATAAGGTCGGAAAGAGATCATCAAGTCCAACTTATCACCCAACACCTCATGACTAACTAAACCATGGCACCAAGTGCCACATCCAATCCCTTTTTGAGCACCTCCAAGGACAGTGAATTCACCACCTCCCTGGGCAGCACATTCCAACGGCCAATCACTCTTTCTGTGAAGAACTTCTTCCTATCATCCAGCCTAAACTTCCCTTGGCACAGCTTGAGACTGTGTCCTCTTGTTCTGTTGGTGTTTGCCTGGGAGAAGAGACCAATTCTCACCTGGTTACAACCTCCCTTCAGGTAGTTGTAGACAGCAATAAGATCTCTCCTGAGCCTCCTCTTCTCCAGACTAAGCAACCCCAGCTCCCTTAGCCTCTCTTCATAGGGTTTATGCTCGAGACCTCTCAACAAGTCCAAGTGCTGGGTGCTGCACTTTGGTCACAACAACCCCATGCAGTTCTACAGGCTGGGGACAGAGTGGTTGGAGAGCATCCAGGTGGAAAGGGACCTGGGGGTACTGGTTGAAAGTAGGCTGAACATGAGCCAGCAGTATGCCCAGGGGGCCAAGAAAGGCATCAGAAATTGTGTGGCCAGCAGCAGCAGGGAAGCCATTCTGCCCCTGTACTCAGCACTGGTTAGGCCACACCTTGAGTACTGTGTCCAGTTCTGGGCCCCTCAATTTAAGAAGGATATTGAGACACTTGAATGTGTCCAGAGAAGGGCAATGAGGCTGCCATGGGACAAAGTCCTGGGTGGAAATATGGGTCAAAAAAAAGCTGGTCAGTATTCAAGGATTCTCTTTTTCACACCCAGGAATGGTGCATTGATGAAAAAGGTGCTCCTGTGCTCCCTTTGACACAAAAAGGAGACCTGTAGAGGTTGGAAGTAAGGAAAGATACCCTGGGAGGAATACAGAGAAGTTGCCCAAGTAGCCAGAGACCAGCTCAGGAAAGCTAAAGCCCAGATAGAATTAAATCTGGCCCAGCGACATCAAGGGCAACACGGAAATCTTCTAGGGGTATGTCACTGATAAATGAAAGACCAGGGAAGAGATGGGCCCTCTCTGGAGGGAAACAGTGGACACGGTCACTTGGTATAAGGAGAAGGCTGCGGTACTCAGTGCCTTTTTTCCCTCATTATTTACAAGCACGGGCTCTCACCACACTGCCCAAGTGTGGTGGGTCAGGCTGGATGCTGCTGCACAAGCCACACCTGTGATGCCCCAGAGAGTCCAGCCCAGTGGGTGGGCACAAGAAGCCAGGTGTTTCATCCCATAATGCCCTGCTCCCCTATAAGACATCAGCAGGGGGTCCTGCACTTCCTCTTTCGTTCCTCACTGCTACCTGATAATGGGCTGAGCTGCCTCTCTTGGACCTGGCTAGGCCCAAGTCTTGGGAGGGTAGTGGGGGGAGAAAGATCCCTGAGGGGTTTGGGTGTACCCTCAGGTGGGGGTGGGATGCTTTTGGGTATGTTTTGGGATCTCTCTTTTGTCACAGTGCTTGTGGTTCTCTGTAAAACTTTCGTTGGTTTTTTTTCCATTTAAACTTTGCACCATTTTTGCAATCCAGTTGTCTGAGTCTTTTCTTTTGCCCGTGGTGGGAGAATTGGTCTCTCAACCTACCACACCAAGTTAGAGAATGTAAAAAGGGGAAGAAAATTAAAGTTTCACCACCCGCTGTAAGTGGCAGTCACGTATGAAATCACTGAAGAATCTGAGGCTGCACAAGTCCGTGAGACCTGATGGAAACTATCAATGAAATAGCTGAGCTGCTTTCCATCATATTTGAAAAGTCATGGGACTCTGGTCAAGTTCCCACTGAGTGGAAAAAGTGAACCACAACCCTCACTTTCAAAAACAGAAGAAGGGAAGACCTGGGGAAATACAGGCCAGTCAGTTTCACCTCTGTGCCCAGCAAGATCCTTCTGGAAACTCTGCTAAGGGACATGAAAAATGAGGATGGCTTCACCACGTGCAAACTGTGCCTGTAATAAAATGCATATTTTCATATATTTTATAGTTAACAATTCCTGGTGGTGGTATCTTCAAACACCACTGTAACTTATTTACAAAGTATAGTTACAGGTTCTGCTATTCAGTTGTGGGTATTACAGTCCACATATAAAGACAGTTAAATGATTTAAGCACAGATCTAAGAATTTCCAATACAGCTATTCAAATTGGAAATAAAGGTTCTGTAATCTGCAGTTTCCCACAAACAGGATTCTGTGGCAGACTCCTGGCTTGCTCCTCTGTCCAGTATCCTCCCAGTTGCTGTGACAATAATATAAGCAGCTCTTGGCTCAGAGAGGCCTAGGTCATCTCTCTTCTCCCATGCCCAGTTCACAGTCTAGAGCTTGCCCTTGGCTGGGAGAGGGCTGGGATGGGCTCGCTCTCTCTCGTGTGCGTCATTGCTGAGCTGTAGCCTTTCCATGGCTCTTCTGGGATTCAATTCTCTTGGAGTTTTCCCCTTTTTGCCTTGGTCCAGGTGCAAGGCCCAGGTGTAGTTGGTCTGCTAGGGCAAGCTCTTCAGCTGCTATTCCAGCTCTTGTTGCTGTCTGGGTAAGAACAAAGCAAATTGTCTACCTTCTCGACAGGTTTAAATACTGTCCCAAGACAATAAATGCCCTTTGGTAACACAGAAACCTGATAACTGAACCTATAGGGTGGGGCATATCCAAATATGGCCAGGGGCACATACAGTTCACAGCTGTGTAACAAAGTTAATTACATGTGCTACACATTTATCTGAACCATCTGGACCCCAGGAAGTGTCCAGGTTTACAGGTGCTTAACCCACTGTCTGGGTTAGGGCATATTTTGGGGTTTGACCCTTCAGGGCAGTGCCTGACAAATTTTGTGGCCTTTGACAATGGCATAATAGGGCTGATGGAGAAAGAAAGAGCAACTAATGTCATCTGGCTAGGCTTGTTCAAAGGATTTGACACTGTGCCCCACAACATCCTGGTCTCTAAATTGGAAAGACATGAATTTGATGAATGGACCACTCATAGAATCATAGAATCAATAAGGTTGGAAAAGACCTCAAAGATCATCAAGTCCAACCTAATACCTAACACCTCATGACAACTAAACCATGGCCCCAAGTGTTATGTCCAATCCTTTTTTGAACATCTCCAGGGATGGTGACTACACCACCTCCCTGGGCAGCACTCAGTGGACAAGGAATCGTCTTGATGATTGCATTCAAAAAGAAACAGTCAGTGGCTCAAAGTCTAAGAGGATACAACTGACAAGTGGCATTCTTTAGGGGATAGTACTGGAACTGGTGCTGTTTAACATCTTTGTCAGAGACATGGACAGTGGGATTGAGTGCAACCTCAGATGACACCAAGCTGCGCTAGAGGCAATGGATGCTATTCGGAGGGATCATGACATACTTGAGAGGTGGGTCAATGCCAACCTCATGAAGTTCATTAAAGCCAAGTGCAAGTATCTGAACCCGGGTAGAGACAATTCCAAGCATAAATGCAGGCTGCACAGAGAATGGATAGAGAGCAGTCCTGAGGAGTAGGACTTAAGGTGCTGTTTGATGACAATCACAGAATCACAGAAACATTCAAGTTGGAAAAGATCACCAAGTCCAACTGATAACCCCACTCTACAAAGTTCACCCCTAAACCATATCCCCAAGCACCACATCCAAATGACCTTTAAACACATCAGTACTTTACAGTTTACCAGAGCTAATTGCAACTTCAGATGTTTTTTGTTTGGGTTTGGGAGGTTTTTTGTATTGTTTTGGTTTGGTTATTTGCTGGGCAGATGTTCTTTTTCCACAATACATCTTGCAGCCAGTTTGACAGCGTACCAAGTGCAGAACTAATGCTGTCAGAGCTAACTACATGTACTGCAGCTTGCAACAAAGTAAGGCACTACTGTGAGAAAGTTTGCCTCAAGGCTGTGTTTCTAATAGACATTAAGGCAGTTAAGATGAAACCCAAAAAAATCTATGAAACAAACATTGAAGAGAGGCATTCACACAAGGTAAAACATTTCTGCAACAAGGAAGACTACCAAATATACTGCACTGAATCAAGTTTCCAGTGATCATTATCTTTAGCTACTAGTTTAACTCTAAAATCCTTCTGTGAGTTCATTTTTCTGAAGCTACTCTTGTCTCCCCTCTCCACTGAGGGACAGAGATAAAAGCTTCTTGATTTGCTCTTCTCTTCCTTCCCTTCTCACTCTTCCCCAAAAGTCTTATCAGAGAGCAGGCTTCATCACTCTGGCTGCTTGCAGAATGGCTAGTTTATGGTGGTGACATTATGCTTTTTAGGATATAGGATGAAGTCCCTGCCCCAAGGAGCTGCCAGAGTGTGGAACCACAGTGTGAGTAATCACTGGAGAGGGAAGGAAAGCTGTGTGAATGCGAGCAAAGGGGAAGGAAGAAGAGGAAAGCTCCCCAGGGCCCAGCTAATAGGGCTGTATATTGGTAGGACAGATGTTTATTTCTTTCCTCTCCTCTTTCTCTCACGTGCACACATACACACTCTTTTAATGATTGCAGGCAAACACAAGCATAGTCTTTCTTTGTAGGACCAAATAGAAAGGGGTTGATTATAAGGATGTTGTTGCTATACCTTTGGCTAAGGGAATACTGAAAGCTGCTGGAGAAATAAATTACTTTTTTTGCATCAAAGTTCCTTTGTATTAAAAACATCCTACTGTGCAAATTCCTCTGTGAAAAGAAAGCAAGAGGGACTGAAGTTGGAATTAGCTCTGGTAAACTGTAAAGAACTAAGGCTTTCCAGAATTCCAATGCTGAGGCAGATGGCAGAGGGAGAAGGATTACATTTAAAACAGAGCAAAGCAAACAAATGAAACAACCAAACCACAAAACACCCAAACAAACAAACTCTACCCCAACCCCCCCCAAAATCCTCCTCAAGCAAAGAAACCCACTAACATATTTCAATGACTGAAATTACTTAGCATTGGGCCTTAATTTGTACAAATTTCTTGCTTTAACCAGAAGTTAGTGGTCACTGGAAGATTTACTCAGCATGGTGCTTCTCCTGTGAAAGCTTTGTTTGCTGGTTTGTGACAAGAGGAGCCTGCCCTGTTCCCTTGTCACTGGGAAATGCATGGTAAAAGACATGTTTCACAAATGTAACACTCCACAGCAGAAGTGAGCTCAGACTCCATGTACATATTTTGAGGCTGTAGCTAAGGAGCAGAATTAATTGCATTGGTCCTGCAAAGGCCTCATCTTTCCCAACCTTGAATTCAGACTTTAATGATAGTTTATGATGCAAAGTCTTCTGATCTGAAATAACACCATAGGTTTTTCCCTAAACCTCCCATTACCCCTCTAGCTGTCCGAGAATAACTAGATGCTCAGGATGGTTTTGCTGGGGAGAAAAAGTTGGGGAAGTGACAACAGAAAGAAAGTCTCTGTATGGATGTCACTTTGTCTCCCTGATTAGGTCTCTGTAATCAAAGAGATTTTGGGACTCCATGTTCATACAAACTCCGGTGTGGCAATGGCAGCGACAAGCAATGTGAGCAATCTGGCAGTGCAGGCCTAGAGCCTGACATGGGGGTAGGCCATGCTCAGCATAAGTGCAGAGCCAGCTAGCAGTGTACCAAACAGTGCTGTCTTGCAGCATGTAACTAAAACAAGGCACTGGTAGCTATAAACACAGCAAGTTATCCTGGGACAACAGGACATGCACCTGCATCAACAAACCTCGTGTGTCATCAGTAGTTGGACCAATAATCTGCAATAGTGTGATGTGTGGTCACTCATAGGGAACCAATGAGTCCATGCAACCAAGGCACACCGAGTTTATATAAGTTGCAGAAGTTCCCTTGCTATGCACTTCTGCCTTTCCTTTCCCTTCTTCTTCTTCACTTTACTTCACTGTGCTATACTCGCACCATAGGCCCGCAATACTGGAACAATAAAGGAACAATACTCGATCATATTGGTCAGCTGTAATGACTCCAGTCTCCGTCGTCGATACTCCGGCACCTTAATGCTTCCTTAAGAAGCAGAGCTGACTATCAAGGGTCAGAATAAACTGCAAAGGTTCAAGACATGAGCCAGATTAGGAGACTGCTATCTGTGGGGATTTTCCCTGTGGTGACAGGCCAGCCCCAAGTAGCAGGCTGATGTCCGACTGGTGGGAACCCCTCTTTGGATGAGCGTCTGATAAGCCCTTTCCCTCCCTCTGCACATAAGCAGACAGCAGAGCCACCACTCTGCAGAAACTGGCAAGGCAAATATGTATTGATTGCTCCCAGATTACTGCCTAAGAGGAAGAAGTTTTCTGTTGTCACACAATAATTCAGTTTTGAAATTCCACTGAAGTGCTTCCAGCTTAGACCCCTCCTCTATGGCCATCTTTGGAGGTCACCCATCTAAGGAGCTCTGTCAGACTGGGTGGATATTAGACCACAGTTTTAAAATTCAGCAGTATGGCTCTTATGCATATAGAGCTTTGCTACATCAGAGTACCTCTGCATGGCTCTCAAACTCAAGGCAAGCTAGGCCCCAGAGCTCCAGGCAAAGGCCAGAAGGAGGCATCAGTGACAAAGCAGGGCTTCCTGCTTTCCCTGGGGACTTTGCAGGACTGCTAAACACCTCGTATTTTCCCAAGGAAATGCTGAGCAGCCTCTTCAGCTGACTGCTGGTTCATTAGAGGACAACTGTGTTTGGCAGCCCCCTGCTCCACATCGTGAGGAGGGGGAATAAGGTGCAGGGTAGTCATTCTTCCCACAGAAGGATGAAAGAAGTTGGCTGCTGAGAACAGCCTGCTGCTACTGCTGTGCCACTGTCATGACAGGTTGCCTGCAAGCCACTTGGGAAGGAGACACCTGCAGATGAGCATCCCAGCAGGTTCCTGTCCTCATGGCTGCTTAGAGCTTTGCACTGCTTAGCAGATGGGGTCATCATAGCATGTTTTGTGTTGGAAAGGACCTCGCATAGTTCAAAACGCCCCTGGACAGTAGCAAGGACACCTCCTATTAGACCAGGTTGCTCAAGATCTGGATTTGAACTTGATGAGAAATTGAACTTGCCCTACTTAACACACCAGATATAGTTTTCACTTAAACAAACACCCCCTGAGATTATGTCTGTATTATAAAGAGACCCTGCAGCTACTGTGAAAGTTGAGAATATCAGTATTCTAATATCCCTTTATATTACTAGATGTATTGTGAAGGAAGTCAGCTGTTCTCTGCTACACATAGGCTTTCATGGCTTCTGTCTTTCCTCAGGACTCATCTGCACTAATTGGTATGGAATAAAATTTATTCTCAATCCTGGACATGCTGATCATGTATATGTTGAATATTCCAGATCACATGTATCATGGGTTGCTTCAAAATAAGTGTGGCTAGCAGGTCAAGGGAAGTGATTCTCCCCCTCTGCTCCACTGTCGTCAGACCCCCACCTGGAGTACTGTGTCCAGCTCTGGAACCCTCAATAAAAAAAGGGACATGGAACTGTTAGAGTGGGTCTAGAGGAGGGCCATGAAGATGATCAAAGGCTGAGACAGTCAGAGTTGTTCTACATGGACAAGAGAAATTTTTGTTCATGGAAAACATGATCAGGCATTGAAATGAGCTGTCCAGAGAAGTGGTTGAGTCACTGACCCTGTGCAGGACAGCGGTTTCATCAGTGCCCTTGGCCTTGCCACTGGGGCACATCAACAGCAGCAGGTTCCCACACTGCTCTGCTAGTAGGTGCTGTGGGTGCTTGCAGGAATGATCATACTGTGCATGCCCCTTGGGGTTTCTGACAGCCCCACCACTGTGCTGTTGCAGCACAGTCATCAGCCCACCCCCTGACAGCCACTTTGTGCAAAGAGCCTTTTCCCATCAGCTGAGCATTGTTTAATTCTTAAACTCATGTGTACTTTAACCATATTCTTTTATTCAGCCTGATGAAAAATATTCTGTTTGATGTTTTCACAGACGGCATCTTAAGGCGTTACTTCTTCTCTAGTGTTGCCCTTTCCAAAGTCATTATTACTCATTAGGTATATTGTGCAGAAAGCAAAGTAGGTCACGGATGAAAAGCCCCATCTTAGCAAGAGGCACCAGTATTGCGCAAAGCTATTTTCAACTTTCATGAGATGAAAAATGTTTTCTGTAGGATGAAAGCTGTCACTGCCAACTTACAAATGAATGCCAAGTATGTAAAAACTTTCATTTTGGATTCCCAGGCTTTCTTATGTTAAATGCATTGTTTTAGAAATACATTTCAAAGACAATTCCTGCTGTATAATCCGCATTTGCTGGGTCCACAGTAAAGTGTGCAGTGGAGTGAAGGGACAGGTACTCAGCGGGTGTTGGCTCCTTAAGGACTGGGACGTTTTTACCCCATGAGGATCTGTCTTCAAGAGGCTCCAAAGGGAAATAATAGAGGAGGTCACTCCCAGATGGATACCTGGAGGCAGGATAACAACCTGGAGCTTAGCTACTGCCCTTGCAAGTGGATTTGCATTTGCAGTTTGGAATGCCCTCTAGAGCCAAAGTGACAACTTTAATAGCAGCACCTCTGTGCAAATCACTCTTCCATCGCTATCTCTTCCATTGCTGTTACTTTGCATCATGACCCATTCATTTAAATGGGTTTGACTGCTTCTCAAACTTTTTATTTTCGTGTTACCTGGAGTGGTCAAATAAATACTGGAGCGATCCTTCATTTCTTTAAATTGGTGGGCATCCCTCTTCTGGTTCTCAATTTAACAACCCACTCAGCAAATGCTTTGCTTTTTTCAATTTCCACAAGGGCTCAAACACAGGATTTAAGAATAAATTAGACGACATTTGTACTATGTTCCTTCATCAACACAATATAACTGAAGCATTTCCAACTGCTACAGAGGTAATTAATAATATTATACTTGCAAGTGATTACTGCATAAAACAAATTGACATATAAGTAATGCTCCTAAATTTATTGTGTTGGTGTAATCACCTTGCTCTACTGGTTAGAGGAAAGTCTGTTAATATTTTCATTAAAAATCTGGATATTACAGTTGAAATTACATCTTATTTTTATCTTGAAAACAATAGCTGTTTAAAACTAGGGTGTAAGATATGACAGCACAAAGAAAGGTCCAAATTTATTATCATCTATTAGAATAATATGAATTGCACTAAAAGTAACAAGCGGTTATGTTTGCAGCCACAGCTTTAAGGAAAGCCATCTACAACTAAGGGAAGTTATTCAGTAAAAACATAAAGGTAGGGTTTGCTACAGTGAAAATTAATTTATTGTTTTTAAATCAGAAGTAATATCTACTGTAAATACAAATGGAACACTTTCTGCTTTGTTTTTGTTGGGTTTTTTCAAGTAGCTATGGTCAAGGACTAGATAAATTAAATTTACAGCCAAGTTCTCATTTAAAACCAAAAATACATAGTGAGTAGAAAATATGAGAGAGGGTGAAACATACCAGTTCCAAAGTAATCCAAAGGCAGGTGACCATAAATAATCAATTTATATAGACAAACAGAAACGTTGCTTCCTTTGTATGACAGACTTTAGTTGCTTGAAGTTCCATGGCATATTCACTTTGTCCCATGCATACAGTGCATCTACTGACATAATTCAAACAATAATAAAGTGTTGATTTCACATATTTTAATTAATTCCATTTTCATCCTAATTGTAAGTAAGGAAGAAGAATCATCTAGTAAATAAGACATGGCATTTCACAATTAAGTAACTTACAAATTAAGGATCTGAATAAATTTTTGTAAATCATAACTCCACAGATAAATTTATGTAGATTTTGTTTACCTTCTCATCTTGCAAAGTAAATATAAATTCACATCAATTACTGAGCACAAGCCTTTGTGTAGGGAAATGTTCTAGGAGCACAAATTTAAAATAAGTGGCAATCAAGGATTAGCCATTCTCTGTTAATGACTGAAATCATAATTAGAAACAATTGCTTACATCACTTTAATTTGAATCAGTATCTATTACATGTAGATATCCACTAGGTTATTTCATACCTCTTTCAAGGCACGCAAAAGCTGAGAGAGCTGGCAGATGAGCTGGCCAAGCCGCTCTCCATCATTTTCCTCCAGTCCTGTTCCCAGATGACTGGAAACTGGCCAATGTGGTCCCCATCCACAAGAAGGGACGGATGGAGGAACCCGGAAACTACAGGCCAGTCAGCCTGACCTCAGTGCCAGGGAAAGTGATGGAGCAGATTATCCTGGAGGCAATAACTGCGCACCTGAAGGATGGCCAAGGGCTCAGGTCCAGCCAACATGGATTTAGGAAGGGCAGGTCCTGCCTCACCAACCTGAGCTCCTTCTATGATCAGGTGAGCCGTCTGGTGGACGTGGGGAGGCCTGTGGATGTGGTCTACCTGGACTTCAGCAAGGCCTTTGACACCGTCCCCCACAGTAAACTGCTGGCTAAGCTGTCAGCTCGTGGCTTGGACAGCAACACTCTGTGCTGGGTTAGGAACTGGCTGGAGGCTGAGCCCAGAGAGTGGTGGTGAATGGTGCCACATCCAGCTGGGGCCAGTCACCAGTGGCGTCCCCCAGGGATCAGTGCTGGGCCCCATCCTCTTCAACATCTTCATTGACGATATGGATGAGGGGGTTGAGTCAGTCATCAGCAAGTTTGCAGATGACACCAAGTTGGGAACAGATGTTGGTCAGTTAGAAGGTAGAAAGGCTCTGCAGAGGGACCTCGACCGACTGGACAGATGGGCAGTCTAATGGCATGGCATTTAACAAGTCCAAGTGCCAGGGGCTGCACTTTGGCCACAGCAACCCCATGCAGAGCTACAGGCTGGGGTCAGAGTGGCTGGAGAGCTGCCAAACAGAGAGGGACCTGGGGGTGCTGATTGACACCTGCCTAAACATGAGCCAGCAGTGTGCCCAGGTGGCCAAGAGGGCCAATGGCATCCTGGCCTGTATTAGGAATAGTGTGGCCAGCAGGAGCAGGGAGGTCATTGTGCCCCTGGACTCTGCATTGGTTAGGCCACACCTTGAGTACTGTGTCCAGTTCTGGGCCCCTCAGTTTAAGAAGGACATCGAGACACTTGAACGTGTCCAGAGAAGGGCAACAAGGCTGGGGAGAGGCCTTGAGCACAGCCCTGTGAGGAGAGGCTGAGGGAGGTGGGATTGTTTAGCCTGGAGAAGAGAAGACTCAGGGGTGACCTCATTGACCTCTGCAACTACCTGAAAGGTGGTTGTAGACAGGAGGGGGTTGGTCTCTTCTCCCAGGCAACCTGCACCAGAACAAGGGGACACAGTCTCAAGCTGTGCCAGGGGAGGTTTAGACTCGAGGTGAGGAAGTTCTTCACTGAGCGAGTCGTTCGTCATTGGAATGTGCTGCCCAGGGAGGTGGTGGAGTCACCGTCCCTGGAGGTGTTCAAGGGGAGATTGGACGTGGCACTTGGTGCCATGGTCTAGTTGTGAGGTCTGTTGGGACAGGTTGGACTTGATCCTTGGGGTCTCTTCCAACCTTGGTTATACTGTGATACTGTGATACTGTAATTACTTGCTATGAAATCCAGTGGTCAGCACCATGCATGGGAACTAGGAGGCTTTGCATGCATTCCTCCTTCTGCTTTAGACACACTCACTGTGCCAGATGAATTATTTCATCCTTCAAAGAATCACAAGCCGTATTGGCCAAGAGAAGGCATTTGGGTCTGTGATCATAGTAGGTACCCAGAAACACTTTGGTATTGAGCAGAGATCCTTTAATGCAGGTGGTTATCTGCTGTCACTGCATGCATCGTTTAGGTTGATTACCTTGCTTGTCATTTCAGAAAAGTTTGAGCTACAGCAGGCAGCATAGTATAGGCAATTATTTTTATTATGCCATGTCTGCATTCAAGTTTCCCAAGTGGTCCAGAAAAGATGCAATGTCAGCCAAAAGAAAAGCCAAAGAAAAGCAAGGAAATTATTATATAGAAGAGAAATAAGAATTCTTAACTCCAAATTTCTGTGCTTGCTTATATGTGTTTTTTAATGACTATACTCACCAAAGGACTATTTTGTTTGTCAGATGTTTCCTAGAGCTGATGTGTCATGAAGGATTTCCAAGCTGCATCAGATTTCTTAACCACCGGCTCTGGATTTCCTGAAAGGGGCTTTTCAGGGGAGGAAATCCAGAACTCTGATGTGAAAAAATATGAGAGATGGGAAAACTTGGAGCCAGACTAAAACAGTACAAAACAAGAATCTCTGATTATGTAAATAATAGGGGAAAAAATCCCACCCAAGTGCTTGAGAAAAATGTATTAAAAAACCCCATTTGCTTGACATAATCTTACAACAACAAAAACACCTAAGCAGGTCTACACCAACAGAGGTAAAATAAACAAAAATTAAAATATTCAGAAAGCCAGAAGGTGAAGGTTGTCACTGGTGGTTTTCTGCTGGGATGGTCAGGACAGGGCAGGTGAGATAGTGGAAAAGACTCACTGAGCAGCAGGCAGCCATACAGTAACTATGCCTTTAAACTTTAGCTGCAGATTTTGAACAGAAAAGTAGAAAAACAGAAATAATTCACCATTGGGTGTAAAAAGGAAAACAAAACATTATTCTAAACGGATGTATTGGACAGAATGTCTGGGACAAGAAAGCTGTACCATAACAATATTTAACATTTCACTTCCATTCCCATTCCTTTCCTTTTCCTCTGGCTTGGCTGTTCTGCTTTCACTGGGGAGATAATAATGCTTCTGGCTGGCCTTGTGAAAAGATAAGAACTAACACTGCTTTTTCTCGCAACTCCTTTTTTTTTCCCCCTGGTACAGGGGGGAGGAGGAGGAGGTGGGGGGTGTAGGGGCAGTGGAGCAGCTTCCCTGCTCTCTGGAGGAACCAGAGGAGGCCGGGGGGGGTGTGTCTGTGTTATTTGCTAATTGTAAATATCTGTATCATATTGTAAATACTGTATATTTTGCACATATTCATTGCATTCTATTGTAGAATGTAGATTTTTGCTTGGAAATACAGCTTCCATTTGCTTCCAACTGAGTTAGTTGTGCTGAGTTATTTTTTATGGGAAACTTCAACCCTCCACAGCAATGTTGTAAGAGGTGCCTGCAGAGCAGCAGGAAGCTTGGGATGGCATCATCCCCTCATGCCTAAGAGAATGGGACTTCCTACCACATGTCCCTCACTGTGTTTAAGACGAAAGCTGCAAAGCAGTTAAAAGTACAAGATTCCAGGTGGAAATTCCCAATGTGAGATCTATAATATCTTCTTGGAAAATGAAATGTCAACATTTTTTGAGCTTTTTTGGAGGACATAGAAATACAACAACCATTTTAAGGGTTAAGTGACTTGGTCAGTTATAGAAATAAGGCTGTAAGGTTTCTGAAAATTATTTGCAATACACTTAGGTGCACAGAAATTGTAATAGATGTTGCTCTTCAAGCGTGAGAACCCCCCATCTATATAATGTGATTTGTGAGGTCTGCACAACACACCAAGAAAATGGTTTTTCCGTCTTTGAGATGTCCTCAGATCTGCATTTTGGCTTGTAGTACTTGAACTGCAATGCTTATTTAGAGAAAATTATATGCGTGTAGTGTGTCAAATGGACGAACGTGCTAAGCCTCTTCCTTTTCAGTGGGTCAGGGTTTATTTCCCGTCAGGTTTGAAGTAATGACCCACTGACCTACTTTTCTGATCCACCTGGCAGAACTCTGCATCCCTGAAAGCTGAGACTTTGCCTGCTTCACAGATTTGTTTTGTTTAGGTTTTGTGACAGAAACCATTAGGAGAGTGACACTGCAGATAAAAATGAAATGTGCTCTGCTCTTTGGTATTGCAAGTGTATTTTTGTTTAATTGTGTAAGCGTTATCCATCATGAGAGAATCGCCTGCTGCTTTTTTTCTTTTCTTTTTAATGCTTCTGTGTTTTATAAGGGTTTTCTTCTCCCTCTCTCGTATTACAAAGAAAAATGATCTGTGTACATTTATTCGGTGATTTTTAACCAGTGCCACTTCTTCATCTGCTACAGACCAAAAGGAAAAGGAAAAGGCAGACAAAATGGATCAGTGAGGAGAAGGCATCTTCTGCCTGTCTTAAATCATCTTACTTTACAGAGAAACTTAAATTGCTAGAAATAAAAAAAGCTCCTTGGCAGCTGAACAACTGCATATAAAACAAATCATATTTTTCAGTGAATCGTAAATGTCACCATCTCAGATAACATTTATGCTTTTATAGAAATAGGAACTTAATTTTCCCTAGTTATATTATTAACTCACTGTGGTGAATCAGATCACCTACACTCAGAAAGAAGCAGTCAGTGACTCAGAACAACGATACGTTTAAAGATCAAGCACAGCATTTGCAAGTACCAAGCTGCAGGCAGATGGAACTGCTTCTTTGAACCACCAGATAAAGATTGATCTGTTAAAATCCTGCTAAAAATGGGTACCAAATGCTTGTTGTCAGAAGTGACTGACAGCCCATGTCCCAAGCTGAAATGAAGTTGAGTTTGCCTGTTCATTCAGAAGGTGCACAGTGACAGCATAGGAGAGAGGAAGGGTTGGGATGTGATGAGCTGATTGCGTCATTTTACTGTCCTTCTAGAAGTTCTCTTGATTACAAAGAACGAATTTAAAACAGAGTTATTGCAATGTATTATTTAACATTTCAGCCTTTCTGGTTTGCTCCCTCTGGCTTGGTACTTTGATGGCTCCTCCTCACCCTAGTATGCAAACCTGTCAGAACACTTAGAAAGTCATCCTTATACCCTATAAAAGCCAGTGCTTTCATCCTGGCTTTTCCGATGAGGATTTAAGATGAGAGTAAAAAGAATAACTAGCCCAAGGCTGCACAGAAAAATGCAGAGATTCAGGCCAGTGCCATGACCACAATTCTCCTGTCCCCTTATCTCTGCAATTTCTTTAAGAGGTGGGAGATGTTGATTAGGAAATGTCCAAAACTCTTTGCAAGTAGAAGTAGTCTTGCTTTGCCCATATTCTAGAGGAGCCATCACAGTATCACAGTATCACCAAGGTTGGAAGAAACCTTAAGGATCACCGAGTCCAACCTGTCACCACAGACCTCATGACTAGACCATGGCACCAAGTGCCACATCCAATCCCCTCTTGAACACCTCCAGGGATGGTGACTCCACCACCTCCCTGGGCAGCACATTCCAATGACGAATGACTCTCTCCGTGAAGAACTTTCTCCTCACCTCGAGCCTAAACTTTCCCTGGTGCAGCTTGAGACTGTATCCCCTTGTTCTGGTGCTGGTTGCTAGAGAGAAGAGATCAACCCCTTCCTGGCTACAACCACCTTTCAGTGGTTCAGTGAAAGAAAATTAGAGCACCCATAGTGAGCCTGGCACCAAGTAAGAACCTTTCAGTTCTGCTGTGTCCTAGAGTATATTGAATTACACACTAAACCCACACAGCTCCAAGGATGCTTACAGCACTATCAGGAGTTGCTTGCTTTCCTCTGTAGACATATCCTTAGCAGGTTTGTAGCTAGTGAGGCAAAGACTGGCCTTAAAAAACACAGGGAGTTCATGTCCCATATTATCACAGTATCACAGTCCATTAGAGGTTGGAAGGGACCTTCAGAGATCCATCGGGTCCAACCGCCCGCCACAGCAGGATCACTTAGGGTAGTTTGCACAGGAATGCATCCAGGTGGGTTTTGAAAGTCTCCAGAGAAGGAGACTCCACAACCTCCCTGGGCAGCCTGTTCCAGTGCTCCGTTACCCTCACTGTAAAGAAGTTTCTCCTCATGTTGAGCTGAAATCTTCTATGTTCAAGTTTGAACCTGTTGTTCCATGTCTTATTACTGTGCACTGCTGAAAAGAGCTTGGCCCCGTCCACTTGACACCCACCCCTCAGATATTTATATACAGTGATGTGATCCCCTCTCAGTCTTCTCTTCTCAAGACTAAACAGCCCCAGGCATCTCAGTCTCTCTTCATAGGCGAGATGCTCAAGTATCCTAATCATCCTCATGGCTCTCCGTTTGATTCTCTCCAGCAGTTCTCTGTCTTTCTTGAACTGGGGAGCCCGAAACTGGACACAGTATGCCAGATGTGGTCTCACCAGGGCAGAGCAGAGGGGTAGAAGAACTTCCCTAGATCTGTTTTTGTTTATTTGTTTGTTTTTAAAGCATATTATCTACAAAGTAAAAGTTTTTCTTAACTTAAAAGTTACATCACTGTCTCACAACAGTGATCCTCTCATCAAACATGATTTATAAATAATAATTCATCAGTTTGACAATTAGAATATTTTCCTTTTTTTTCTTTTTTTTTTCTAATTGAAACTGTTTTAAGTTTAGTTAGAAGTTAAAGGGATCTCCAAGTATTGATTTTTTTGTTTGTGTTTGGGGTTTTTTTAGTGGTAATAGCAGCAAGAGTCACTCTTGTTACTTGTTTTGCTAGCTGATGAGTTCATAACTTTGAAGGGTCATTAAAAAATAAATAACTTCCAGTTTTCAGCAAGCAGAGTTGGGGCTCTTGCAGGACTCAGATACAATACATGGAATTATGGCATAGCCCACAAAAATTAAAGTTCAAAACACTGGGGGGAAAAAGCATATATTTACCGCAGTACTGGCAAGCAAGGGGCTGTAGCTGCATGGAAGATAGGTATTACTTGATTATAATTTAATTTTTGCTTGCCTCATCTGCACTTTTGAATAAAGAATTGCTACTGGTGACAGTGCCAATCCTTTTCGTGCAGTTATATTTTTAATTTAAAGCAAAGGAGCCCAGAGACTTACAAAAATACATTGAAAATATGAGCTGCAAGTCTAACTCACACAAAAATATATGCATGAATGATGATATCAAATGCTGCATGCCAGGGGAAGACTGCCTGATGGTAGTATTTCAGAATTATACCTAAATGGATTATAGGTTGGATGGAAGGACAATTTTCTGGGTTAAGCACTGGCTGGCTGGCTGGGCTCAAAGTGTGGTGGTGAATGGAGTTAAGTCCAGTTGGCAGCCAGTCACAACTGGTGTTGCCCAAGGCTGCCAGTTCTCTTTAATATCTTTATCAATGATCTGGATGAGGGAATTGAGTGTGCCCTCAGTAAGTTTGCAGATTACACTAAACTGTGGCCAGCAGGAGCAGGGAGGTCATTGTGCCCCTGTACTCTGCATTGGTTAGGCCACACCTTGAGTACTGGGCCCCTCAGTTTAAGAAGGACATTGAGACACTTGAATGTGTCCAGAGAAGGGCAAGAAGGCTGGGGAGAGGCCTTGAGCACAAGCCCTGTGAGGAGAGGCTGAGGGAGCTGGGATTGTTTAGCCTGGAGAAGAGAAGGCTCAGGGGTGACCTCATTGACCTCTACAACTACCTGAAAGGTGGTTGTAGACAGGAAGGGGTTGGTCTCTTCTCCCAGGCAACCAGCACCAGAACAAGGGGACACAGTCTCAGGCTGCGCCAGGGGAGGTTTAGACTGGAAGTGAGGAGAAAGTTCTTCACTGAGCGAGTCGTTCGTCATTGGAATGTGCTGCCCAGGGAGGTGGTGGAGTCACCGTCCCTGGAGGTGTTCAAGGGGAGATTGGACGTGGCACTTGGTGCCATGGTCTAGTCGTGAGGTCTGTTGGGACAGGTTGGACTTGATGATCCTTGGGGTCTCTTCCAACCTTAGTTACACTGTGAGACTGTGAAACTGGGTGGGAGTGCTGATCTGCTTGAGGGTAGGAAGGCTCTGCAGAGGGGTCTGGATAGGCTGGATGGGCTGAGGTCAGCTGTATGAGGTTTCACAAGACCAAGTTCCAAGTCCTGCACTTGGATCACAACAACCCCATGCAACATCTGCTTGAAGCGGATGGAAAGTTGCCTGGTGGAAAAGGAGCTGGAGGTGCTGCTTGACAGACAGCTGAACATGAATGACCAGTGTGCTCAGGTTGGACAAGAAGGCAAATGGCATCTTGGTCTGTATCAGGAACAGTGGCCAGGAGGAATAGGGAAGTGGCCATGCTCCTGTACTTGGCACTGGTGAGGCCGCACCTTAAGTACCATGTTCGGTTTTGGGCTCCGCGCTATAATACACTGATTTGCTGGAGCATGTCCAGAGAAGGGCAATAAAGCTGGTGAAGGGTTTAGAGAGTAAGTCCTGTGATGAGCAGCTGAGGGAACTAGGATTGTTTAGTTTGGAGAAGAGGAGGCTGAGGGGAGAACTCACATTGCTCTCTAGAACCTGAAAGGAGGTTGGAGTGAGGTAGGGGTTGGTCTCTGTCGTAGCAGATGATAGGATGAGAGGAAATAGTCTGAAATGATGCCAGGGGAGGTTTAGTTTGGATATTAGGAAAAATTTCTTTATGGAAAGAGTGGTCAGGCTTTGGAATAGGTTGCCCAGGGAGGTGGTGGAGTCTTCAGGAAGCGTGTGCACATGGCTCTTTGGGAAGTGTTTTGATGGCCGTGGTGGTGTTAGGTCAGCATTTGGACCAGATGATATTTTCCAACTAAAACAATTCTGTGAATCTACAAATGAAAGGTTATCTGTTAGCATAGGGGTTGTGGCTTCTAGTCTGCATTTTCACGCATTAGTGGTTTTTCAAACATGTGACATAAACATTTTGATATATTAAGGAAAGCAGTGAAAAACCTGTGTCACCCTCGGATGCCGAGCTGAAAAAAAGTAATTATATTTATGATGGTTCAGGCTGGGGGCCTGCTCTTGATGCCACTGCACAAGCCACACCTGTGATGTCCCAAAAGTGTCCAGCCCAGTGGGTGGGCACAGGAAGCCAGGTGTTTCATCCCATAATGCCCTGCTCCCCTAAAAGACATCAGCTGGGGGTCCTCTCTTCCTCTTTCTTCCCTCACCACTACCTGGGTAATGGGGTAAGCCACCTCGTGGCCTCCCTCTTGGCTCTGGCTAGCCACAAGGCCTGGGGGGGGAGGCGGGGGAGAGAAAGAGCCCTGGGGGTTTTGGGTGTACGCCCAGGTGGGGGGATGGGACACCTTTGGGTATGCTTTGGGATCTCTCATTTGTCATGGTGCTTGTGGTTCTCTGTAAAACTTTCATTGGTTTTTTTTTTTCATTAGAATAGAATAGAATAGAATAAACCAGGTTGGAAGAGACCTTCGAGATCATCATGTCCAACCTATCATCCAACACCACCCAACCAACTAAACCATGCAACCAAGCATCCTGTCAAGCCGCACCCTGAACACCCCCAGCGACAGCGACCCCACCACCTCCTTGGGCAGCCCATTCCAGTGGGCAATCACTCTCTCTGTGTAAAACTTCCTCCTAACCTCCAGCCTAAACCTCCCCTGGCGCATCCTGAGACTGTGTCCTCTTGTTCTGGTACTGGTTGCCTGGGAGAAGAGACCAACCTCTGCCTCAGTACAACCCCCCTTCAGGTAGTTGTAGAGAGCAATAAGGTCACCCCTGAGTCTCCTCCTCTCCAGGCTAAGCAACCCCAGCTCCCTCAGCCTCTCCTCATAGGGCTTGTGCTCCAAGCCCCTCACCAACCTTGTTGCCCTTCTCTGGACACGCTCCAGCAAGTCAACATTTAAACTTTCCACCATTTTTGCAATCCGTTTGTCTGAGTCTTTTCTTTTGCTCGAGGTGGGAGAACTGGTCTCTCAACCTACCACAATATTCCAACCATTCCCACATGTATATTCCATTTCATCCTAGCATCCCTTACTCATGAAAGCATAACGAATCCCAGGGTAGAATGTACAGCCATTTGATTCAGTCCCTGCAGATTGCATTGATTGTTGTAACACAATAAACATTGCTTTCACCAGTATGTTTTGCTCAAAAGATGTTTCTATTGCAGTTATTAGACTTCAACACTGTTGATTTGGAACTATCTTTTGAGGCAAGTCTGTAGGGATTTATTTTTATGTTTCTGATTTTAAAGGCTGTCTTGTCTTGATGTGTGGCTGACTTAAGTCTTTTTTTAGGGTGCTAATTTTGAGTACAACAATTTTTCAAGTATCTCTGGATTTAACTGTGGCTCTTGCAGAAACTCCAAAGGCCCCAGGGTGCACGTAACTGGCCTCCGAAACATGGGGACACAAACGATGACCCAAGAAGCAGCCATTGAGGAACGATGTGGAATTGTTGAATGCCTGTAAGCTGACCCAGTTTGAGTGTTTATCTCTATTCAAAGGTCCTATGGCTTAAAAAAACTTGCAGCCTAACACAAGTGTCAGGCATCTGAGACTCTTTGCAGCAATTTCTATTTTCACTATTTGCCTTCAAGATCTTAGGGTCAGTAATGGTTTGTTTTTCAAATGAAGCCAGTTTTGAGCTCAATCCTCAAATGCAGATGTGTTCAGAGATGCTCCTTCAGAAAAAAATACAAAAATACTTAAAAAGTAGCAAATTCAAAGGTTGCTCATGGTTTCATGTTCTTTGACCCACAGATAACTATATTTGCAAAGACATAAATATTTACTGCTCAAATGGGAGCACCATCCTGCGTTCCTTTGATAGGCTCAGTACCCTCCTTTCACAGCTCTTGAGTGGAAGTGTGGGCACTTGGCACACCACGGTCTGGCGTGGCATTTTGTAGGAGCAAGCCCCTGGGCTTCTCTTTCCTTGATGTCTTTTCTTTTACATCCTCAGCCAAAGAGCTATCTATAATTTTTGTCACTTTCATTTCCTGTATGTCACCATGGATTATGAAAAGTAAGCCACTGTCCGCCCATTTAATGGAGTGCATGACTGCAGATAATAGTTCTGGAATGTAAATCAGTTTACTGTTACCTCATTACTGCTGGTACATGCATAAGATGTTTTTCTTCCAGAGAAGCAACTTATGGTCTTTTCAGGAGGCAGTGGAGCACACTGGCTGCAGGGGAGAAGAGAGCATCACACCAGCTAGGATAAGGGTCAGCTTGGGTCACACACCTCTTTTCCTAGCATGGAGTTCAGTTCCAACAGTCTGAAGGAGCTCACATCGAACAGCCTTGGGAAGCACAGCATAATCCTCATTTGTGCACAGCACCTCCAAATTGAAGACAAGCACTGCAGAAAGGAGCAATATCCAAACCAAGTCCCAGTGATGGCTATGGAAGCTATGGTTAGGACATAGGCCTCAACCTATAACAAACAGTTTTTCTCCTACAGGCAGATTTTCTCCAATATAGTCTAAGAAAAACTGCCCTTGGACTGGAGGCACTTTTCTGGCAGTGCTCAATGGAAAAGTACTGGATGAACTGCAGTAACAATGCAGGTTTACCTCACTTTTCTCCCTACAAAGTGCTTGTGAGACAGAGAGATACAGGTGTCCAGTTTCCACAGTAAAGGCTTGTGAAAAAGCAGATGCATGCATACGCATGTATGACTACACACACACACGTGTGGCTGAGAGATGCTGGCACAATAAAGTTACTGAACCTCTTAATGGATTTATCAAAAATGAAGTTCTTTGCATTCAAGAAGGATGGTGGTGTTATAATGGTGGTATTCAACACACTTGCGTTGCTACCCATGCAGAGAGGTGCTTGCTACCAGAAGCAAGGGCATTGCCAAGCAACAAATGCCCTGAGTGATTTTTTTGGTTATGTTTTGGCACAGAGCATTGCAAGGCTTACAGGAGTGAGCAGCACTGCCTGATGTGACCACTTGTGTCTGAGTATGCAATGACAGTCATGAGGCTGACCACTAATGACACTGAGCAAAACCCTTTCTTATTCTTGCAAGGTGCTCTTTCTTCACAAGGTTGATTATTGTTTCCAGGCTGTAAAGACTGTCATTTCATACCTCAATGCATTCCTCGATGTGGTACTCAGGCTTGCCTAAGGGAGACACCCTCATTGTTAAGAAAGTCCCAGAGAGGAGTATGAAGACTGCAGAAACAGAACAAGGCTGTAAATAGTTTTTCTTCAGGGTTTTGGGGAGAATTCAAATGATACCTCACAAATAAACCTAATTTGTCCTGATCTCTGAGTTAGCAGTGTCCTGGACAGATGATTTAATGAGCATTTGTCAGTTTGAGCAGTGGCCTAACAGTACCTAACCAGACCTCTGATTATTTGCCAAAATTTGTTAAATATGAAGTCCCAGGTTCCTAAAATATCCTTACCTTTTATTGTGAGCCTTTATCTCATGCCACTGAGCAATGACTGATTAGTGGAATTTTTTCTTTCAGTGGGGAAATGTTTTTCTTTTCCTTTCCTCTGCCACATTTTTGAATTTCTTGTTTCTCTGCCAACAAAATCACTCTACAATAGTTCTGATTTTACTGCCAATATGAACAAATTTAGAGACACTTTTCTGAATTACACTTGACAACTCATTCAAGTAGCCTCTTGAGCTCACAGAGGTGTCTTTTACATTATCTGTTGGCACAGACACTTTTCCTACAATTGCACCTAAAGTTTATGCATATTCCTTTAAGGTTCCTTTCCTTGAAATGCATAAAGTTAAAAGAAGAAACATTCTTGACAGCTTATTGTGTAAATCCTTCTGACACAGTTTCCACATTTCCGTAGGAGATGAGAACTGATCAGTACAAAGTAGGTCAAGAACTCCTAAGAGACATGGTGACTGCCTTTGATTTTTCTACCTTGAAGTTCAAAGAGCATGAGTAAGTTCATTGAAAGAGGAAGAAATGAGTTATTTAAAGAAATAAGGATTACGCTTTGCGTGTAGTGCCCGGAGAACTTAAAGAGTGGGCCACGAAGGGGGCCGTGTGTGCCAGCACATGCACGTATCTGTATGTACTTTCCAAATACTGTTTTGAGACAACACTATCATTGATTGATGATGAATTCCAACTAGCATTGAAACCTGTTTCTTTATTAATGAGTTTAATCATAAGTTTGCTATTATATGTTACACTTACGCACCACGCCTCATGTCAACCTGAAGAGAGCCATTATTTCTTCAAACAACTTGCTCAGGCTAATGACCATGCAGACTAACATTTAGAAAAGATAGCAGTTACTCTCTCCTTCAGCTTGTGTGAACTTAAGATAAGCAGACTTTCAGGATGCAAACTGTATACTTGTATAAGAACTGTACCAAATGAGCCACTTAATTTAGGGCCAAACTCTTTTGTTTGCAGCACAGACATGATCATGGTGTAAAGCAATAGAAATGTTAAAGTGAACAATGAGACACATTGGTGAAGAGTTAGAGTACTGAGACTTAAATAAACTACATCCATCAAGAAAAAATGCCATTTTCCACTGTTCTGTTCCAGGGGCAGATAAACTGGGCGACTCTCAGGGGCTTCAGTCTCAGCTGCCACTAAGTGGTGCCTGATACACATGTGCCAAGCCAGGTAATGAGGAAAAAGAACTATCTCAAGGCCGTACTGGACCTCCTGTGGCTGCCTCTGACCCTGGTTAGCTGGCATTTAAAACAGACAAATTAGAGGAAGGTTAATGTGACAGATGGAGACAAATGCTGAGAAACGTTGGGGATATTATCCCAGAAACATTAGTGTGGTCAATTTAAAAGCAGTTACTTGGATTATTTCCCTTTATGAGCAGGGAAAGATCCTGATTAAAGATACATAGATGGCTAAATTATGTTATGTATGACAGTGTCGCTATCAGAGATATTCCATCTTTTTCTTCATACCAGAGAGACACAGCAAGTAAACTTGTCTGCTAAGTGAGAGGTATGAGTGAAAATGGAGTCAATAGTTCCAGCTTACATTGGCCTTACTTCTTTTCATAAATACTGCACACCACTGTCACATGAAAAGTAGAGTTCTCATGCAACATTGGGAAGATGTGCTATAACATTACAATGTACTCCTCCTCACCCACATTTTCCATGGCCTACTCTGAAAACACTTGTAAGACAGAAGGAGGGCATGCCCCTGGGGCTGTTCACTAAAGAGCTCCAGCTGCACTTCAAGAATAATGAGAGCAGTCCACCACTCATCTCTCTCTTCCTGTGCTGATGCTGTGAGACTAGGTGGCCTGAGCAGGCATTCTGCTCCGAAGAATTGATGTTGTATTTGGCCAGAAAAGGGTGGGCTGTAGAGTGGTTAGGTGATAGAGAAGCTGTATACAGGCAGGAACATTATTAGGGGATGGTCTGTCCCTCTTGTAGCTCAAACTGATGTTGCTTTGGTGAGTCCTGGCTTTGCCTTGGAGAACCTCTTTCGTCCCTCCACTTTGTTCTCCGAGTGTCAATCCCCAACTGTGGTCAGTTTAGGCTATGCCTTTAAAGTTTAGTTACTGATTTTGAGCAGGAAGGTAGGAAAATATAATAAATCACTATTGGGTGTAAAAAGGAAAACAAAAGACTATTCTAAACAAATTCATTGGATAAATACCTAGAATGAGTTGTACCTAAACAAGTCTCCTTCTTTCCTGATCTCTGTTGTTTTACTTCACTTGGGAGAGATTAACCTGCTTGTTGGCTGGCCTTGGCTGAAACTGTTTAATTAAGTCTAGCCCACTGCTTTGTCTCTGCTTCTCTCTCTCTTGTGGGACATGGGAGGGGGATGGGGGAGGGGGAAGTGGAACGGCTTCCCTGCTCTCTGACCAGGGGAATTTTTGTGTTGTTTGCTAATTGTAAATATCTGCATAATATTGTAAATACTGTATATTTTGTACATATTCATTGCATTCCATGTAAAGTGTAGTTCTTGCTTGTAAACACAGCTCCATTTGCTTCTGAGTTGGTCTGGCAAAGTTAATGCTGGGGGCTAAACTTCAACCCACCACACCAACCATGCAGGTGTGTTTGCTGTGTGGTAGCCATGGAGAGAAGGAGCTTCAGCACACAAGGCATGCTTTGCCCTACAACATTTTCAAGACACAGGAATGAAGGGGAAAGGTTTTTCTGGCACATAGGATTGCTTTGCCTCATCACCTACAGGCCATGCCAGGATCTGTTGGAGTGCCTAGCTCTCCCTAAGACAGGCACAGGGCAGCTGAACTTTGAACTTTCCCTGGTGACCCAAAACCACAAGCCATCCAATGGTACCAGTGGCTCTAATGTTAACAGGCAGCACCTGTAAAACTTGCACAAAGTGTTTACAAAAAAGCCCACCCAGAACCCTGAACTTCATGAGGATATTTTAAGAGGGACATAAACTACATGATTTTTTAATAATAATAAGAATGAAGACCAACATTGCAGCAGCTGTGACTGTCAGAGGTAGAAGTAAGTCATGATTTATAGTGAGGCAATATTTCTTCCCAGACTGGGTGATAGAGCTGAAAGAAGAGCCCAAATGAGCCCACAGGAGAAGAAACCCTTCAGGCTGCCATGTTGTGTTTCACATATTGCTTGCAGCCCAGCAGCTGGATCAGCTGGTGTGTAAAGAAAGGTTACTTTTGTGATCAACCCCCATCTGGCTAAACTGGAGAAATCAGGTTTGCAGTTCTGCAGCAGGCTGTTTGTGAATGGGTCTGATATTTTTTCTCTGCCGTGCAGTGACCTCGGCCAACATGAAGTACATACTTTTCACTTGCTAACCTGTGAGCCTAATTGGTATTCTGTGAAAGTCCTCACAATGGCTTTCAGTTAAAGCAAATGTCAGAAAACACAAAGTCCTGTTTTCTTTGTGAAAATTCCTCCAAAGGGAATTGCATGAACCCCAACTACACAAATGCTACCTCTCTCAGCATAGGCTTTCAAAAGCAGGGCTGTGCAATACAAGCTTCAAGATGTTTACTTTCCTAAGTCTTTTTCTAGCCAAGAAGAATGACTTAATTCATGGGGTAGGCCAAGCTTTGTTTTGTGTTCCTGGAGTCCAGATGCCCATTTGGAAACTCCCTTCACAAGCCATGTGAATGCAGAACCTCCCCAGGCTGAGGATTTTGGCTGCATGAAAGCATGGTAGGAGGTATCAGGAACTGCCGGACTTCACCCAGGGCACTAACAGCAGCTTCACATCGCCTCTTGTCCCACCACCTAGCCACAGCAGAAGCAGAATTAGGCAGATGGAATCAGCCTACATGATGGATTTGGCCCGTGGTTGCAAATGTCTGACTTCATAGCTTGGAGCTAATTAAGCTATTCCCCCCCCCAAATAATATTTGCAGCATCTGTGGAAAGAATTGCAGTTTTGCTCTGATGGCTTCAGAGAATATCTCAACTAGCTTTGAATTCCTGTAAGTCAGGTGTTGAACTTTAAAGCGGTCACCTGAGACACCTTGGATGGATGCAGGAGAACAGGCATCTCCAGAAGGTGATTAGTCTGATTTGACTTCACTATCACTTCTGGTTTTCCTACCAATTACAAAGGGAGTAAAAGGCTGGCTGGGTCAGTCCCGGGCATTTTTACCTTTAGATACCTAACTTAAGACAGATTAACCTCCCACTCAATAAAGCACATCACCAAATTAACTAGAAGTCCTTAGTAGCCCCTGTGTCCAAAACCTAGCCCCTAAAAATAGTTGATAAATAAGTAGAATACTCACTTGAAAAATCCTTCTGCCCTATATGTGCAGAAATAAGGATTACATTCTCTAGAGTATAGTGATTTTCTGGCCATTTTCTGGGGCAGCCTAATTTCCTTTGCTCAAGAGCTTTCCTTTTATAAGAAGGGGTAGCAAGCCTCCACCAGATATTCCTTTTCCATCCCCTTTAAATAAAGCAAGCAGCACCCTCATTGAAAGTGAGAATCCCTGTGGTCCACCTGTCCCACAGTTGTCCATCACTTACTGAGCAGCTCTACAGGTCACCTCAGTCATGGGCCCAACTTGTCCCAAGCTCAGCCATGTCTGTCACAAAGCCTCCAAAACCTAGCTGTGCCTCAAAGCTGAACTCTTCACCTGGGAGCTTCTTTCCAGCACTTTCAGTGGAAAAACTGGAGAAAAACCCTGTTCACCTCAGTACTTTATTTCTTTCTTCTTGACAAGAGAGCTTTCAGATGGTGGATAGGAATTTCTGTGTGCCTGAGCCACACGTGGTGCAAAGTGAGGTTAATAGATTTTTGTGGCCAGAAGGAATATCTTTATCGCCTCATTTGACCGGCAGCATCACACAGGCCAGAGAAAGGAGCTGTAATTACACCATTTCCAGCAGAAATGAAAGGGCACAGCCCATACCTAATTGTCCTGACAATCAGATCATCCCACAAGTCCCCAAATTATTTGACCCTCAGTAATTTTGCTGAGGAGAGTTTGTAATCACAAGGTGTTTCAACATGAGGCTTGCATCTTGTGTGAAAGAAGACTGATGTCTTTGGCTTCAGAAGAGGAAGAGAAGTAATCTGTCTGTAGCTTCCTGAGAGATTTTTTACCCCCTGTTTCTTTTATTTTTTTTTCCCCACACAGAAGGCAAAAAGCAAAAGGAAGGTGTAGCTTTCTCCTTCTCTGACAGCTCTTTACAGCTGTTTACAACTGTGCTATGCTCTCTAGAGCTGAGGGAGGCTGAAGAGTAGCTTTTCAGTTCCTGCCTAGCTGTAAGACAATTAACAGTGGCTGCTGGCCTTCTGACCTCTCGACTGGTTTTGTGTTTCCAAATGTATTTCCATGAAGTTCCAGGCTACAAATTCCCTTTAAGACAAACTCACAGATCTACTTCAAAACATATCTAGAGGGTGAGGAGACAGTTCCCAGACAGACTTCTTGCTGATTTCTTTCTGTCAGATATGTAAATAAAATGGCATTCTGGTGTAGGAAAACTTGGGCTAGAGAATATTTAGACATTGCTGAAATTATTCCTTGGAGCTGGTCTCATGAAAGCTTCTGCATTGATGAGGGGTCATGTCTCTTTTCACCAGTTTGCCAGCAGCCCAATCAGCAAGCAATTACAAGTACAAGGCACGCAAAAAGACTCCCTGCACATAAGCAAAGGTTGCCTGGGCTTAAAACTAACCAAACAGGGTTGCAACCATCCTTTTCCCACTCAGCCACCCCACCTGTCCCTTGTATATAGATATAGATGAATAGGTAGATATATGGATTTTTTTTCCAGTTAATACTATGCTGTGCCCTCATCAATTGTTATTTCAACAAGTCCTATGGAATGCATAAATTCTCCCTTTGCTGGCGAGTAATCCTATTTGGCAGAACATTACAAGGGCTGTACCAAGGGTGATTGAGAGGTTGCAGCAGAGAGACAGAAGAGGAAGCTTGGCAGTCTGTTTTCAGCTGCAGTGGCCAACTTGGCAATCTTCTTATCATCTCTTCCCATTTCCATCCTCTTACACAGCCAGCTCGCTGCTCAGCCACCATTTAGAACAGGTGTCATTCTCCTTCCTGGATCGTCCTAAAAGTACTCTCCAAGCCACCTTTGGCAACACCAAGCACCTGTAGAAGGCAGGAGGGAAATCTGCCTTTCTCACCTGAATGATCTGGAAAGAGAAGTGCTTTCCAGAGAGAAATTCTGCTCCAAGTGCCCCTGGGTAAGTCTGTGGCTGAGAGTTGTCATGTGCAGTCCAGTGCTGAAAACCTATGAACATTTCCCCTTTACATTTTGCTATTTTTGTGTGACCTTATGATATTTTAGTACACACGTGGCTAGTCAGTCTTAGGAGGCTTGAAAGAATTGCAAGATACAGAAAATCATTTGTGTGTTTTTGTGGGTTTGTTTTTATTTTTCCCAGCTTGACTCTTAACCAGTAGCTGAATTTCCAGGTGAATTAACTTTCTTCCCAAATGTCATAGTAGTCCCTTTAACTTCCAAGGTTATCTGTTCCCTTGCTTTGCCCAAGAGGAACAGCTGCTTAATTTGGTTTGAGAGACTCACTGTGGGGTCTGTGACATGTTTCTTCAGACAATCCTATCCAGTGCTTCATTTGTCTTCCTGTTAGAAAGCTTTTTCATAAAGCCTAACTTAAATTATTCTTGCTTCAGTTTGAACCCATTATTTCTTTTGCTTTCCACCAGAGAGAAGAAATTTTTTCCTCTTCCCTCAGCAGTAGTCTTTTGCATATTTGAGGAATGTTATCATTCTGCCTTCCCCCATCCTTAATCTTCTTTCCTTTAAGCAAAGAAAACCCAATGCAGTTATTCTTCCTGGTAGGTTGTGATTTCCAGCCTTCTGATCCTTCCTGCAGCTCCCTTCTCGATTCACTCCAGCTGGTTCAGATGATGTCTCTGGGAATGTGGTGCCCGACACTACACAGAGTACTCCAGCTGAGACATTATCTCTGCTGAGTAAAGCAGACAAGATAGTGTATGAGTTTTCTGTGCTACATTTAGTACTTTCCAAGGGTAAAAGAGAATATGTGTTTCAACAAAGAGCAGTAAACTATCCCTTTGATCCTGATCCAAATAGTTTTTCTTACTAAAAAAATAAAAAACTGGGAGAGAGAGAAATGAATAGAATTCAAAATTTACTTTGGATGTGTGCAAGGAAAAAATGCATTCTCAATCCTGTGCGTGATGCGCTAGATACTCCTGCATAAACAAGCATTTGCTGGAACATACTGACAGAATAAGTTCAGGAAGTGAAAGCAAGAAGATTTTGCTGCTAGTGGGGAAAGAAGTTGTCCTGGTTTTGCTAGCTCAGAATCACAAGATGTAGGCCATTAGCAGTTCTAGCCTACAGGTGTATCACATAGCATGAGCATCATACTCAGCATAAAGGAGGAAGTTTGTTGATGGAGGGTGAGTTGGATCGCTTGTCAGAGCCTCCTCCCTGGGTTCCTTCTCCTGCTCTTATGGACTGCATTTCTGGGTATTGTGACTGCTGCACTTTCTCTGGGCTGAGTATAACCTTTCTATCTTGTGTTGTCATTGGTATTAATCTGGCTATTTCATTAAATCCATTTTCATTATAAGCTGTAGGTCTTCTCTTTTTTTGCAATTCCCCTTCTCTGCTGGGAAGGGGATAGAGTCACTGCTATAGATTAGCCCCATATATGGGCTAAACAGAGAGGTTTTACATTTTCCCAGGAATTTGGGGTACAGAGCAATCTTTAGTTTCAGTTTTCATGGATCCCAAAATCACCACTGTTTTGGGGAACACTGAGATACAGCACACAATACTAAACTAAGCAGCAAATCTAAGCTAGTAGTTACTGGGTATTTTGGAAAAGATTCAGTTAGTGTCTAGCTTTTCTTCCCCTATACTTTGTATGCTTCCTTACCAACAATAAGTTTCAACATATCCAAAGTTCAAATAATGGTATTTAAATATGAACGAGAGACCCTTGGATAGAAACACAGCAAGGCATTTGAGCTGGGATGTAGTAAGGAAGCAGTCCACCCCACTTGCCCAGGGCTTGGGGGTCCTCATAAAGGACCATCCTCCTTTCCCACAGAGGCAATGCTGGCATGGTATCACTGTTCAGCCTCACTTGCACAGGCAGAGCTGATCAGCCGAGCCAAGGAGGTGCTTGGGTAAGCAGCCCAAGCCCACATCTGTCCCACCATCCCCTTCCCTTCAGCATGGAGTGTCACCACCCACAGCCAGATGCAGCTTCTCTGCTGGCAGACTCCTGATGCGGTGAGCCCGGAGCCCCATGTGTCCCTCTACGATGTGTGAATGCCACCTTTTAGCAGAGACTATTAGTAGGCTTTGTCTGGCTGACAAGCGCTTGTGTTTCACCTCAAATCTTCGAAGGCAGGCAGGCGAGGGGGCAAAGAGCGGTAACAGAATTCTTCAATGTCATTTTAATAGGATCACTGTTTTGTGGTAGCTATTTTTTCATCTCTTTATCTTTCTCTGTCCTTTCTCTACTAGGCTCTGTGTTAATGCCCTCTGGTGATACTGAATTCTTTCCAAGTTTCTCAAAAAAAAAAAAAAAAATCCCACCAGCATTAATTATTGTTCCAGGAGGATATCTTCCCTCAAAGATTCAAGGTTTCTCTGAAGCCATCTGTCTGGATTTTCTTCCCTTGGGACAGAGAGAACAGTTAGTAACTCAGTATTTCCAAAAGGAAACTTGCAGCTCGTGTAGATAATACAAATGACCCAGCTGCCCTGGGAAGGGAAGTGCCATCTTATGAGTGGTGTATTCCATATGCTGTCTATCCACCTTCCCCAGTTAATGAGGCTCAGACTTCTTCATGCTGGTCAAGATAAATACAAAGCTCCCTAGCCCTGAAATCACCATAGTGAGGTTGCCATGGTAAAAAGGGAAAGGAAAAAAAAAAAGTTCAGTCCATCACAGATTAAGCTGAAGCCTGATACAAGGAGAGACATTAGTATTGCATCAAGACACAAAACCGTCTCTGTGATGTTCTCAAAATTACCATGATCTAGGTACAGTTTAGATTTTTAGAAAACATCCTCTTCTGCTTGCTTTTCTAACAAGACACATTAGGATTCTATCTGATGGGAAGACGTTCCACGGATGAGGTCAGGAAATTGGAGTTTTCTAAACATCTAAATCAAGTGTCAATGCTGAGCCATGGCAGAAGCAGAAATCCTGGTCCACAACACTTGTATTACTGTTTTGTGGCCTGGCTTGCAGAAGAAAAGGATATCTCATCCAAAAATCTAGATCCCAACTCCACATTTCAGTTCCACTTTTGATAACCAGGCAGCTTAATTAGCTCCCAGAGCAATTATGAGGCTGGGTTATTTAAAGTTTGAAAAGCTCTGTGGAGGTTCTAATAACAGAATGTCAGTTATGTACAGGAATAGAGAGATATGGGGTACTCTGCTCATAGGCACAGGCAGTGAGCTCATACAGGCACGGCATGTACCTGAACTCAGAAATTTCCTGGCCCACCATGCACACTTATGCTGTACACATGGCCTTGGAGAGCCCCTGTGTTCCACACCAGAAGCACAAATTGTGGACTGTACCCATTGCACCTTAGAAAACTAAGCTTAGAAAACTAAAGTCCACCTAGGCAGGGCTCTGAAGGAGAGGGCAAACTGCCCATTGGCCAGTCCATCTTAAAGGAACATCACTTAAGCTTGGTAAAGTTTGTTGGGTGTTTTTGGGGGTGGGGGTGGTTTGGGGTGTTGTTGTTGTTCTGTTTTGAGTGACAATCCATGTTCCAAGCAATAAACAGATGACCGAGGCACAGCATCCTGACATCTCACAAAATAGCAGTATAGTGATGGGATGAGGAGCAATGGTTTCAAACTGGAGAAGAGCAGATTTAGATTGGATGTTAGGAACAAGTTCTTTACCACAAGGGTAGTGGAACACTGGAACAGGTTGTGCAGATAGGTGGTTGAGGCCTCATTCCTGGAGGTATTCAACATGAGGCTCAACAAGGCCCTTGGCAAGATGATCTAGTTGAGGATGCCCCTGCTTACTGCAGAGGGGACTGGACTAGATGACCTTTGGAGTTCCCTTTCAACCCAAACTATTCTATGGTTCTATAGCTTTGCAAAGCATAGCGTTAAATCCCAAGAGCGTATGTACATCCTCCTTGAATGTAAAGAGAGACGTTCACCCTGCCACTCTCGTTATTAACAGATATATTGCATGCTATGTGTTCCAGCAGAAGCTCATGCTTCTAGGCAGGTTCTCTTTGGCCATTTCTTAGTGTCCATCTGGAGTGAGTCCAAATCTTATTTCTAAACTATGCAGTTTGATATTGCTTTCCTCAATTATGATGGTGAAGTTGAGGAGGTTTTGGCTACAAAAACTTGGGAGTCAGTCTAGACAATTTCTTCCTCTGTAAACAAAGTATCAAAGCAATAGTGTAATATAGTGTAATACACATATGTCTCTTTGGAGCAAGAGAGGAGAGAGAACCCATGAGGACGAGCTGGATCCACATGTAGCAGAGAGCTGGGACAAGAGCCTTCTAAGTATCATATTAGGGCTAAAATACCTCCTAGTTTGTTCCGTGAGTGAAAGACACTGAAATGCTCCTGAATTACACATCACTGTTCATTTCTCTGGGGGAAGTGTACCTTTCAGTTATTAAGTAACACACAAGGCTGTGCCTAGATGTGCTCTCACCAAGTCTGGAAAGTAGTTTTTTGCTAGTGGAGGTGGCAAGTTCTCTTGCTCTCCTGAAGAGCCCTCTCTGGAGCTCCTGCATAGCTAAACAAGAAGGCAGAGCTGCACCAGGGAGAGACAGCAGTGGCAGCTTTGTGGCAACATCCTCACATGTGGCTCAGCTACAAGGAGACTGAGTGCTGCTGCTCCACAGTAGTGGCTACCAAGTGCTTGGCTGTTCACAAGGTCTGGGAAGAGGCTCTCATGCCTAGTCCCAGGTTGTCTGTCTCCTGGCATGGTGGCCACCCGTCCAGACTGGTACCTTCAAAGCCAAGCCAGGGACTCTTTTGCACAATCAATTTGGATTAATATTTTCTCCATATTCTTCTTTCAAATCAATACAGCATCTGATGCAAACTATTTTGGTTTTTCAGTTTCTGAATGTTTTCTAAGACCACTGAAAGATATTAGCCCTCAGCTTCTTCACTCAATACAGTTTCTCAGTCTGGAGGTATCTGCTCCTCATCTAGGGTGCTCTCTACTCTCTGAATCAGCAGTGTCCTAATGCTTAACCTATATAGCTCACCTGGTAAAAGCCATTTATTTATGTAGGCATTTCTCTAAAAGAGACCACCCCAGAGAAAGGCATGGAAATGATTTTACCTCAGAGATGACAATGAGAAACTGACACAATTCAGTCCTGTGAAGACTTTCACATCTCTCATGTATTGGGATGAGACTGTTCTGCCACAAACAGGCTGAGCCCTTTCCTCAGCCTTTATGGGATTTGAATCCAATTTATTTCTGTGGACTGATTTAGATGTGATGTTTTTGTAGACAAGATGCCTGGAGCTGTGGTGACGGGTGAATCAGAAGCGTGTATGGACAGCTGTTGTAACCAACATAGTGACAGTGAAAAACATTCTTGTGAAGTTAGTGCTATAGACATCACGTCTATGTGCAATAATAGTCAGGTCAGAACAGAGGGAAAACAAGCTGCTGTCTGGTGTGTTAGCTAAAGCTGTTAGAAACCTGTGGGACAGATTTACACATTCCTGCAGCAAGACATATTCAAACATACAGCTGGTGTGTGGATGTGACTGGATGTATTCACAGAGACTTCAGTCCTGCAAGCAGCAGAACTGAGCATCTCAAATGCTGCCATTGATATTTCACTGAAACCAGCATTATGTTGAAAAGTACACAGGCAGACTGTAGCAAGGAAAGGCCCTTTTTGTGGAGAACATTGCCATCTTGTGCACAATTGCATTTACTTTGGGCCTGCCATGCTTGTGAACTGCAGAAGTTTCTCATCCTTCCCACCTCTCCTGAAAGCTCTAGAATGCCTGAAGCAGCATTTAAGCCCTTGAACGGAGAAGCGTCCCTAAACAGCATCACCTTGTACCAGTTCTCAAGCAATGATTAGATCTGGTCTGCTTTCTGGGATAGCACTTTTGTTGTTGTTTTTTTTTTTTAATCTTGCAAAGCATTCCATTATGTGTATTTAATGAAAAAAAGTAATCTGTGTTGCAATGAAATCAGTAGGAGAGTGGAAAATAAGGGCCAGCAAAGTTCTACAAAAGCCCGATGTTCTTTTTTACAGGTGGAACAGCAGCATTTACTCCCAGACTATCTGCAAGTGCCAGCAGCCATGCAGACACATGAAAGTACAGCAGCAGCACAGAACTCCCATACAGGAAAATCTTGCATAGACAGACAAAACAGCAACTAGCCCAGAGTAGCAATTGCCTTCATAGTGATTCATAGCTTACTGCAGATAGAAATGACAAAAATCTTGCCACACCAATGTATGCTGAGATCCTACCCAGAGTACTCTGTCCAGCTCTGGAATCCTCAGCACGAGAATGACGTGGATCTGTTGTAGCAGGTGCAGAGGAGGACCACAAAAATGGCCAGAGCACTAGGAGACCTCTTCCATGAAGAAAGACTGAGTGTGTTGAGATTGTTCAGCCCAGAGAAGAGAAAGCTCCGGAAAAAAAACTTAAGACCTTTCAGTACTTTAAAACGGGCCTATAAGAAAGATGGGGACAAACTTTTTAGCAGGGCCTCTTGCAACAGAACAAGGTCAAATGTTTTTAAACTAAAAGTGGGTAGATTTAGATTAGATATAAGGAACATATATTTTTACAACTAGAGTGATGGAACATTATAATAGGATGCCCAGAATGGTGGTAGATGCCTTATCCCTGGAAACATTCAATGTCAGGTGGGACAGGGCTGATCCCATTTCAATGCTTTGTCCATGAATACATCTTCCCTAAAACACAGAGCAATGCATTCCACAGCAGCCTGGGAGTCCCTCCACAGGGGTCCATCAATGATCTAGCACCCCATTCTCCATAAAATCCAGACAGTTCCCAGGATTTCCACACTATGCTGCCTCCTTCCATATGTTTTTAATCATCACTTGCAGGTGGGAAATTCTGCTCCAGGTAAGTTTTTGTCTTGCTGCCAGCAAGACTGGGGGCATTAAGCTGATGGTTCTAAGCACTCCTTGGATCCTGGCGAGCCTGAGCACTCATCCTATATAGCTCCACCAGCTGTCCACCCTCAGCCAGGATCTCATCTGCACTGACTGCCACCTGATCACTAGGGCACAATGAGTTCTGGTTTACACATGCTTCCTGTGTGATGGGGCACTGGAGTAAAATCCAGCAGCGCTGACAGGGAGTGTGTGATCTCTATCACTGTGTGGAGGTGCCCTGGGGTGGAAATTGCTTGGCCTTTTGATGGGGCCTCTGTGGAGGGAGGTTGAGTTTTCAGAAAATCCTGTATTTCCCTCTGCCTGCTTTCCAAACAAGATAATGTCTGTATCCAGCTGAGTGCCTAGATCTCCAAGGCACTATCTGCACTTCAGAACAAGATGCACAGGGCACAACCCAGGGGATATGGCAGGGCCCAGTTTCTTGCATGACTTCCTAAGGAAACCACATGTGCTACTCACAGAGTAAAGATGACAGTTACAGCTGATGCAGAGTTGACTTTGAAAGTTTTCCCCTGGTTGAAGCCCAGAGATATGGAAACATGCCAGCATTTTAGCTAGGAGGATGTCCATGTCCTTGCTGGCTATGGTGAGCTGACCCTGGCTGGATGTCAGGTGCCTGCCAAAGCTACTCTATAACTCCTCCTACTCAGCTGGACAAGGGAGAGATAATAAAACAAAAGGCTCATGGGTTGAGATAAACAGGACATTACTGGGCAAATACTGTCACAAGCAAAAGAGACTCAGCTCTGGGAAATTGGTTTAATTCATTAGCAATCAAATCAGAGAAGAGTAATGACAAAAGCACCTAAATCTGAAAAAGAAACACCCCCTTCTTTCTTCCTGGGTTTAACTTCACTCCTATTTTTCTCTGCTTCCTCCTCCCCAACAGCACAGCAGGGATGGGAAATGGGGGTTGTGGTCAATTTTTCACATGTTGTCTCTGCCACTCTTTCTCCCTCAGGGTTAGGACTCCTCACATTTTTCCCCTGCTTCAGCATGGGGTCCCACAGGGTCATAGCCTGCTTTGGGCATCCACCTGTTCTGGCACAGGATCTTCCAGGTGGATATCTGCTCCATTGTTAACCTCCATAGGCTGCATGGGGACAGCCTGCCTCAGCATGGTCTTTACCATGCAGGGGAATCTCTGCTCCAGCACCTGAAGCACCTTCTCCCCTTCTTCCTTTACTGACATTGGTGTCTGTGGAGTTGATTCCCTCACATTCTTACTTCTCTCTCCCAGCTGTTGAAAAATGATGGAGAGCAGCTTGGCCAGCTCATCTGCCAGCTCTCTCAGCACCCTAGGATTGATCCCATCTGGTTCCATGGACTTTTGGGGATCCAAGTGGCTAAGGAGGTCTCTAACTACTTCCTCCTGGATCACAGGGGAACTATACTGCTCCCTGCCTCCATCTGCCAGCTCAGGAGGCCAGTTGTCCAGAAGACAATCTATCTTGCCATTAAAATTTGAGGCAAAGAAGGTGTTAAGCACCTCTGCCTTTTCCTCATCTTTAGTTACAATACTTCCCTCCATGCCCACCAAGGAGTGGAGGTTGTCGTTGCCCTCCTCTTGCCATTAATATATTTGTAAAAGGATTTTTGTTCTTCACAGCAGAGGCCAGTCTAAGCTCTAAATGTGCTTTTGCCTCTCTAATATTTTTAATACATGACCTAGCAACATCCTTAAACATTCCATGGGTTGCCTCCCCTTTCTTCCAAAGGTGATACACCCTCTTTTTTTCCCTTAGCTCTATTAAAAGTTCATTACCCGTCCAGGCTGGCCAGCTGCCCCGGTGGCTCATCTTCCGGCACATTGGCACGGCCTGCTCCTGCACCTTCAAAAGTTCTTTCTTGAAGTAGGTCCACTCCTCCTGGATCCTTTTGTTTTTAAGGGCTGTTTCCCAAGGTATCTTCTAAGTTAGTTCCTTGAGTAACCTGAAGTCTGCCCTCCTGAAGTCCAGAGTGGAGGTTTTGTTGCTGCCCCTCTTAGCTTGACTGCATATTAAAACTCAATTATCTCATGGTCACTGGACCCCCGACAGCCTCTAACCACCACATCTCCCACCAGCCCTTCTCTATTGGTAAAAAGAAGGTCAAGCAAAGCCTTACCCCTGGTAGGCTCATTCAGCAGCGAAGATAAGAAGCTCTCTTCCATACAGTCTAAAAACCTTCTAGACTGCCTCCTCTCTGCTCTGTTAAGTTCCCAGGAGATATCAAGCAGATAAAAATCACCCATAAGAACAAGGTCTGGTGATCTAGAGACAGCCTCTAGCTGCCTATAAAATAATTCATCAACCTCTGCATCCTGGTTGAGTGGTCTATAACTGACTCCAACCAGGATGTCAGCTTTGTTGGCCTTCCCTCTAATTCTCACCCACAGGCACTCAACCTGATCATCCCTGATCTCTAGTTCCATGGCATCTAGAGCCTCCCTGATGTACAGGGCCATCCCTCCACCCCTTCTCCCTCACCTGTCTCTCCTGAAGAGCCTGTAGCTATCGATCACAGTGCTCCAGTCATGTGAGTCATCCCACCACGGCTTCCAGCTCCTCTTGTTAGCCATGCTTCGTGCATTAGTGTACATGCACTTTAGCTGGGCTGCTGGTTTCAGCCCTGACTCCAGCTTACCACGCTGAGACTCCTGTCTGGGGGGGATGGTTTCAGCCCCTTTCCCCTTTGAATCTAGTTTAAAGCCTGTAGCGGTTTGAACCTTAACTGGGACTTCAGAGCTCAGATGGGGGCAAGACTGAGAATCCTTCCCCTGCTCTCCCCTCCTTCCTCCCAACAGAGAGGAAAAAGAAAGGGAAGGAGCAAATACACCAAGAAATAATTTGGTCAGCTTGGAAGTTGTGGTGGTTTGAAAGGAAAGGCTCTGCTTTCCCTCCCCCACTGAGAAAGAAACCGCAGCTAAAACTCAGTCGGAGAAACGAGATTATATTTTACAAGGAAACAGATTCTATGTAACACAACAAATACAGGTATTTTACAGTATATACAGGAATATACAGCAAATGAACTCCACCAGAAACCAGACCCCCAACAGAGGGGGCTTCCCCCTGTGCCCCCTTCACCCCCTTACCTCCCTTCTCCTCCCCAAAGAGGTAGAAAGGAGACGAGGACGGTTAGCAGGACAGGGAAAGAAGCGGAGAGGCCTGTTACAGGAGTTAGTATCTTATCTTAGTTGGCCAGAAGCCCAGAAGCAGATCCAGCTGAAAAGAACAGCGACGGAAGGAAGACTGAGAGAAAGTCCCAGCTCCCCTGGGTCTAACCTCACCTCCCACCTTACTTGGCCAATGAAATTCGTTTAGAATACCAAAATATTTTATAAACATTTAGCCAGTGTGCCTCTTTCTTAAAGGCACAGTGTCAAACAGTCACAGAAGTAGAGAGGTAAAGAGTTTTTTCTTTAAACAATATATATATATATATATATATATATATATAACAATAACAGATAAGGTTCACAAGGGCGAGGAACAAGGATGGATGGGAGGGAAAAAAAAACCACAAACGAGTACAAAACCAGTCTCTCTGAAGAGGCGTGGAGGCAGCAGGGAGAAGGATCAGGCTCGACCACGTGGCAGAGGAGCAGGAAGGCAGCTGCAGTAGCTCTCATCCAGGAGAGGCAGGAGCCAAAAAGAGAGCTAATGGCTGAAATGTCCTCCCTTTCACACCCTAGCTGGGCAGGGAGGGGGGAGTGGAACAGACAGTTTCCCAGGGGGAAAACACCCTGCAGGGAGGGCAAAGCACTTGCAAGCACTTCCCTCCCTTGTTTTCAGGATGAGCGTTAACCCATCACAAAGCCCTGTCAATGAGACCTGCCAACTCCCTTCCTAGAACCCTTTTCCCTCTGTGGGATAGGTTGTTCTCATGTGCTAGGATTTTTCTCCCCTAGGACAGATGTACTCCACTTGTTGCTAGCAGACCTGGTGCCATAGAAAGTTCCTCAAGATCACAAAACACAAAATTCTGTGGGTGGCACCAGCCTCTCAGCCACTTGTTAATTACACCTGTTTTCCTGTTCCTTTCAGTATTCCTTCCTGCAACTAAGGGTATTGATGAAAAAATTGTCTGTGCCCCTGACCCCTCAACCAGTTTTCCCAGAGCTTCAAAGTCCTTTTTGATTGCCTTAGAACCTCTGGTTTCAACCCCATCACCCCACACCTGCATAACTATCAAGGGATAGTAATCAGAGGACCGTACAGGACTAGGCAGCCTTCTGGTAACATCTCTGACCTGGGCCCCAGGGAGGCAGCAGACTTCCCTGTGAGAAGGATCAGGATGACATATGGGGCCCTCTGTTCCCCTCAGGAGGGAATCACCAATAACAATCACCCTTCTCTTTTTTTTAAGGGAACAAGTCCTGATGCAGGGAGCAGGCTGTCTCGCTTTAGGCAACACCTCAGATGGTGCCTTTTCTGTCATCCCATTCACTTCACCCTCAACTTCCAGTGTCCCATATTTGTTTTGCAAGGGCAGCTGGGAAGGTGAGGGGAGCCATGAGGGTTTTACTTTGCCTCTCCTAACAGGGACCTGTATCCATTTCCTGATGCTTCTTGGGTCACCTCCCTCTGCTAGGGGTGCCTGCAGAGTCTGGTTACTCAAATCCACCTCCCTTTCACATTCCCTAACAGTCCTAAGTTTAGCAGCTTCTTCCTTCAGTTCAGCCACTAGATTAAGCAGATAATCGAGCTTCTCTCACCTAATGCAGGTGTTATCACCATTGCCCTCCATTTCAGTTGCCAGGCTCCAGAACTCTCTGCAGCCAGTTGCCTGGACACCTGCCTGCTTAAGTTCGACCCCAGTCTGGGTTGACACAGATCTTTCGAAAGCAGCTTTGTGGCAAGCAGTAGATTTACCCCATGACATTTTCCACCCCTTATTGTACACTGTCTATGTCGTGCCCAGCAGCAATTAGCATCAAACACCATTTACTGGCAATTTTCACTCAAAATGAGATCACTTTGCAGTGTGCAGAAGACTGCTCATTGCAGATGTTCTGGAGCTCCACCCTGTTCCAGCACAGTCTAGATCAGTTCATGACCAGTCCAAACAGTGGGGCTGTTTCCACCCCTGGGGCTGTCAATTCCACCTCTCCAAGTGAAAGCAAACTGTGGCTTGCATTCAGGCACTCCACTTCCAACACATCCAGCTGTTGGGATTCCCCTGTCACACCAAAACCACAGATGGGTTCCACCCCTTGTAGTTTGTTGGCATCAGATTACTCTGGGTACCTGTATCTAGTAAAGCCTTATACTCTTGTGGGTTTAACTTGCCAAGCCACAGGGTACGCCATGCAAACCCAATCCTACCACCAGGAGAGGAGGAGGAGGACAAGGATTTGTGTGTTTTGTAGAGGTGCCACCAGTGCCCTTGGTCATCAGTTTCCTCAGGATCACCCTGAGGGTGTAAGGTCTGAAGTATTAGCTATCATTCATCAAAAGGACAAAGACATTTCCTCTCTTTTCCTGTTTTCAGGGTGAGACTTCTACCAATAAGCCAGCAGTGGCATTGCTGCTGAGCTGTTTTTATAATTGCCCTGATATCTCTTTTATAATACGACACAAATGCACAGGGCAGTAGGCAGGTTTGGAAACAGCAGTATAGTGCTCTTAAATTGAAAGTTCTGGTTAATATCTTAACATACAGAAAGCCAATCTTATCCACTGGGATTGATCTGTAACGTATGCCAGATGCCATTAGTGCTTAATGTGCCTTTTGAAACTGGATATAAATGGCTCTTCTCACCTGAAAGATTCATAGCTTTTGCTCAGCTTATGCTAAAGATAGCTTCTTAGTATGCAAATAACACAACAATATATTTTCCTGGCTTGAATTACACATGACCTTTTCACCAATCAATTTTACTTATTGGGAACTTGCCTGATGACTGCTCTCATTAATAATGGCACTTACTTGCAATCTACCTAACATTTCTCCATGGATCAGAGTCTGTGTTTATCTGACTTTTGTCTTCCTACACACTGAAGTCACAGATGAAGCTTACATGGGTCTGCATCAAAATTCTCCCCTTGGACTGTGATCTAATGCTGTCATCCACTGCTATCTCCTGAGCACACTCTCCAGCTACACATATGAAGCCCATCCTTTGAGAAGAGCAGTGCTTCTCCCAACATCAAATGTCTCTGAATCCTCATCATAATGCAAGCGCTCACATTTGTCTTTTTTATCTTACTCACCTCTACCCTTTTTCTCCAGTGATGAACAGACTTCTCATTTAAGCCTCCCATCTGAACCTTTTTTATCTGCCTATGCCTGTTGCCCTTCACCTCTTCCAGTGTGTGGAAGCTCTCAGAGGGAGAGGGAAGAAAAGAAGAAACTCCTTCAAGCACTTCCATGACCAGCCCCTTGATCTGAACTTAGTTTATCCCACAGGATCCAATTCACATCCCATTACCCAGCACTGTTCAGCTTGCCAGCTAGATGTCATTTCATGTTCTTCTTGAGCTGATGGACCTCCCAGGACAGTTTCTGCCATTTCACCTGAGGTGAGAGATGATGACAATATCATCTGTGGCAAGTGGCAGGATGACACACCAGGGATGGAAAGATGGGGTGATAGTAAGGGCCTCCAAACAGTTGCATTGAAGCATGATGTGAACACTGCAGCAAGGTCTTACAGAGCTGAACCCAGGGCCTGTGATGTAATAGGAGACAGGAGTGTAGTTCCCATGAAGCGCCTTGGGGGAATAGTGGGGTGCCCCCCGTAAGAAGGTGACATGGCCAGCAGCCCAGCTGAAGGGCCTTGACACCAATGTACACAGCATGGGCAACAAACAGAAGGAGTTGGAAGCTACCCTGCTACAGGAAAGCTACGACACAGTGGCGATTACAGAAACTTGGTGGGATGAATCCTGTGACTGGAGTGTGTTTATTGATGGCTACAAGCTGTTCAGAAGGGACAGAAGAGGAAGAAGAGGTGGAGGTGTTGCTCTCTATGTAAAGAGTTGTCACTAAAGAATAGTGACAAGCAGGTTGAAAGCTTATGGGTAGATATTAGGGATTGGGACAACAAGGGGAGCCTTGTGGTAGGAGTCTACTCCAGGTGGCCTGACTAAGTAGAGCCTGTTGATGAAGACACCTTACTCCAGCTTGAGGAGGCATCATGATCACAGGCTTTCCTCCTGCTGGGGGATTTTAACCACCTGATATCTGTTGGAAAAGCAGCACAGCTAGCTGCAGGCATTCCGGGAGGCTCCTGGAGTGCCTAGATGACAACTTCTTAAGACAAGAAATTAACAGCCCTGCTCAAGATGCGTTGTTTGACCTGTTGGTCAAAAGTGCAGGTGAAGTCATCAGGAATGTCAAAGTTGAAGGCAGCCTGGGCTGTAGTGATCACACACTAGTGCAGTTCACTGTCCTAAGGGGTATGAAGCCCATGAGAGGTGCAGTTAGGATTCTAAATTTCAGGAAAGCAAACTTCCAGCTTTTCAAGGAGCTAATAAATAGGACCTCACAGGCCCTCAAGGACAAGGGAGTGGAATGAAGCTGTCAGATCTTTAATGATGCTCTCTATAGAGCACAAAAGATCTCACTCCCCACATGTAAGAAACTGGGCAAGAGATCACCATGGTTGAGCTGTGACCTGCTGGTTGAACTAAAGGGCACATTGGAAATGGAAGGAGGGACAGGAATCCTGGGAAGAGTATAGGGACATTGTCTGGCTGTGTAGGGACAAGGTCAGGAAGGCCAAGGCACAGCTGGAACTGAACTTGGCAAAGGATGTCAAAAAAACCACAAGAAAGGCTTCTACAGGCACATTAACCAGAGAAGGAGGGTTGAAGAAAACATTCCCACCCTGATGAGCAACAGTGGGGAACTAGGAACAACAGACAAGGAAAAGGATGAGATTCTCAACAACTTCTTTGCCTCAGTCTTCACTGGCAACTCCTCTCCTCATTGCTCTCGTGTTGGAGCCACAAGTTGGAGACCAGGGTGACATGGTCCCTCCCACTATAGGTGAAGACAAGGTACATGATCAGCTGAAAATGTACAAGTCCATGGGACCTGATGAAATGCATCCTGGAGTCCTGAGGGAATTGGCTGATGTGGTTGCCAAGCCGCTCTCCATGAGAAGGCCTGGCAGGGAGGTGAGGTCCCTGGTGACCGGAGGAAAGGAAACATCACACCCGTTTTTCAAAAAGGGTAGAAAGGGGGACCCTGGGAACTGCTGACCTGTCAGCATCACCTCCATGCCTGGGAATATCATGGAGCAGATCCTCCTAGATGTCATGCTGAGGCACATGGAGGACAGGGAGGTGATTCAGGACAGCCAGCATGACTTTACTAGGGGCAGGTCCTGCCTGACCAACCTAGTGGCTTTCTATGACAAAGTGACTATGTGAGTGGACAAGGGATGACCTATGGATGTGATCTTCTGCAAGGCCTTTGACATGGTACCCCACAACATCCTGCTTGCCAAGTAGGAGAGATATAGATTTGATGGCTGGACTGTTCAGTGGACAAGGAATTGGCTGGATGGTCACATTCAGAGGGTGGTGCTTAATGGCTCAAAGTCCATATGGAGAGCAGTGACAAGTGGAGTCCCTCAGGGGTCTGTACTGGGACCTGTACTGCTTAGTATTTTTATCAATGACATACAGTTAGATTGTGGACTGGACTTCAGTGAGGCCTTTGATACCATTCCCCATAGCAAACTCCTGGCCAAGCTGTTTGGACAGCAGCACTCTGCAGTGGGTTAGGAACTGGCTGGAGGCTGAGCCCAGAGAGTGGTCGTGAATGGTGCCACATCCAGCTGGCAGCCAGTCACTAGTGGTGTGCCCCAGGGATCAGTGCTGGGCCCCATCCTCTTTAATGTCTTTATCAATGATCTGGATGAGGGCATTGAGTCCATCATCAGTAAATTTGCAGATGACACCAAGCTGGGGGCAGGAGAGCTCTGCAGAGGGACCTTGACAGGCTGGAAGATGGGCAGAGTCCAACAGCATGAGATTTAACACATCCAAGTGCTGGGTTCTGCACATTGGCCACAACAACCCCATGCAGTGCTACAGGCTGGGGTCAGAGTGGCTGGAGAGTGGCCAGGCAGAAAGGGATCTGGGGGTACTGGTTGATAGTAGGCTGAACATGAGCCAGCAGCATGCCCAGGTGGCCAAGGCCAATGGCATCCTGGCCTGCAGCAGGAACAGTGTGACCAGCAGGAGCAGGGAGGTCATTCTGCCTCTGTACTCAGCACTGGTTAGGCCACACCTTGAGTCCTGTGTCCAGTTCTGGGCCCCTCAGTTTAGGAAAGATTTTCACTTGCTGGAACATGTCCAAAGAAGGGCAACAAAGCTGGGGAGGGGTTTCTAAGCCTTATGAGGAGAGGCTGAGGGAGCTGGGGTTGCTTAGCCTGGAGAAGAGGAGGCTCAGAGGAGACCTTATTGCTGTCTACAACTACCTGAAGGGAGGTTGTAGCCAGGTGGGGGTTGGTCTCTTCTCCCAGGCAGCCAGCACCAGAACAAGAGGACACAGTCTCAAGCTGCACCAGGGGAGGTTTAGGCTGGATGTTAGGAAGAAATTCTTCACAGAAAGAGTGATTTGCCACTGGAACAGGTTGCCCAGGGAAGTGGTGGAGTCACCATCACTGGAAGTGTTTAACAAGAGACTGGATGAGGCACTTGGTGCCATGGTTTAGTTGATAAGATGATGTTTAGTGATAGGTTGGACTTGATGATCTCAAAGGTCTTTTCCAACCTGGTTAATTCTGTTCTATTCTGGCCCACTACAACTCCCTCAAATAAAGCTGGAGTGAGTTGGGAGTCAGCCTCTTCTCCCTAATAACAAGTGGGAGGAAATGGCCTCAAGTTGTACCGGAGGAGGTTTAGCTTGGACAGTAGAAGAAATTTCTTCACTGAAAGGGTTCTCAAACACTGTAATGGACTGCCCAGGGAGGTGATTGAGACTCCATCCCTGGAGGTGTTTAAAAGAGCCAGAGATGTGCTGCTGAGGGAAATGGATTAGTATCAGTCTTTGTTGAATTAGATAACGGTTGTACTTAATGATCTTATAGGTCTTTTCAAGCAAAAACAATTCTATGATTCTGTCACAGAGGTGGCCCTCAAAATCTCTCTTCTAATCATCTGCTGCCAGAACACCCAAACCACAGAAAGTGGTAGTCAACTTGAATGATCCAGGACATCCTGTGGTAGTGTGGAAGTTTAATCCCCCCACCACATAAAGCACAGCTAGACTCAATTGGAGAAGTGAATGAAACAGCTGTATTTTACAAGCAGAATGAAATGCCGTGAATATATACAGTATTTACAGTATATACAAAAACATACAGGAAGGAATGTAACACAGAAACACCCTCCCGAGGAGAATCGCCCCCAGGTTCCCCCAAAACCTCTCTCTTTCTTCCCCCCTTTCTTGCCCACTAATTGGACAGAAAAAGGATTAAAAGAGAAATGGGTATTAAGGGAAATTTCGTTAGTGCAAAGCAGTTGCTAGAGAAGTTAGCTTTCTTATCTCATAAGCTTCAGTCCAAGGTCAGCAGCATGCAGGCTGGCCAGGAACAGAAAAGAAAAGCAGAACCAACTGAACTCAGACTAAGTACTTAAAGCCACATTTCTACTGATCTACCATGGAATTAGTTTAGAATTATCTTTGTCTTACACCTAAACATTTCAGCTGATTGTTCCAACTGGCTTGCCCCAGGGGTGGAAATATGCCACTGAGTAAATGTAGATGGATGTAGATGGTTTGGCTGAGAAGTTGTGAGGTTCTTTCAGGTGACCAGGATGTCCAACGAGTCCATGAAGAGCTTGCACTGCAAAAGAATGATTCTGCATCACTGGGAGGCTCCATCAGATGAGGAAGAAGAACTGGAATGGACTGATACCTGAGCCTGAATGTGAGACTGTTTGGAAGGATGCCCAGATGAAGACATGGACTTTGCTAGACATGTCATCTGAAGGTTCCTAATTTGATGATATGTTTTGGGTGCAGGGATTATGGTATGAAATAAGGGGTGACATGTGGTGGTTCAGGCTGGGTGCCCCCCTGATGCTGCCACATAAACCACACCTGCAGTGTCCCAAGGGCCCAGCCCAGTGGACTGGTGGACACAGGAAGCCAGCTATTTCATCCCATAATTCCCTGCTCCCTTATGAAACCATCAGCGGGCTCCTGCACTTCCTCTTTCTTCCCTCACTGCTATCTGGTAATGGGGGGAGCCATCTCACAGCCTATTGGGTCTGGCTAGGCCCAAGGCTGGGGGGAAGGGCAATCTCAGATCTGCCCAGCTGAGATTAGCCTAACAGTGGAAGAGGGGAGGGAAGAAAGAGCCCTGGGGGTTTTGGGTGTACCCTCAGAGGGGGAGAGGGAAGTGTTGGAATGTTTCTGGGTATGCTTGGGGATCTCTTCTGTCACTGTGCTTGTGGTTCCCTGTAAAACATTCACTGCTTTTCCATTTAAACTTTCCACCACTTTTGCAATCCGTTTGGCTGAGTCTCAGTGTTTTGCCCATGGTGGGAGGATCGGCCCTTCAACCCACCACCCATCCATACTTTCAGCTTCACACAACAGAAATCATCTGTCTATGGGCAGATCATTAATGACATTTTCCAACAGCCCCAGACAGTCTGTACTGTATTTCTCTTCATCTTCTAGCCTGATTTCGTTCTGATGCAGTTCCGAGGTGGTGTGGATTCTCACCTGCCAACAGGATTTTGTGATCCGGTACTATTGAAGTGAAAATGTGTACTTCACTTGAGGGAAGAAGGGTGACATTTTAAATCTGATAGCATGGATACAGTCTGTGGTACAGAATGTAAACTGGTAAATGGCTACTTGAAACCTCTGTAGTCAGAATCTGTAACTAATAGGCTCGAGGTGAGGAGAAAGTTCTTCACAGAAAGAGTAATTGGCCATTGGAATGTGCTGCCCAGGGAGTTGCTGGAGTCACCATCCCATTCAGGAGGTGATTGGACAAGGCACTGAAGCCATGGTTTAGTAGTCATGAGGTGCTGGGTCACAAGTTGGACTTGAAGATCTCTGAGGTCTTTTCCAACCTTATTGATTCTCTGATTCTCTGTTTCACAGGAGTATAAACTGCAAACAGGCAAGAAAAAAAATACTCAGTAGCTGGCTCTGCTGCCCTCCTAAAAGGAAGCATTCCCATGGGTATTTAGGGGAGTGGGATCAGGATAGCAGGATTCAGTGTCACTTGAGGGGTAGGCAACAGCTGTCTGGAAAATCAAGACTTGCCCTTGCTAGCAAACGCCTCCACAAGAAACACCTTTGTGTTTAAGGTATTCAATATACTGGAAGAAATATTACTTCTTTTAGTAGCAGAGGCTTACAAATATGCATAATTACATTCATCTCATTAAATGTCCATTAATCTGTTACATGGACTGTTCTGCTTCAGATTATGTATCCCCTTGCTCATTTAACATTTGAAGTGTTAAATAGAAACAACCTCAGAACCAGTTGATATTTTTCCTGCCACTTTTTATCAGACCTCAATTCCTTCAGTGAGCCCTGTACTTTAAAATTAACTTGGTGAAGTCCTGAAAAATTTGACATGGTTTCAAGAGATGAAAGTTTTAACACATTATATGAAAACAAGTCAGATCATTCATCAGTCTCCCACACAAGTTTAGAGAGTCTGAGAGTCTCATACTGCTTGGAGGTTTTTTTTAATGATTCTGCCTTCCACAGGAGGGAATAAACCCTTTCCCTGCATCACAAGAGCCACCTGCAGATAGACCTAAAATGATCAATACTTTAATTCTGTGAAGAGCTAAGTGCATCAATAAAATATTTTATGCCTCCTGCAATCTTTTGATGGCAGGATTAGCTGAACGAGATTGAAATGAAAAGTGATTTATAATGGGCTTTAATGAGAAGTGAGTTCAACTGCCTCCCAAACAATTGACAGGGAATAGATTAGTTTTAGCAATGTAGTGATTTAGAAGAATGGAGAAGGGAAAGAATTTGCCTTTGATCTCAGTGACAGTAAAGTTTCTTTAGACATGAGGTGATCCCAACAAATATGCAAAAGGTTCATGGTATAATAGTGCTTTTTCTTTACCCCTTCACAACACAAGCTCGGCTAATAAGGTTTCTGTTAGAAGTCTCATCTCTTGTTGCTACGCAGCCTGTGAAATGGGAAACTTTCCCAGATTTCCAGAGAATGACGACAAATTATTGTGAACTTTACTTTATAATACAGGAATTAAAAGCACACCTTCTTAAATTCATGGGAATTGCTGCAGCTACTATCTTAATGAACAGTATGAAAGCAGGTATTTGTGTTCAGCTGTCAGCATCCTAACTTAGGGCTTAACATCATGTGCTTACGCTGTACTCCAATCCAGCAGACCTAGAAGCACACACCCATAGGGAACCATCTCACCTAAGTTAAATTACTTCTGTCAGGGAAGCCAACCAAATACCCACCTGAGCATGTTTGGGAAGGGAGAGGGTAGGGCAGACCCAAAAGGAAAGCAGGCAAGGCTGAGCTGACCAAACTAGGTACAGCAAAGCAGAGGTATTCAAGGGACCATCCTTCATTTCACCTACTGTGATCACAATCCCATAGATTCTTCTGCCCCAAATCCAACCACAGTCAGGGGCCTCCATAAGTAGGAGAATTCACAGCTTAACTTGCCCCTCCATGACTTTATCCTACTTGCACAACAGCTGGCTCTCCCTCTGCACGTGAGGTGGGTGTAAAACGTCATCCTCCAGGTCTGGGAAGGCTTGCCACGTGCAGATTGTGAACGAAAGCATGTCTGGGTCAGGGAAAAATCAGAGTGGTGACTTATGTGGCTTGGGGCTGGAGCCTGGCTGCTCACAGAGCCTGGAAAAGCAGTGGACTTCAGACCTGCACCACAAAGAAAAAAAAAACTTTTCTTCTTTCTTCTCAGTAGTGGTACAGTCACATTTCATACAAAGAAATCAAGATTGACTCTCCATTAACAGCAAATCATCTGCCTCTGTCTTTGGCCCAGGGTTACTTCTCCCCCCCACCTGCTGACACTGATGCAGTGTGAGACGAGTCAGGGAAGCTTTCACAGCCATATGCAGGAACTTGTCAAAGCCTCAGCACTGTTTACAGGACCACTAACTCTGACTTCTCTCATGACAGACCCTCCTCACTCTGGAGAGATGTGAGCATTGATCTGACACCAGCTGTTGACAGGCTGCAAGTTTTGATAGTTCATTCAGAGACAGCACCCCAGATCTTGGCAAATGAGAACTCATACTCTCCAATTATCATCTCCCATTCTATTGCCTCATCCTGCTATGTACATTAATTGGCTGGCTTGGTTTACCATAAGCTAAAGCTCAACCACCTCTACGTGTTTCCATAGCTTCTGCTCTGCCAAAAGTTAAACAGATCTCATTATCCATTTCGTGCAGAGACCTAATTTCTACAAAAGGCCTTAAAGCAGGGTTAAGAAGCTGTTTTCACACTTAGCCAAATACCAAGAAGAGCAGAGACCCTTTGAAGTGATGCTCTACATGAGTCTCAGCAGCTGGACAGAACATTTAACCTCTTCGGGTTTGTGATTATTCTTGCATCTGCCACTTCCTCCATGTCCTAGAGAGGTGTGCTCCCTTGAGTAAAAATTCGAGTAGACATGCCAGGACACCTTCATGGATGAGCAAGGAGCTTCTGAAGGAAATCTCATGGAAGAAAGATACTTACAGCTCATGGAAGAAGGGACTTGTCACTTGGGAGAACTATAGAGTAGTTGCCAGGGCATGTAGGAAGGCAACAAGAAAGGCCAAAGCCCTCTTGGAACTAGAACTGGCAAAGCAAGTTAAAGAGAACAAGAAGCTTGATATAGGTATATTATAGAATGAATTTTTTTGATCTTTTTTTGTATTCATAATAGCTTTAAGATAAGGATTATATATATATATATCACTAAAAAAAAAAAGAGAGAGAGAGAGAGAAAGAGGGATGCATATTTTATAACTAAGGTTTGGTGATGCCAGCAAGAAATAGCTAACCCATGTCAACGCGGGAAACATCAATTTTGCAATGCACTACTGCAATCATCTCCACAAACAACAGCACAAGAATCAAGAGGATGGAAAAACAGCATTTCCCATGAAGTTCAAGATCAGCAGAACTACCTAACACTGATCACAATTACTTATGATAATCTAAGATCAAAAGCATCAGAAGAATGTACCAAAAAAACCATCTAAATTAGAACCGACTGTTATGATTGCTTAATTGTTGTGAGATTAGAGAAAATGTTCCCATGGATTTATATGTGTCTCAGTCTGGAGAGGGAAAGAGACTCAAGTTCTTTTGAATATTCATGTGTTGTGAAATTAGAGGCACAAACGAGGAGGGAGGGGGAAGGGGAGAGGGGGGAGGGGATTATATTACCACACCCTTCAACCCCCCAAGACAGTTCGAGTCTGTGGAGGAAAGGTGCTGCAGGAGATGTTGGGTCTGTAGAGAAAGGGTGTTGAGGCTTTGGCTGGAGAAGAGATGTGGTCCTCTGGGCAGCCTCTTCAGCTCCATGAGTTGCAGCAGGCAGAATTTAGGACACCGAGAGAGGGTTCCGTCTGCTTCTTCCAGGCTCCACAGCCTCTTTTCTCCGGAGCAGCATTGTCCCGGGCCTTTCCTTCTCTCGAGCTTTCCTTCTCAGCGGTATGGTCCTTCTTCTGTGTTTTCCTTCATCTCCGTTTTTCTTCTGCCAAGCCAGTAGTGGCTCAAGTCTTTTATACAGTTTTTAGTCCTTAGGTATGTGTCCAAGCATTGTCCCTCAGGAAATTCAGGGGTCAGGAAATCATCCTTCGGTAAGTATCTTTCTGCACGTTCCTGTGTGTTTGGGCAGGGGTCTGAATGGAGGGGGGAGGCCTCCACCTCCTCCTTCTCCACCTACATGCCCCCACACTCATTACCCATCAGGAAACAGGTGGTGAATCCATTGTCTCACCCTTTCCAGAGTACTTGATGGGTAGAGATTATCTTGTCTTTTGCATATTCCCAAAGGTGGCCTCGGTCCAGTGATTGATATTATCTTTGCACCTTCCAAGAGTCACTCCAGTGGCTGTACCCAACACATATCAGCTATTGTTTGGGCAAGCAGCAAGTGATTTTATCTTTGTTGAGTCACACAAGGAGAGAGAAGCATTTAGTCTCTCACAATATGTTAACTCACCAGTTTGTCATAATTTTAAACAGTTATAGGGAAAGTCAAAATGAATTATAGCACAAAAGACATTTTCATTTTAGGTTATTAAAAAAAAACAACAAAAAAGGGGAATTCAGGTATTATGTCACAAAAAAAGAATAGTTACAGAATATTAAGTTCTCAAATTTTCATTTCATATGTGATTTTAAGTGTGAGTTACCAAAATTGATGGAGGCATAAGTGAATTCTTAGGGACTCAACAGATTATGATATTATGCTTTGTCTGATAATTTTTATTGTGTTAAGGATAGGGTTTGTAGAACCATGGGGAACCCTTTTCCCCCCTCCTTTGCCAAAAGTTTATGTGTGGATTATGCTTGCTAACTTAACAGGCCAGGATACTTTACGTCTGGCTACTGCTTCTCCTGATAATCCTTTTTCTGTTTGCCTTGTGGGATTGCCTTTGGAGAACCAGCCAGTCCCATCATCTCTTTCTTATGTGATTATGAAGCCTTCTTAGAACAATCATTTATGCTTTTGTTGCTTTACTCTTTTTGTAACTTTTGTTACCTTGTATATTGCAATGCTTACAAGGCTTGCTTGATCGTTCTCTTAAGAGGGTTCTTGTCATACAACAGAAAGGAGGAAATGAAGGATTGAATTTGGGGAGCAGAACTTCAAGCACTGGTAATATAATCCCTTTCCTAACTCCATTCCTCTTCTCTCTCTCCCTTTCTATTTTCTTCACCCTCTCCCCTTCTTATTTCCATTTTATCTATGTAATAAATAGTCTAGCTGTTGATATTTTGGCCTCGCTTGTGCTTATTAATTTCACAACACGGGAATAATAAAAAGAACTCAGTCTCCTTCCCTCTCCGGACCGAGACACTTGTATATTGCAATGCCTACAAGGCTTGCTTGATCGTTCTCTTAAGAGGGTTCTTGTCGTACAACAGAAAGGAGGAAATGAAGGATTGAATTTGGGGAGCAGAACTTCAAGCACTGCTCAGCTGACAGAAGGAAATGTTTTAGCCCTTGTGGGTCATAAACCCTGGGAACAGAGTGCCGCTGTGTAGAGGGGAAAAAAGCATTCAGCTGACTACCAATGGCCACTGTGACTCAAGGAAGTTACACAAGGACCTGAAAATAGGAGCTCTTAAACATTGCAGCAGAGTCTTTTGTCTTCTGTCTGAACCTAGATAAGAGATGTGTGTTCCGTGGTGTTCTCTGGCAGCTAATCACGAGTCTGTAACTGTCGCATGGGCATATCTAATCACAAGTTGCTTTTGATTACGTTAGCCTATATAAAGAAAAGACTTTGTACAATAAAGTAGACACTTTGCTTGCATCAAGCTCCATCCCATCTCTCAATCACGGTAAAGAAGGGCTTCTTTAATTACATCAGTATAAAGAGGAAGAACAGGGAAGGTGTGGGCCAACTGCTGAATGAAGAAGCAGCCTTGATAACTGAGGATGCAGAGAAGGCAGAGTTGCTGAATGCCTTCTTTGCTTCAGTCTTTACTCCTAAGACTGAACTCCCCCTATGAATTCCAGACCCTGGATGAAGGAGAAGCAGCCTAGAGAAGGGAAGACTCTCCACTAGTCAATGAAGACTGGGTTAGGGATCAGTTACACAAACTGAGTATTCTCAAGTCTGTAGGCCCTGATGAGATGCACCTAAGACTGTTGAGAGTCAAGAGAAGCATGGTGCAATGTACAACAACAATATTCAGGATTTACTGACCTGTATTCGGCTCACCTGCACAATGTTTTAGCCATTTTGCCCAAAAACACAAAAGAGAAATCAAGAGACCTGATGCACAAACCATGATCCAGATCTCAAAGAGGAAGTCTCCACCAGGATCTTACAACTTTGAAGTTTAAGCAACAGTTATTTGTTGCTTGAACTACACGCTGATTTGACAGGGAAGACAGTGCAGGTAACATGCTTAAACTACAAAACCCCACCTTCTGCTTACCGAGTGTTGCATTCTGTAACCATCCACCCACAGAATCCATCAGCAATGTAATAAAGTGTCCCTGGGGTAGCCTTGTTAGCCAAAGTGCCTGGAGATTGTCAGACCAAGTCTAGACAAATTCAAAGTGTAGGAGGACATTAAATCCAACACAAAGTAAGAAGCTCCAAGTATCAGCAGATCTATAATTAAAGTGGTATTTCAGTTCACCCTCTTCTGCTGCCTCAATTTCATCACTGTACCTAGAAGACAGATGTCTTTCATACAGAAAGATGTCAGGTCTTCAAACATCATTCTGCTTCCCATTTGGCAATGGCATTACTATAGTAATACATCAGATTTCTGATTTTGAGGAAGAAATCAGCAGTGTCACACTTGAACACCAACCACCATCTTCACTACTGTTTCCCAATTAGCAGGTAAGATGGTACAGAAAGCTCAACCTCTGTAAAAGACAAAATGCTGCTGCTAAATGAAAGGAGATTCTGGACTGAGCAGATCCCAGTAGACGCTGTCACTAAGGCCTCTCTCAAGATGTCTGGTGTCCCAGTTGACAGCCTCCTGCTGGCCACCCTGCCAGCACACCTCTGCTGAGGACCACATGCCACCTTCAGCAGCACACACATCATGGGCTGCCTCCCCTAGCGCTGTGCAAAGTCCAGGCTGTCGGAACATCTATGCACAATGGGCTAAGAGAAGGCCCAAATAAGCGCTCTAACAAACTGTTTAGTGCCAACTATTTATATGTGATTTATACAAGTTAATCTTGTTGAAAACAGTGCACTTAAGGTCACTTCAGATTTCTTTAAGCAGTCAGCAATTTACTAAGAAAATAATTACAAGAGACCTCTGTTTCTATTGATGTCTGTATTTCAAAGCTTTGGGTAAGACTTACTCAGCCTTCACAATATAAAATGTCTTTCAGGATCTTCAGTGAAGCTGCAGTAAGTTGATTTTAAAAAAATACACCAAAGACAACCACCAAAAAACCCCAATCAAAACAACCAACAACTGTTTTCAGTTTCTGAAAGTTTCTAGATAATAGCTGTCATAACATGCTACCCATCCGGGGCTCAGCGAGATCTTGATGAGCATCTCCAGTGCTACAGGTGGGAACAATGGCTGCAGGAGTACTGTATCAAGCTCAATGCCATTGCAGTACTTAGTCATCCTCTGAGTCACTCTCCTCCCTGGCTGAGACACACGCCCTGATTGAAGACATGAGCTGATCCTGGATCTGCTTCCTGGGATTCTCCTCCAGGTCTGTCTTGATGGCACCCGACTCTGAAATCTTCCACTCCAGTTCTGTGGAGAGCAAAACAAGTGAGCCAGGAATACAGGGAAGCAAACCCAAAACTCACCCTTCCTTTCCTAGCTGACTTACCACTTCTTTTATTACCACCACCAAGAACACTGCCCTGATCTATTCCTCCTCTTTCAACCCCAGGTCTCAGACCCTGCCCTATCTCCTGCACTCACTCCAAGCTAAGCAATCCTTTAACAGTCACTAGTGGTGGTACAGTGCTCAGGGCACTGCTCTGCAGCCCAACAGTGGCATTTCAATGCCCCCATGCTCCCTTTACAACCAGGAGTGCAAAAGAGGAGACTGAAACCCAGCAGCAGCTTTAGAGGGAACTCTCTTGGTGAAAATTAATTCCACTTCCTTCTAACCACATAAGAGCAGAAAACAAGTTTGCACATCTATTGTCAGTGAAAGAATACTGCTCAGGTATTTTATCACATACCACATTCATCACAATCAGAAGACAGGAACAGATTTACTGTGAAGCAAAAAGTTGTAGCAATTCCATTTACACATCTGAATTACAGGTATTCTTCAGGGATGTACCCTGCAAACCAAATTCATCCCTTTTCCACTACACCACGTACCAATTATTAGCAAGACGGTAGGAGAGACTCCACCGTTGGTAGTGGGCCTATTACTACACAGACCCAAACTGGACTGCTTCCCAGAAGTGGTAGAAACTCAATACAACACATTCAGTTGAAATCTTTCCTCCAGCCCTGCTGGAAAGCCTATCATTATAACTGATTTCCTTCAGACATTACAGAGTAATGAATGCAACATCACACTTTCTTTAATCTCCAGTGGAAGTCTTAGGGGCTTAGGGAACAAGGAAGGAATAACTGCAGAAATTCAGTGCTCAGCTTTCTGTAATGGCTGAGTTAAGCTGGCTCAATTACTCTTGAATCACCCCAAAAATCAATTATTTATGCGCTAAAAATGTGAGAAAGGTAATGGGTTCTGCCACCTCTCACTTTGGTGCATAATTAGGCAGCCACTGTAGTTAAAAGTTAGCTGTTCTCAAATCAGTGACCTCGTGGTGTTAGAGTTGGTAAAAGGTTGTTTTTTATATTCAATAAGCAGAGCAATTAATAAAAATATTAATCATTTTATTAATCATTAAAAATCCCGCAAAAAATATTAAATGAAACCTATTTAGAGGTTCGAGATGTTCGCTCGTGGAACAGATGCCTCACCAGCAGGAACAAGTGACAATTTAAACAGTATGGACAAAAATCCAGAGACAACAAACAGCAGTTTGAACTGTAATGAAAAAAGGAACCCCGGCAATGAAGCCGGCGATTGCCCACAACGGGGAGGGAACTCCAGAATTCCCTAGGGCACCAGGCCTTCAATAGGTGCTTATAAACATCAGATACTGTAAGTCCTCTCTGGCCCTGATACCTCATGGCACACATCAGGATTTAAACAAAACCAAAATGGCGTCGACCAGGTGGAGGCTGCAGGAGCACCGTTTCACTTTCTGTTGGTGTCTGCAGCTTGTTGCTGAGGCAGGATTTATCCCTGAAGGCTTTGTAGCTGAAAGCTTTGTAGAAAAGAGGTTCCTCTGCTGCAATCCTTTTGCAGCAGCACTGATCACCTCTCCCAATGAAACGAAACTGTCCCGGGGGCTCAGCTCCTCTGGGGTTTCGCCTCTCGGCCTGGCAAGACGTGTCCGTCTGCTCCTGGGCTTTACAACGCTAAAATAGCAAGGGGTCTTTGCGGTCCTGTCTGGGCAAACTGAAACACAGTTCAGCTTCCAAGCGAAGCTTGTGGTTCCTTCCAGAGCGTGGACAATTGCAAGGCAAGGCTCTGGCTCTTTGGGATGGTACTTAGAGATTTCCCAAGACAATAATGGCCAGCGACAACACAGATCAAGGGATAAAACCCTGATATTGCAACCTATAGAAAGGCTTCTTTCCAGACATGGTCAAAAGCATGCCCACCTGGGTCATTATCTGGTTCAGAGCATTTTTGAGGCTTTTTGTCCCTTTGGGACACATGGGCAAGCTTTTCCCCTTCTGACAGCTTAAGGCAGGGGAGTGTTTTCTACAGCACAGACCCAAAACATCCCATAAACTTCAGGGGTTTAGTAAAAAAAAACAACAAACAAACAAAAAACCCAACTAAACTTGGCATCCTATCCCAGTATAGGCAGCAACATCATTCAGCATGAACCTCGAAATGCTGCTTAAATGTGGCTCATTTCAGATAACATACCCTTGAAATCTGATCTTGAAAGCATCTGGGGCAATATGCCTACTCAGAAAGCTGACGAGTAACCTTTTAAATGAAGTAAAATCCAGTAGGTTACATCCAAGTTGCATCCACTTTCCAAGAGCAAACTTTTTTCACTACTGATATCTGTCTTCAAGCACTGCCAGTAGGATACTGTCTCCAACCACCCACCACCAAGCTGCAGCTTTTACTGAAGGGCTGATAGCACTCTGCAAGACCTGCATCTCCTGAATCATATCATGCTGATGAAGCTGCACAATCCAACCTGCCTCCAGGCTGCTGAGGTGGTCACAGAGAAGTAGTCTAGGGAAAACTGCAACTTCCAGGAAAGGTAACAGCCTTTCCTGGTGGACCCCTGTTCCCCCTGAACCACTGAGGCAGGAGCTTAACATGTTGCCATCTCTGGGAGGTGGCAAGAGAAAAAGGAAGCAGCCAATTTCAGGTTGGCACCCTCATTTAGAGAAACAGACAGGCTTTCTTTAAAGGTTCATGAAGAGTGAAGCCTGCATGTCAGGAAGGTAAAACAGATAGTATATTCCATTGGCTTGAAAATGAAAGAAGAAACCCTACAATGGTGCAGGCAAGTGCTAGTTATCAGGTGCACACATTATCAAGCAACTGAGGACAAGGTTAGTCATTCAGTTACAAGAGCCCTGAAGAATGTACTGTTTACCCTTTTATACATTGAGGAAAATGTGTTTCACTCAATAGAGGGTGTTAATACTTGCACACACTTAAAATTAGTATCTACATGTTGACCTACTCAGCCACTGAATGCTTTTAAGAGCCTTAATGGCATGTTGTTGAGCCATAAGGGTGCACAAATGAAAAAAAAACAACAACAAAATAGCCAAACAAACAAATCTAATTTTTAGTACTTCCTTTCTAAGCCTCACTTCTTTCATTCTTAACAAAGCTTTTCTTTTGGAAGACTAGAGATGCAGACACTCACCGTCCCTTGTCAGGTTCATGCCACCAAACACCAAAGGCCCAATGAACTGAGCTTTGATGTCTCCCTCCAGGTACACGAATATTGTGGGCAGGTTCTTATCAGGATAGTTGGGAATGCAGGTGGTAGAGATTGCTTTGATGAATTTCACGTCTTTGAACTTTCTTGCAAGGCCACTCATATGTTGATTTATTAAGGCACAAAGTGGAATCCTATGAAAAACAGTAACAGACATGCACAAGGAAGAAGGAAAAGGCAAACTAGGCAGTATCCTGCTTTTGCAGTAAAGTCAGAAATACCATCTTGATGAGTAGCATTTATGGAAAGACAAATTGTCTTGATTTAACCCCAGCTTGCAATTAAGTACCACACAGACACTTGTTCACACCCTCCTCTTTGGTGGGATGGGAAAACAGAACTGGAGGGAAGCGCAGACTGAAGTAGAAGTCACGAATTAAGATAAAAAAGCTCAATAGAACACAAAAGGAAATAATATACACAACAAGTGATGCACAAAGCAATAACTCGGCAACTGCTGACTGATGCCCAGCCAGTCCCCAAGCCACAGCATCCCCAGCCAACTCCCTCCAGTTTATATATATTGGGCATGATATCATATGGTACAGAATATCCTTTTGGCTCACCTCTCTTTGCTGTGTCCCTTCCCAGCTTCTTGTACAGGCCAGACTCTGCTGATGGGGCTGTACAAGTCTAAATGTCACTGACTTATTGCTAAGCTGTGTTTATACTGTCTAAAACATCAGTGTGTTACCAAAATTATTCTCATCCTAAATCCAAAGCACCACACTGTAACAGTTACTAGGAAGAAAATTAACTCTACTCCAGTTAATATCAGGACACAAACGTACCAGAAGCAACTTCTGAATACCTTTGCTGTCCAGCATTCAAAGTGAAGGAGCATCACTGGAGGTTTTGGCAAGTGGTAGATTTTAAGGTTAGCAATACAACCTTCCCCGTCATACACAGAAACTGGCTTATGAAGACAGGGTATTTAGCAATTGTGTTAGGAAGGGCAAAGCAGGAAGAAAAGCAGCTCCTGTAAGAAAGTATTCAAGTGACAATGAACACCTAGGAGGCTGTCAGACACACTGACCAAAACCCAAGTATTTCCATCCCTTTCCAGAAAACTGTAGCGGTTTATCAGACCTTTCTGACAACTTTTTCTATCATGCTGACAGGACTGGAAACCTCATTCACTGAATTTTATGTTTCTGGAAACCAGGTTAAAGACACAGAGATCATTCTAATGCACAGCACCTTGCACTTTATCCAGAATCACTTCCAAGGCCTGGATATTTCTGTGGCAGCAGCTACCTCTATGGCAGCTGCATGGTACAAGTCACACCGTGCTGCATAGATGAATGCACAGATGTGAAGCCATTTTAGAGCTATAGTTTAGCAGTATTGAGTCAGCAGTAATTAAATTACCAATTCACTTCTTACAACTCCAGAATCAGTCTTTAATGTCCACAATAACTACACATTTGTCTAGAGTACTTTCAGCTACTGACAGAGAAAGATTTAAAGGTTAAAACACCAAATTCTTACCCTTGTTTGTAGAGGTGCAGGACTACCCATATACCTTTTCCAGCTTTGGTAACCTCTTGAACATAATCTTTTCCTGAAATCTCCAAAACTTCACCAAATTTATTCTTCATTTGAGCTGCTTTCATTTCTTTTAGCCTTTGCTGCCTGAACAGCAAGAAATGGGAAAGAGATCTTGAGAATAAATGCATTTTTGACAGTGCAAGACTTAAAAGAGCTGCTTGAAACCTAGACTTCAGAAGCACATTACAAACTTCTTCGAAGCTCAAACCAGCAAAAGCAAGCTGACATAGTCAGTAGGTGCTCCTATACTTGCATCACAAGTTAAAACAGACAACATGCAAGAAGTACAACTATGTCCCATGAATTTTTTTTCCATTTCTGCCCTCTGCAGATACTACGCTATCAATCTAAATAACAAGAAACATGAGATGGTAGGCATTAAGAGATAATGGAAAACCAACCCTGTAATTATGTAAAACTGCATCACCTTAAACTCATTCAAGCAAAAATTGAACAATATTGAAGGTGATTTTAGAAGCTTTCTGACTCCCCAGCAATGCCCTCAGCAGATGCACATTATCTTTGCAAAATGAGGTTGTAAAGGATACCAAATTTAAATTCAGTTATCCTATTAATGAAAATTAGATGCTCTACAAGAGAGCACACAAGCCATTTTTTCTATCATCAGGCCTAACAACATCCTTCCTCAGCAGTATCTAACAGTATACAAAAGAAAAAAGCCAAAGTCTGCATGCTGCTCTGACCTGTACATTTCAATAGCTTTCTCATCATCCTCATTAAATTCGTCTTCATTCTCTTCTAGCTCTTCCAAAGTCATGTCCTCGTAAGTTTTCACTAGAATGGAAGAAAGATCAAATCAGCAAAAATCCTATCCCAGAATTAAAATTCACAGCTTTTACCAGTCCAATAGGATTTATTTACTTTAAGGACAGATTAACTATAGGAAAAATGGCTTACCTGAAGTATGTTTGTTACTGGACTTTTAGAAAATATAGCTGGAAAGACAATGATGATAGACATATAGATGGAAAGGCAATGATGTAAAGGACTAAGCTGAAGCACGCCTAGACTAGCAGACAGGTACCTTGCACTTGCTTTCAAGTTTGGTGAATAGAATAGAATAGAATTAACCAGGTTGGAAGAGACCTTCGAGATCATCATGTCCAACCTATCATCCAACACCACCCAATCAACTAAACCATGGAACCAAGCATCCTGTCAAGCCTCGCCCTGAACACCCCCAGCAAAGACCTACCTAACACACACACAAGACAGCCAGGACACCTGAACAGAGGAAGGAGGAAGCAAATGACAGGTAATGTCATGAAATACTTTCTTGCACATACACATGTCAGACTCCCTTCACACTGTTCTTATTTCAGTTTTCAAGCATTTACTTCCATAAAATCGTAGACCTGACAGGAAGAACAAAGTTTTTCTGTGCTGTAAGAATGCATGAGTTCAGGAAAGTATCTGTTTGAAACTGTCAGGAGATGAACACCCTATATGAGAAGCAGCTTTGGTATTGCTTGCAGGCTTGCATCTCAAATACATAAATATTACTGTTGGCCATTTCTTGTACAATCTTCTCCCAGCAGTCACTTGTCCTGCTGCTGCGCGAGTTGGCTGGTCACTCACCAAGAGACTTCTGAAGGATGGCAAGTTGCTCTTCTTCCTTTGCACGCTCCTTTTCCTCCAAGTTTTCCTTTGGAGGAAGGATACCTTTCTTGCGCAGGATGTCATTCCACTCTGTGTCTTTATTTGGGTCCTAGAACAGAACAACAGCAACAACAAAAGAGGATGATGTGCATTCAAGATGAACTTTATTACTTTGAGAACTCAACACATACTAGTTTTTCCACAATGCACAGCACCCCGGTAAACCGCTATTTGTCTGGCACCAGCAAGTCACAGCGTGCATCCTCTTGAGGCTTCTTTGCCACCCCACATCAGTGCCCTGAAGAAAGACTGTTTTATTTCATCCCACTTACACACATATAGGAGGTTTTGGTAGGGTACAAAAGTTTGAAGTGCTATAACCATGACTGCAGCTCTCACAAAGTGAAATGACGGGAAGAAATCAGTTGGGTGACAGGAAATCATGGTGGCCACAGAAAGCATGTGTAAAGCCTCAGAAAAAGCAGTCACTGCACTGCAAAGTGCTGGTGAGCTGGAAAGCACAGGCACCAGCCTTGCAGACCTAAACTGTGTTCTCCTTGTTAAATTCAAGTCTATGTGACTACACAAATGCTTAGCCAGAAGCTAGCACAGACTCTGACAGATCAGCCCATTACTACAGAATCACATCTAAACCTATGTTCCTAAAAGGACATTTTACTGTGAAATAGTCACAATAATCCTGAGAAACAGGAGCAACGGGTACCCATGTACTGATGAGAAGTTCAGTAGAAGTTGTTTCCAAGTGAGAGAGCAGCATTCTTCTTTTAAATACACACGCCACACAAAAACTTCTATTTTTTATATGTTTTTTTTAAATCAGTGATAACCACTAACAGGCTGAGTTTGGCTCCTTACAATATTGACCTAAGTTTACTACAAAAAACTGAATACAATGCTGTGCTATGGCTGTGTAGCCTACACTAGGTGTCTTCAAGACCGTATCTCTTTCCTAGCCCAACACAGAGCAGGCTGCGAAACAAAATGAAGAAAGTAAGGAAAGAAGATGAAGTAACAGAGCAAAAAGCACCCTAGATTTACAGGGGAGGTTGCGTCTTTTACAGTGGTCAGTTTCCCCTCGACACGGCACTTCAGAGCATCTACTGTCGTCCATCAACATACTGATGGAAGTGCTCAAAAGACCCACCTGCCTATCTGCTTACTACAGCGAAATACCGTGCTTAAAACACACACACACACCGCCCCCTCACCCCCACACCCACCTCCAAAACAAGGCATGACACTTCACAACAAAACCGACACACGACAGACACTGTCATTCCTAGAAAGAGGAATGAAAACAGACTCCCCCGTGGCTGCCTCAGAGCGCACCACTGCCGACGGCGGCCCACGGATGCCAGTGGGGCTCAAGGCCGCCATGCCACTCCGGCGGCCGTGACCCGATACGGTGCCCGGCCCCAGCGCTTCTGAGCGGGATTCCTCCGCAAGACAGACCGCACACAAGGTCCCCTCTGCTACTCACCTGCATACCGCCTACAAGGCCGAAGCGCGATCAACCGCGGGGCAAAGAGGAGCAGAACAGAGCGGAGCGGGGCGGGGCAGGACCGGACCCGGCGTGCGCGGACGGAGGAGGCGGCGCTCTCCGGCGGGGCGGGCGCACCACGGCGTCTTCTTCCCGTACGGCCTAATAAGGACGGACCCGGCTGCAGGGGGTGGGTTTGTGGGGGTTTCCGCCGCCGCTGCTGCTGCGGTGCGCGTCCCGTGGAGCTGCGAAGGGAATCTTCGTATTTGTAAGCAGCGGGTCCGGAGCGCTGCGCCTGGATGGGTTCACGGGTTTCAGCTCTTGCTTTTTTCCTGCCTCTTTTTCTCCTTTACCGTCAGTGTTTCCCACAGCCGCCATAGTAACGGCTTGTTAAAAGGCTCAGGTCGCCGCGCTGCATCTGCGCGGGTCCTGACCCTGCTCCTGACGGGGATCCAGCTTCGTGCCCTGGGCGGGGAGCCCCGGCACGCACACCCTGAAGAGCAGCGCCACCTACACATTCTCCTTCCTCGCCTGTCCAGCCTCCCGGCCCGGTAAGGGCTTCGCTGCTCTCTGCCCTTCTGCAGGCAGAAGGGTGTCGCTGCCTCATGGGGCAGCCCGGGGCTGACGGACACTGCTCCGTCCAGCAGCCGTGCTGGGCACTCCCTCGCCCTCGGGCTTGCAAGCAGCCGTCCTTGCGTGACACTTTCAGGAGTGCTTCTGGAAAGGTTTTGTTCAAAGATTACTCATGTAAATCGTGAGCCTGCAGAGCCCCAGCGGGGTTCTGAGCTGTAGCTCGGTCCAAAGCCACTAGTAGCAGAGCTTTAACCCAAGTACCATTCATCTGGAGGGATGCCCCTACCCTCTCCTCATATCCTGCAAACCTGTGTTATTTTAGAAACTATGTAGAACGTAGTTCATGGTGGCTTCACCGTGGCATAGCTTTGCAGCTGGCACAACCTAAGAAATCTTTCTTCATCACCGTGCTATATCCTTGCCATCAGAGCTCAGCCAGGTTTGCACCGGCGCTCTGCACTTGCCTTGCCACTTTCATCACTGTTTCAGTAGCACAGTGTGGGATACAACATCATGTGCTCTAAAAGTGGCCTGCTAAAAACCCTGGAACAGAATTATACACTGGAGAGCAAAATAAGCATTTTGGTATCAGACTAAAAACCGTGTACCATTCTGAAACTCTTGTTTCCGAAGTTAAATGGTGAAGTATTTCCTAATACCTTCCAGCAGTCCTGTCTCACTTCTGAAGCAATCAGGCAGGAAAAGAAAGTGCATTTTCTGTGTGTCAGCCCTGCTAAACTGAGTTCATGGGCACCCTGGCAGTATGATAGCAGAGCTGTGTTCCCCCCCGCATCCTGCCCAGCCTGTGGTAGCTTGTCCTTGTCGGATGGTATGACTATAGAGCCTGCAGGGGAAGTAGTGTGCCTGTGAGTTGTAGGATCCCAACTAGGCAGTGTGCTGAGATGGGCATGTCCGTGGCTTTTCACGCTCACCATCCAGTGTCCTGAAACTACCATAAACCTGAACACATAAACCAAACTGAGCACCATCATAGAAACACCCCAAATTATTTGTTAGCCATAGGGAATACTTCCCCAGGAGCATCCAAATACTATTGGTGAGTTCCGAGGCTCTCCACTACTGTAGGTTTCCTCTTGCCCAAGAAGGGGGACCCCAGCTCTGAGTCCTCAGAAGAATACTCCCATGCAGCTCGCCAGCATGTCCTACGTGTGTTTGTTCTGAGCATGCAGGGAAACCACCTTGTCTTCACTCTGACAAGGGCCTGAAATAGAAGCCCCCCCTTATAACATGTTATAATATCATGGACATTCCATTAACACCCATGTGTCTGGAAGCACGATGGGGCACTTATGCTATGCTAAGTCTGGTTTAACTAAAAGGAAGGCACAGTCACCTTTCCTGCCTCTGAATTAAAAAATAAATAAATGCATAGCCATGCTGTAAGAGGACATCAGTCCTTCCGGTGGCTATTTGGATGCACACAAAGTGTCCCATACACATCTCTGGGGGCCCTGAGGTGGAGGAAGACTCAGACTCACTCAACTAGGACTAAACACTCATCCTTGGGGGGAAAAGTGGCTGACTGTTAGATAGGTGGAGCCACAAATACAGACAATGTGAGAACTTTAAATCAGAAAAATAAAGAGCTATGGAGCTTTCCAGCAGGGCAAAATGTGAGCTAAAGTTTTTAGGATGACAATTCTTGAGTCTTTTACAGGCACTCCAAAGTCTTTTGGCTCTGACTCACTGTTGCTGTAGGGATAGGGTGACGGTCAGAGCAATGAAGATAAAACACAGAGTATAGAGAAAGACAAAAGACTCCGTTTATTCCAGCAAGCAACACATATTTGTATCTATCTTGTTAGTGTGGCTGCATGTGATTGGTTAACAGACTCTTCTCAAGATTCGTATGGGTCAGTGACAGCATTGCTGTAGTTACTTGTTAAGCTAGTCCAGGTGGCCTCCTATGTTATCTTGTGGTTTCTCATCCTCCAACATCCAGTCCAGGGAGTTTCCAACTTCTCATGGGAACACAGTGGTTTTCAAAACTGAACTACTTACCAGAGCTCTTCAAAAGGTCCACAGATTCACCGCAGCCCCCCACAACTCACAGTTAGTACCTGGCATGTAGTACTGAAGGCTTAGCTGTTGGTGCCAGTTTTGCTATACAAACATTTTGTCAGGGTCTGGGCTTTCCATAGGTCCTGCTGGTTTAATAGTCATCTTCTATGGCTGAAACACTATTCACATCCATGGATCTTGTACATTGCTGGTTGTAACTTTCTTTGAATACCAGAAAACAAATACAGGAAGAGCATGGGCATAGAGTGTGCACTCATTTTTTAAAAGATGCTCAAAACTATTTGTTTGCATGGCATGAGATTTTTGCCCAGGTAAACTGAGAGGAACTAGCCAAGGATCCCTGACACCAGAACCTCTACATTTCCACAGTAAACCCTAAGCCCCGTCTGGGGCAGAGAGTTACCAGAAGAGCGGACAGAAGCCCAAATATTAGGAGCAGAACTGTCACATCACTTGCTGGAACTCAGACAGAAATTGACTAGAAGCATAATTCCCTTTGCCCAGGACATACGTAAAGCAAAACCTAGTTTTCCACGTCCTGCTCAACTAAAACTACATTGTGTTACAAATCACATTTCCCCTATGTACTTTTTTAAATCAGGCTTTCAGCAGGAAAGAAAGGACTGCTTTTTTCACACTGTGTACAGACAGAAATACTCAAACCAGAACTGGTAAGAGCTGGTGGTGTCACAGGGAGACTGAAATATAGCAGTGGATCATCCCTTAGAAACATCCTGGCTTCTCAGCCCCTGAGGAATCTGCTTCTGCACATCTACAACATATTTATTCCTTTTTCCTTAACTCAGGGATTAGAAGTAAGATGAACCACATATGAAAATGACTCATTAATTGTCCAGGTGAGCCACTGATGAGGAGAAAAAGTTGCTAATAAAAAGGTTCTGCCCCATACATAAGAGAACCTTACTTGTCTTTGAATCTATGTTGTAGCAAAGCACAGACTGCAGAAAGGGGGTGGGGGGAAGGTAATGGGACTTTTTTTCCTATATATACTATGATAGTCTTCCTTTGTAATAGGTAGTGAAAGATTTGGGGGGTTTGTGGAGTTGATGCTATTTTGTAAGTTAGCTGTGTTTGTAGCACAGTATGTCTGTCATGTGAGTAATAGAAGATGAAAACTGTCTGATCGTAGGGACATAAAGTTAGAGCTTGGTTTGCTTGGGCTTTATTGTGGTCTGGGATGTTTTTTGCTCCTCTCTCCCAAATCTTATTCTGGATTTCTTAAATATTTAAAATTTTCTATAAAAGCAAGATGTGTTGATCTAATGATGGATGTTTTTCTGTATTGAAAGCAGCTCTCCTGGTAGCTAACTGTCCTATTTACTTATAGATTAGAAATATTCTTTAACTGAGCATTTTTGTCACTCAACCTGTATGAGCACTCTAATGCACTGAATTTTCTTTAATCTTTGGTAAATAGCATGGGTACTTCTGTTCTTCAATCTGCATAGTGTCATCAAAATAAATTCTTCCTTTTCCTGGTGTAAAACACCTCCAGAAATCTCACAGCAGCCAGAGAATTTCCCTTGGGAACTTTATTTGAAAAACTTCTGGAATATTTTGTGTATACTCTTTCAGTTGTTAGATTTAAAATTAAAGAAATAGTTAACCTGATAATGGAAAAAGCTGGAATACAGATTCCTCTTGAAAGAGGAGGAAGGCTTGGCCTTGTTAGCTCTGATGTAAGTTACAGTATCTAAGAAAATAATGAAGAAAACCCCCTGTGCCTCAACCCCAACATGTCCTAAAAAGCAAGGGAAATCCAATTTTATTTTGACCACTTCACATCTATTTCAACAAGCTTTTCTTGACAGGTTGTCAGACTACTTGGGTTTTACAAAGAGGCTCTCATCCTAAGAGGTAGGCTCTAAAAGGGCAGTAGTAATTAACATTTTAGCTCTGCTATTAATAAAGTGTCTTCAAGCCTTCTCTGGTCTTGTTTCCTCTTGCTAACAGTTAGGTGTAGCCTAAGCACCTGGGTAACTTGAAGATCTCCAATTGTTTGTGTCTCGTCACCCATCAATGTCTGGACATGGGAAGAAACACACAGCAGCTGGCAAAACTGGAGCTGCAGTAAAGAAAAATGCATCAGCCAGGGCTGGTCTGCAGTTCCCAGTGGGTCATGTCTACAGGTCCCTTAAAAGAGGGAACTATGCTAAAAGGATTAGTTTTGGTGCTGCCATCTACCTGACAGCAGTGCAGCAGTACCTAAGTGCAGCGATCCTGGATCTGGCAGGGAATGCTGCACAGGCAAACAAGAAAGTCAGGATTATACCCAGGCACATTATGCTGGCTGTGAGAAATGGTGATGAGCTGAACAAGCTCTTCACCTGTGTGACCATTGCTCAAGGAGGGGTTATGCCAAACATCCTTGACAAGCTCCTTCCCAATAGAACTGTCAGAAATGCTACTTCTTCTCAGGAACAAGGTGGTAGCCAGTGAAACTTGCTTGTCTAGTCTATGCACTTATGGATGATGGGACTCAGTAGCACTAACTTGTATGTGTTTTCTTCTTTGTCAAGTATTTTCCTGAAAATGTTAATGTATTTTTAAAGCTTGTGATACAGTTCCTGGAATGCAACAGTGGTGTTCTGTCTTTTCTCAGCTCCCCTTCTAGGGTAAGAGTAACATAGAAAATGTCCCAAGAAAGACTAGGATACCACCCAAATAGCTTTTTAAAAGTAAAGTACATGTTTTACTTTTGAAAATGTTACAGGTAACTGTTCTCAAACAAGCAGATGAGTCAAGATGCACTTCTGTTCATGTGAACTTTACCTCCATCATACATTCATAGTGCAATTAGTTCTGTGCCTCTGAGCTTGTTTACCTCTCCATTTGACGTAATTCTGTGCTTTAAAATCTTCTTGCTCATAAAGCTGTAGTGAACAGCTATCTCTCTTCAGACTGTTCTGACATGACACTAAACCTCTATGTGCTCCATTTTGTCATAACTATAGGTATTTATTTAACATTTACTGGTAGTTGTTTTTTTTCCTGTTTGTAGTAGTAACACTTTTGCCTCTATCAATATAGAAAACCAGAAGTCTCCATATCTAAACAAGCTCCCAGGTCTTTGCTGACAGTGTTACTGAAAGTCTTCACCCAGAAAATGCCCAGGGGTTTTGTGTTCATAGTGGGCTCTGAGACTTGGTGTTGAACTGGCAACCACAGATCTACTGAAGCTACATTAAGCTTAGTCTGCCCTACAGACAGTATATTACAGAGCTTGTAGCATGTCACACAGGTAAGAGCTGGTTAGGACCAGTTCCAAAACTGTAGCTGGAGCATGATCTTTTTATTTGAAAAAAGATCTGCCTGTCCTGTTGACTTAGACTCAGCTCCTGCACCCCCTCAAGACACAAAGATGTTGGAGCCTACTGGCCAGGTTTTATGATGCTGAAAGCCATCTGTATGCAGATGAGTTAATGACTCACTCAAAACTGTGCTTACACAGAAACGGGACAGGAGAGTATCTGCCTGAGTGGTCACCGTGATTTCAAGGAGGTGGGCAGCTGGTACAGTCATTGCTTGCTGCCTCATTTTCAAGTGCAATTTGATGAGATTTTGGCTGGTGTGAAAGTAACGTAGTGACGTGAAGAAAAGCGGAGGATGCAGCGGCAACGGGAAGTAAAAATTGCCGAGACGACGTTTTAAGTTTCTGCATATAGTAGAGATGTACTATATGTAAATAGCGTTATGTTGAGTGCTTACATCTGTAAGTGCTCTCCCCGCAGCACAGACCACTGGGGTCGGGATTCCTCGGCTGCTCACCTGCACGCCGCCGGCAACGTCCGCTCAGCGGCAGCAGCAGCGGCTGGGCTGGGGCAGGCAGGGCGGAGCAGGCAGGGCGGAGCAGGCAGGGCGGAACAGGCAGGGCGGAGCAGGCAGGGCGGAGCAGGCAGGGCGGTGCAGGCAGGGCGGAGCAGGCAGGGCGGCGCAGGCAGGGCGGCGCAGGCAGGGCGGAGCAGGCAGGGCGGCGCAGGCAGGGCGGCGCAGGCAGGGCGGAGCAGGCGGCGCCTCCCGCCGGACGCGGCGGCGCGTGCCGCGTTATGTGGGAGCTGCGGTGCGCGTCCCGTGGAGCTGCGAGGGGAAGTGCCCTGTCTACAAGCAGCGGGTCCGGAGCGCTGCGCCTAGATGGGTTCACGGGTTTCAGCTCTTGCTGTGGGCTTTTTTCCTGCCTCTTTTTCTCCTTTACCGTCAGTGTTTCCCACAGCCGCCATAGTAACGGCTTGTTAAAAGGCTCAGGTCGCCGCGCTGCATCTGCGCGGGTCCTGACCCTGCTCCTGACGGGGATCCAGCTTCGTGCCCTGGGCGGGGAGCCCCGGCACGCACACCCTGAAGAGCAGCGCCACCTACACATTCTCCTTCCTCGCCTGTCCAGCCTCCCGGCCCGGTAAGGGCTTCGCTGCTCTCTGCCCTTCTGCAGGCAGAAGGGTGTCGCTGCCTCATGGGGCAGCCCGGGGCTGACGGACACTGCTCCGTCCAGCAGCCGTGCTGGGCACTCCCTCGCCCTCGGGCTTGCAAGCAGCCATCCTTGCGTGACACTTTCAGGAGTGCTTCTGGAAAGGTTTTGTTCAAAGATTACTCATGTAAATCGTGAGCCTGCAGAGCCCCAGCGGGGTTCTGAGCTGTAGCTCGGTCCAAAGCCACTAGTAGCAGAGCTTTAACCCAAGTACCATTCATCTGGAGGGATGCCCCTACCCTCTCCTCATATCCTGCAAACCTAGTTGCCACCAGCTTCAGATCAGCCAGGTAAAAAGGCTGTTTGGGCAACTGCCTCAAGACTGACACTAGCAGCCCAAGGTTTTGAGAGCTTCTCTTTCCTATATTTGCTCTATAGCAATTTGTATTATGCTGCTTCTTTCTGTAGTATAAATCAAATATCTTTATGGTTTTCTGGTCTTGTGATCATTGAAGCTTTCTGAAGAATGGGCTGCAGGGAGCTCATTTCCTTGTATGGGCAAGCTAAGGAATTAAGAAGCCAGCAATGAGGCATTGTGGGACTGTAGCCAGAGAAATTTCTGTATGTGAAACCTCTAGTATGTGTGTAAGCTGCAAGCACCTAATAGAGGCTAGTCTACTGGAAGGCAAAGGGAGGAGGATTTGTTGGCATCAGGTCAGTCCCTTTATAACTGGCTGCAAGGAGTACAGTGGTACTGATAAGTGGTTTCTAGTGTGGATAATAGGCAAGTGTTTTTAGGGCAGCTGTAAGATTAGCCATTGCTATCTTTGTAAACATGGAAATCTTTGACTAGAGATCTAGAAGGTGAAATGCTGCTGACACGTACCACAAACCAAACCCCCTGTTTTGGAAAGCAAAAGTAGCTCCTCAGGGGGTGGCTGGATGTTATTCCACAGCAGTTTCAATCAATATTACCATATGAGCTGCACTTGTAGAAAAATGGTCCCTGTTCCCCTGTCAGGCTGATGATCATGTTTCTTGCTGGGTTGGCTCAGAGGCTTGCTCTTGGTGTCCAAGCCAGCTGCCCACAGCATGGGTGCCCCTACAGCAGCACAGGTTTGTGCAGCTTCTGCCGTACTGCACTGCTGCACCAACACAGCTGCTCATAGCATTTTCTGCAAACCAGGCTGCGGGGCTTGTGTTAAATTTGTTCTTCTCTTGTACCTTTTAAAGCAAAGGTCCGTCCTTCACAGTGGTGTTGACACAACCTGAAAGTTTCTATGGGGGCAGGAAGAAGAGACTGAGGGTGAGATGGTGGCTGGAGCTGCTGAGGGAGAAGCTGGGTTTGATGCCTCTATGATGTTGGCTGCCACTGTGAAGCCCCCATAGGATTTCATAGGTCTCTGTCTGAAGTTGTATCATACCAGGTACATGAGTTGAGTCATCATCCACAAAGGTTTCACCAAAACCCTGTGCCTATAAAAGTCATTAAAGAAAAAATGAAATTAGAAACCTTTCTCCAAGTCTCAGCATTTCTGCAGAGGAATCAAATCATGACCCTGGCTTATTTAAGGGAATGTCCTTGTCTCAAGGAGCTGTATGGCCTCTAGTGAGATGCTCTAG